>NW_023270702.1:1007200-1314082 GCF_011800145.1 Mirounga leonina
ATAAGGCAATTAATAACAAAAGCAAAGAAACACATCGACAACAATACAATAATAGTGGGGGACTTTAACACCCCCTTCACTGAAATGGACAGATCGTCTAAGCAAAAGATCAACAAGGAAATAAAGACTTTAAATGACACACTGGACCAAATGGACTTCACAGATATATTCAGAACATTCCATCCCAAAGCAACAGAATACACATTCTTCTCTAGTGCCCATGGAACATTCTCCAGAATAGATCACATCCTAGGTCACAAATCAGGTCTCAACTGGTACCAAAAGATTGGGATCATTCCCTGCATATTTTCAGACCACAATGCTTTGAAACTAGAACTCAATCACAAGAGAAAAGTTGGAAAGAACTCAAATGCATGGAGGCTAAAGAGCATCCTACTAAAGAATGGATGGGTCAAGCAGGAAATTAAAGAAAAATTTTAAAAAAATCATGGAAAAAAAAGAAAATGAAAATACAACTGTTCAAAATCTTTGGGATTCAGCAAAGGCAGTCCTAAGAGGAAAGTATATAGCAATACAAGCCTTTCTGAAGAAACGAGAAAGGTCTCAAATACACAACCTAACCCTATACCTAAAGGAGCTGGAGAGAGAACAGCAAATAAAGCCTAAATCCAGAAGGAGAAGAGAAAGAATAAAGATCAGAGCAGAAATCAATGAAATAGAAACCAAAAGAACAGTAGAACAGATCAACGAAACTAGGAGCTGGTTCTTGGAAAGAATTAATAAGATTGATATTCCCTGGCCAGATGTATCAAAAAGAAAAGAGAAATGACCCAAATCAACAAAATCATGAATGAAAGAGGATAAATCACAACCAACACCAAAGAAATACAAACAATTATAAGAACATATTATGAGCAACTCTACGCCAGCAAATTAAATAATCTGGAAGAAATGGATGCATTCCTAGAGATGTATCAACTACCAAAACTGAACCAGGAAGAAATAGAAAACCTGAACAGACTTACACTTTTCCAAAGAATAGAAATGGAAGGAAAACTTCCAAACTCGTTTTATGAGGCCACCATTACCTTGATCCCCAAACCAGATAAAGACCCCTTCAAAAAGGAGAATTACAGACCAATATCCTTGATGAATATGGATGCAGAAATTGTCACCAAAATACTAGCCAATAGGATCCAACAGTACATTAAAAGGATTATTCACCACGACCAAGTGGGATTTATCCCTGGGCTGCAAGGTTGGTTCAACATCCACAAATCAATCAATGTGATATAATACATTAACAAAAGAAAGAACAAGAATCATATGATCCTCTCAATAGATGCAGAAAAAGCATTTGAGAAAGTACAGCATCCTTTCTTGATCAAAACTCTTCAGAGTGTAGGGATAGAGGGTACATACCTCAATATCATAAAAGCCATCTATGAAAAACCTACAGCGAATATCATTCTCAATGGGGAAAAACTGAGAGCTTTCCCCCTAAGGTCAGAACGCGGCAGGGATGTCCACTATCACCACTGCTATTCAACATAGTATTGGAAGTCCTAGCCACAGCAATCAGACAGCAAAAAGAAATAAAAGGCATCCAAATTGGCAAAGAAGAAGTCAAACTCTCACTCTTGGCAGATGATATGATACTTTATGTGGAAAACCCAAAAGACTCCATCCCAAAACTGCTAGAACTCATACAGGAATTCAGTAAAGTGGCAGGATATAAAATCAATGCACAGAAATCAGTTGCATTCCCATACACCAACAACAAGACAGAAGAAAGAGAAATTAAGGAGTTGATCCCATTTACAATTGCACCCAAAACCATAAGATACCTAGGAATAAATCTAACCAAAGATGCAAAGAATCTATACTCAGAAAACTATAGAATATTCATGAAAGAAATTGAGGAAGACACAAAGAAATGGAAAAACGTTCCATGCTCATGGATTGGAAGAACAAATATTGTGAAGATGTCAATGCTACCTAGAGCAAACTATACATTCAATGCAATCCCCATCAAAATTCCATCAAGTTTTTTCAAAGAAATGGAACAAATCATCCTAAAATTTGTATGGAACCAGAATAGACCCCGAATAGCCAGAGGAAAGTTGAAAAAGAAAAGCAAAGCTGGCGGCATCACAATTCCGGACTTCCAGCTCTATTACAAAGCTGTCATCATCAAGACAGTATGGTACTGGTACACAAACAGATACATAGATCAATGGAACAGAATAGAGAGCCCAGAAATGGACCCTCAACTCTATGGTCAACTCATCTTTGACAAAGCAGGAAAGAATGTCCAATGGAACAAAGACAGTCTCTTCAACAAATGGTGTTGGGGAAATTGGATAGCCACATGCAGAAGAATGAAACTGGACCATTTCCTTACACCACACACAAAAATAGACTCCAAATGGTTGAAAGACCTCAATGTGAGACAGGAGTCCATCAACATCCTAAAGGAGAACACAGGCAGCAACCTCTTTGACCTCAGCCGAAGCAACTTCTTCCTAGACACATCGCCAAAGGCAAGGGAAGCAAGGGCAAAAATGAACTATTGGGACTTCATCAAGATAAAAACCTTTTGCACAGCAAAAGAAACAGTCAACAAAACCAAAAGACAACCAACAGAATGGGAGAAGATATTTGCAAATGACATATCAGATAAAGGGCTAGTATCCAAAATCTATAAAGAACTTATCAAACTCAACACCCAAAGAACAAAGAATCCAATCAAGAAATGGGCAGAAGACATGAACAGACATTTTTCCAAAGAAGACATCCAAATGGCCAACAGACACATGAAAAAGTGCTCAATATCGCTCGGCATCAGGGAAATCCAAATCAAAACCTCAATGAGATACCACCCACACCAGTCAGAATGGCTAAAATTAATAAGTCAGGAAACAACAGATGTTGGCGGGGATGTGGAGAAAGGGGCACCCTCCTACACTGTTGGTGGGAATGCAAGCTGGCGCAGCCACTCTTTAAAACGTATGGAGGTTCCTCAAAAAGGTTGAAAATAGAGCTACCCTATGATCCAGCAATTGCACTGCTGGGTATTTATCCCAAAGATACAAATGTAGGGATCCAAAGGTGTACGTGCACCCCGATGTTTATAGCAGCAATGTCCACAATAGCCAAACTGTGGAAAGAGCCAAGATGTCCATCGACAGATGAATGGATAAAGAAGAAGTGGTATATATGTACAATGGAATATTATGCAGCCATCAAAAGGAATGAGATCTTGCCATTTGCAACGACGTGGATGGAACTGGAGGGTGTTATGCTGAGCGAAATAAGTCAATCAGAGAAAGACATGTATCATATGACCTCACTGATATGAGGAATTCTTAATCTCAGGAAACAAGCTGAGGGTTGCTGGAGTGGGGGTGGGTGGGAGGGTTGGGATGGCTGGGTGATAGACATTGGGGAGGGTATGTGCTATGGTGAGTGCTGTGAATTGTGCAAGACTGTTGAATCATAGATCTGTACCTCTGAAACAAATAATGCAATATATGTTAAGAAAAAAAAAAAAGAAGATAGCAGGAGGGGAAGAACGAAGTGGGGGGAATCATAGGGGGAGACGAACCATGAGAGACGATAGACTCGGAAAAACAAACTGAGGGTTCTAGAGGGAAGGGGGGTGGGAGGATGGGTTAGTCTGGTGATGGGTATTAAAGAGGGCATGTTCTGCATGGAGCACTGGGTGTTATGCACAAACAATGAATCATGGAACACTACATCAAAAACTAATGATGTATGGTGATTAACATAATAATAACAAATTTTTAAAAAAGAAAGAAATTTAACATGTCTTTTTTAAGTGGTGCCAGTATTTTCATTAGAATTATTGTTGTCTATCTTAGAGTTCTTTTTATAAGATTGCAAAATTTTGGAGTGAACTATCTTAATCCTACTTCTCCCCTGAGCTCTATTACTCTTAGTGCATGAATTTGCAGAAGTATTATTTATTTCAAAGTGCATATGTTATATTCCCCCACGGATGGGTCCCTATATTGCTTCCAATCTATATTTACTCATGTCTCCCTTGAAAATTTGTGGTGTTCATAAGAATGAATTTGTGGAGTAACAGGTCAAATGAATACCTGATTTTACTGTACACTGACAGATTTCTCTTAAGAATCACTATACCAGTTCATATTTCCACCAATGTTTTCTATATATCTTGGTTTTTAACAGCTAAATAATATTCCATCTGATGGAAAGAGGTAGTATAATTCAATTACCATTCCTCCACTTTTGGATCTTTGTGTTATTTCTAATTTTTGATATATTATATTAAACCTCATAGATATTCATCCTTCTGTATAAATCTTTGTACAGTGTTGACTGTTTTTTAAAGATAATCTCCTGAAAGTGTGGAAATAGAGGGAGATAAAATAACAATTATATAATGTTTTAATGCACATTGCCAAATTGCTTACCAGAAAGCTTGTACCAGTTAGAGTTCCCATCAAAAATCTCTCATATGTTCATTCACAAAATATTTATTAAATGCCTCATATTTTCCAGGTACTCTTGGAGCCATTGGGGATTAGACAAAGAATGATCTCTATTCTTCATGGGGGTGGGAGAGGAAGCTAAGGAAGGATATAATTTCAGTTGGGAACTAGCTTCAGGCTGTCCCCACAGGAAGCTCTGTACACAAATTAGAGTGTGGAATTAGTCCCCCCTTGAGGCGTGAGGTTAGGTCATCTGTCATCCGTGTCTGCTGAGGTGGAGAACGGGGAGTGGGTTGCTGGGCAAAAAAGCCCTCCATTGGTCAAAAACAATTCTCCATTAAAGGAGGCAGTTGTGCTTTTTTAGCTGCCACCACTCACAGAGGTTAGGGTTGAAGGCAGCTGCCTGTGAAGGGGATCTGGGTGAAGTACTACTTTTCTATGAGTAAGAACTTGGCCCAGTGGGTGCCTGGGTGGCTCAGATGGTTAAGCATCTGCCTTCGGCTCAGGTCATGATCCCAGGGTCCTGGGATCGAGTCCCGCATCGGGCTTCCCGTTCCTTGGGAGCCTGCTTCGCCCTCTGTTTCTCTCTGTCTCTCATGAATAAATAAATAAAATCTTTAAAAAAAAAAAAAAAAGAACTTGGCCCAAGTTAAAACTTCAAATTTTTCTTAAGTTAAGAACTCTTAAGACCCTCTCTTTCAACATGAAGGAGGCTGAACAGACTCAATTTTCATTTCTTTATTTTATTTGACTTCCAACAAATAAGAACCTCACAACTATAGGGTCTCTTCAAGCTACCCTCACAACCGTTTGTCAATGCTCTGACCCACGGTGAAAATCTGAAACAACTAAGGGAAAATTTAAAAGTCCATCTACTCCATCTTTTTCTTTCAGAGTAGATAATATTCACTTCATCCTAGCTAGAGAGGAATTTAGGGCTGTCATACTTCTTCAGGCCAAAATCTAATTTTATTTCCACTGGGTATGTTCAGTAAGTGCAGATGGGCAATAGTATCTCTCCAATTCTAGGTAAGGAGATATAAATGATATATATAATATATATATATATATATAATAAATATATTGGGTACATTAGGAGGCAGAAGCCAGTATCACAGCTAGAGTGGCCAACCAGTTGGATTTGCCTGGCACTGAAGGGTTTCCCTAGACGGGACCCAGAACTTTCATTGTTAAGACTGCAATCATCCAGGGGCGCCTGGGTGGCTCAGATGGTTAAGCATCTGCCTTCAGCTTGGGTCATGATCCCAGGGTCCTGGGATCAAGCCCCATGTCCGGTTCCTGGTTCAGCAGGGAGCCTGCTTCTCCCTCTGCCTTTCCCCCTGCTCATGCTCTCTCTCTCTCTGTATCTCTGTGTCTCAAATGAATAAATAAAATATTTTTTTAAAAAAGATTTTATTTACTTATTTGAGAGAGAGAGAATGAGAGAGAGCAAGCACGTGAGAGGGGGGAGGGTCAGAGGGAGAAGCAGACTCCCTGCTGAGCAGGGAGCCCGATGCGGGACTCGATCCCGGGACTCCAGGATCATGATCTGAGCCGAAGGCAGTCGCTTAACCAACTGAGCCACCCAGGTGCCCAAATAAATAAAATCTTAAAAAAAAAAAAAAAAAAAGACTGGAATCATCCCAGGCAAATCGGAATACTTCGTCACCGTAGGTCTCAATTAAAAACTCACATTTTATTAATATTTGTTGTTACAAACTGTAATTTTCCACTTTTTCCCAATGGTTTATGATATTCTCTGAGTTTACCATAACTGTATTGTTTATAGTCAAAAGAAATTTACCCAAAAGTTCATAGTTCTCACAATAATTTACCCTTAACCTACAAATTTATCCTTAACCAAGATTTTTTTTTAATTATTAGAGCTACAAATATTGCCAAATGTAAAAGTAATCAAAGGTAAAGGCAAGTTCAAGAGGTATAAATGACTT
The DNA here is from genome assembly GCF_011800145.1 of Mirounga leonina. Taxonomy (NCBI): domain Eukaryota; kingdom Metazoa; phylum Chordata; class Mammalia; order Carnivora; family Phocidae; genus Mirounga; species Mirounga leonina. Next base: position 1,013,595 of record NW_023270702.1, read on the forward strand.
AAAATTAGATAATTTTGTTCTAAATAAGCGAGAGCCGGTCACACAGCTAGCTACTTCTCAGCCTTTTACAATACTAAATTCTCAGACTAAAGCAGATTTTGTAAAGGTGTCTCCATCCATCCCTGACTCAAATGTTAATGTCCAGAACTTTCACTTGTTGGCTTCTATCACCATACTGATTGCTAAAATACACACAGGGAATTTGTGGATACAGAAAAAGCTAGAAAGAGAAAAGCAAGGAGGATAGAAACTAGAGAGAGAAGAGCCCATAGAGGCAGGCCAACAGACACATTTTTAGGAGAAGTGCCAAGCAATGAATTCTCAGTTCACTTTCTCACAGTAAGTTTCTCTGTTTCTACTTCCAGTAAAGCCTTTCATATGTGCAAATGTTGCCTGCGTTGCATCTTATAGAATCTAAAACATAGGGTTTTGTTTCACTTTAAGGTTGACACCGTTTGATAGAAGGACAACTGGAACAGTAGGGAAAACTGTTCCTACAATGGAAGTACTTCAGTGGGTAAAGCAGCTCAGGGCCAGAGATAACCATGAAAACAACTCAAAAAAACCTTTGGAATGTATTTTCCACAATCTCTGAAATGGGGGTTCCAAACATCCTCACTTGGGTATTAAGGGGCAGGGAGATTAAGTTAGCTGGTATCTGGGTAACAAGTGTACATTTTGGGACCCCTTAAAACTCAGGTGTAATTTATCCTGAGTGTGTTTTTCCATTTTGTCCAAGATTAACTATTTCTGCAGAAACGAATTTTTGCTGCAACCAGCACATCAGATGAGACAGGCTCTGCGCGCATGGGCTTCCTCACTCTATTGCTCCATGCTTGCCTGCTATTTCAAATAAGGTACAGTTTCATTCTGTATCAATCACATCTTCCCACTGCTCAGTACCTCCATCTGTATTTTCAGAAACTGGGAAGATGAAATAAATTTAACATGGAAAAAGTTCTGCTACAAAATCTGCTGTGAAATAGAACCTCTCTTTGTTGACGGGCTTAGCGACCTTACACAAATTGAGTGATAGCTCTGAGAAAAATATGCAGCATGGAAACAGACCAGCAATGTTGTCAATTTGTTCTTCCCTGATAGATCAAGGACAGAATGTCAGCAATTCATTTTGGGGAGTCACAAAAATTATAGATGAGGAAGATTATTTGATACAAGAACCTTATCAGGAGATGCAGGTTGTTACCAGCAGTGGAGGAAAATAACTGTTATACTTGCAAATGAGGGGCTTTATCATATGCTTCACTGCATCACTGTAAACACTCTCTGGGAGCCTTTCACCAAGGCCTATCTGTGCCTATGCATCCTTCTGGAAGCATTTACAAAGTAGAAAAGTTGAAATCAACTTTGACACTAATATCAATCTTGAACATCTTCCAAGACCAAAGCTGATTTATTTTCCTGGGAGAGAACCATGAGAAGGAAACTGATAGTTGCCATTAGGTCACCTACTCAAGCCTCCAGGGACAGCTCATTGCAATATGCTTGTTTTTCATTGTATGTTATTAGAACATCATGAACAATAATGCTTCCAAAACTTTCTAAGGAGAATTCATGCAAATGTGTATAAAGGAAAGTTTCTTGAATAGTATAGCTTTCTCTTTTACCAATTGTCATAAAAATAATTTTCTTTTATTCTTTGTTAAACTCTATCATGCCCATTCTAAGTCTTTCAGACATTTCAGAAAGCTTTTCCTTCTTCCGGACATTAAGTTGCCTCCAAAGAGAAAACAAGCACACTGTATACAGCACATTGATTATTCTGGTATTGAGATGCTCATCTCTAGCTCTACAGGATGTGTAATGCTTAAAGTAGAGAATGTTACCCCTCCTCTCCATTGACACTTGTTTTCTTAGATGTAAAATGATTTTTCTTACTTTTTCCAAAAGTCATGATTTTCTGTATTTAGTGAAAACGTTCTAGAATCCAGACCTTCACACTTCTTAATATTTTTAATAATTACAATCTAAATCACTCTCCATCTCTGTCTGGACCACATCCTTACTCCTAGATACTAGGAAGAACCAGGAGGAACAGAGAATAAAGAATTAGTTTTATTAAGGAGTGCTGACTTCCGAAGGTTTGACAAATTGATGGTTGGAGATAAAGGTATTGGGCATAAAGGGAGAGATCCATGTATTCACTCATGAACTTGTATCAAGGGCCTACAACGTGTCATGTACTGCAGCAGATGCCGGAGGTGGAAAAAATGAACAAGACCCAGGAAACCATGAAAAACAACATGAGCTACAGTGGTGTTAACATTGTCACTGCAGGGCACCTGGGTGGCTCAGTTGGTTAAGCCACTGCCTTTGGCTCAGGTCATGATCCTGGAGTCCCTGGATCGAGTCCCGCATCGGGCTCCCTGCTCAGCAGGGAGTCTGCTTCTCCCTCTGACCCTCCCCCTTCTCATGCTCTCTCTCTCTATCTCATTTTCTCTCTCAAATAAATAAACAAAATCTTAAAAAAAAAAAAAAAAACATTGTCACTGCAGCACAGTCAGGGTGCAAAGGAGGGAGGTCTCAATCCTGGCTGAGGGTTTGGGATCCAAAAACTTTACCTAGAAGTTTCCTAGGTTGGGATTGGTAGAGAAGTACATCTTCGACAGAGAGACCGAAAGAGAGAAGGAGAAGTGGAAGAGGAAAACAGACGCCTTCCCCCTTTAGGGACCATCGCATGCAAGTGGGTCACTGAATATTCAGGGAATGATCACGTAAGCAGCACACACATGTTCTTCTACAGCAGTATTTATCTTCAGAATTTAAGTCGGAAGCCTTAGTTAACCCTAAGAGGGTTATTTTTTTAAGGACCATGAAAACGTAGATACTTAATGACTGCTTAATAATGAGAAAAGGAGAGCGAGAGACTGTATTGTGATTGTTTACAAAGCTTCGCTCTTCTTCCTCACTGCACATTAGATAATGGCAAGAACCCTAAGGCATTTTCTATCAGAGGCAAAATCACAAGTCACCTTCGCCCATTGTCCAGGTGGAAGTTCGTCCACCTTCAATGGGCTGCACTGCTCTGTATTCCTTCAATGTCCCAGGAAATGAAAACCATGAGTGCTCATTTCCTGATGGAAATTGTGTCTCTCCACTTCACTCTAACTTCCTCTGCACTTTAGTGGAGAGAAAAAGACACCATGAAACAGGAGCTATTTGCTGCTAGGAGAACAATTGCCCTCTCGCCAAAATGATCAGTCAAAGGAAAAAAACAGCTTTTTCTTATTCCTGTTCTCCACATTTCCCTTACTTCCCTAGGAGACTTCCTGTCTAATGGGTTCTTTGGGCTTCTGTGATGCTACGGTAAAGAAAGGGTATCACAAAAGTAGTGAATAGGAAAAGGAGAAAGAATTAGCCAAAGTTGCTAAATTGTTTTATATGATCAAATGGTGAGGGAAGTCTGGGAAAATGAGGAGAGAAAAACCACATGTAATAAGGATGGATAAGAAAGTGTTTGAGAAGTAAGGGTCTGTAGGGAGGTGTTGGGAATGCTGCAACATGTAATGGAAGTAGCTAGATGATGAAAGAATTTAACAGGTGTGCTATAGTCTAAGTATTTAGACAAGCTGAATGGTTTCCATGAAATACTAGTAAAAAGTTGGAAAGTTTTCAAATTCATTTTGATTTCCAGGGCTATATTTCTTTAATCATAGCTGTGCTCTAAAATTGGACCCTATGGCTTCAGTTTAATAAGAATTATGCTTCCTTGACCTGTAAGCTTACTAATTCACAATGACATTCATTCTACTCTGTCTGGTACTGTAGTCACAAGCCACGTGTGGCTATCAAGTGCTTGCAGTATGGCTAGTCAGGGTTGAGATGCATTGTAACTGTAACATACAGCAGGATTTTGAAGACCTAGTCAAAAAAATTTTAAGGGCAAGAAAGCAAAATATCATTAATAATTTATATATGAATTACATGCTGAAATGAGAATATATTGGCTATATTGAGTTAAGTAAAATGTATTATTAATAATTTATTAGTAATTTACCTGTTTCTTTTTCCTTTTTTTTTTTTTTCCAGAGAGAGAGAATCTTGAGTAGGCTCCATGCCCAGCGCAAGCCCAACACAGGGCTTGATCTCATGACCCTGGGATCATGATCTGAGCTGAAATCAAGAGTCAGACACTTAACCAACGGAGCCACCTATGCACCCCTCTTTTTCCTTTTTTTATTTTTATTTATTTATTTTTTTAAAGATTTATTTATTTGAGAGCACGAGAATGAGAGAGAGAGAGTACATGAGAGGGGGGAGGGTTAGAGGGAGAAGCAGGCTCCTTGCTGAGCAGGGAGCCCGATGCGGGACTCGATCCAGGGACTCCAGGATCATGACCTGAGCTGAAGGCAGTTGCTTAACCAACTGAGCCACCCAGGCGCCCCCTTTTTCCTTTTTTTAACATGCTACTAAAAAGTTTTAAATTACATCTGGGCTCACAATGCCAAATTATATAGGTGGCTTACATTATTACATTTTTATTGGATAGCATGTACTAATTTATCACAGAAACTAACCACAAACAGTAACTAAGCATCCTGTGTGAGAAGGATACTCAGAGATTTTCTCTGGCTAGGAAACAGTAGAGCTTAGTTGTGAGGTTCATGAGCTCTGAGGTCCATATTTCTGGGCTTACTCTCGGCACCACCATCTATGAGTATGTATTCTTGGGTGAAACACTCAACATTTTTGACCTCTGTTTCCTAATCTAAAAAATGGAATTGATAATAGTAACTTCCTCACAGAATGGTTGATACAGGTAAAACATTTACAATAGTGTTTTACATGATTAGTGAATTAGCTTGTATTCTAATTACTCCCAGGGAGGGAAGGGTACTAAAATGTATTGAGTGCTCTTTTCAGTTTTCTTTTATTTATGTCTTTCTGAAAGCTCCATGAGGTCAGGGGCTGTTTCTATTCTGTTTTCTCCTTTATACACAACAACTAGCACAATGTAAAGCAGGAACATATTTACTAAATATTGAATGAATGAGTCCGGGATGGAGAATCAATTAGTGGACAGTATTATTACCCCCATTTTAGAGAAGAGGAAATTGAAGTTTGCAGAAATTCAGAAGTTAAAAGGTTAGATGAAGTTACAAAATTCATAGATAGAGTTGAGATTTAAATCCAAATTTGCATGAACATTTAGTCTGTGAACTCAAGGAGCATTCCATCTAGTTAAAGAAATAAAATGTGTTTCAAATTAAAAAAAAATTAACACTATTAGTTCGTAGATGATACTATTTAAATAACTTGATCGATTATTACTAAAAAAGTTCAATGTGGAAAGACTTCACGTCCAGCAGGTGTGTGCAGGAAAGCATTGGAAGGGACAGGATGGAAGCTGGACCTCTAGAGATTCATTAAGTTGGTGGGTGAGCACTTCTGGGAAAAGGGGTCAGTTGTGGCAACTGAAATAGACTGAGCATAGGTATGGAGGCTGAAATCTAAAGGCAGGTTTTGTTTTTGTTTTTTTTTTTTTTAGATTTTTTTAGTTTATTTATTTCAGAGAGAGAACAAGCAGTGAGGAGGGGCAGAAGGAGAGAGAGAGAGAGAGAGAGAAGCAGACTCCCTGCTGAGCAGGAAGCCTGATGCAGGGCTAGATCCCAGGACCCAGAGATCATGACCAGATGCTTAACCGACTGAGCCACCCAGGTGCTCCCAAAGGTAGGTTTTGAAGCTCTACAATGGTTCTTTTTGCCTGGAGAAGATAGTTCATGTAAATTTATTAATAGAATTTAGGCAGAAATAAACTTGAGGTTAGGTCTTAGGCTTTGGATGAAGATTGAGGTAAGAAGTTAGAAATTTGGCAAGCAAATAATACTTTGTCTTTCTTTTTAGCATATTCAAGATGGGATAGCAGCAGTGTGCAAGAAAAAGCAGGAGAGGGATATTCAAGGTAGGGAAATAATTAAGGAGACTTGCACAATCCAGCCATGTGGTAGTAAAGATAAGAATAAGAGATTTGGAAATAGGAATGGAAAGAAAAGGAACAATTTAAGAGTTGTTAAAGATGGTGTTCTAGCTTCAAAGACCCAATCTGGATGATTAGTCACTAAAAGTAAAATATGTGAACTTTTATTTTCCTATTTAAAAAAAAAAAATATTCGTTCTTGATTTCTCTTGTCTTGTACATAGCCCACATTTACTTTGTTACAAGTTCTAGCCACTCTATTCAGAAATATCTAATAAATTGAATCCCTCCTTTCATTCCTAGGCTTCAGTGTGAACTCTTGTGTTATTTTATATTTTTTTCTTACTGGAGTTATTTTAAGAGCTTTTGTGTTAGATAAGAACATTTGCTCACAATTCTTTCCTTGTATCCCCATTTCTATCTTGGCTTTTTGTGAGTAGGGCACCTCTTGTCCTCTAACCCAGAAATTTCTACCCGTGGATCTAATATTTGTGTTCTAAAGGATGACTAGCTCCTAGTAAAATTGCTCACAATTTGTAGAGGAATTTTGGTAAAAAGAATTCACCTTTTGCATCATGGCTCTGATAGTGAATACTCTGTGAAGCCTGATTGAATTTTCCAAAACTGTGTTCTTTCATCTTATTTTATAATTAATCTTTTAAGGATTTATTATTGTAAATTGTCTATATTTGAACGTTTCCCTCGTTGATCTGCAACCTCTTTGAGACTTATGACTATTCTTTACTAATTTTTTGATACCCAGTCTTTAGAACAATATTTGGTACTTTTAAGTCAGTAAATGTCAAAATAATGAATGGCTAACACTGAGATACTTCCTTCAATATTGTTTTGCTAGTCTAGGTATTTTGAATTTCCACATAAATTTTAGAAGCATCTCTTTTTTATTTTATTTTTTAAATTTATTTATTTTTATTAACATATAATGTATTATTTATTTCAGGGGTACAGGTCTGTGATTCACCAGTCTTACACAATTCACAGTGCTCACCATAGCACATACCCTCCCCAATGTCCATCACCCAGCCACCCAATCCTTCCCACCCCCCACCACTCCAGCAAACCTCACTTTTTTTCCTGAGATTAAGAGTCTCTTATGGTTTGTCTCCCTCTCTGTTTTCATCTTGTTTCATTTTTTCCCTCTCTTCCCCTATGATCTTCTGTCTTGTTTCTCAAATTAGAAGCACTTTATTAATTTCTACCAAAAAAAATTGTGTTGGACTCTGATGGAGATTAGGTTGAATCTGTACATAAAACTCAGGAAAAATGATATATTAACCACATCGGGTCTTTCAATCTATAAGCATATTCTATCTCCCATTTTCTTCAGTAATGTCACATAATTTTCAATGTAGAGGTTTGGCATATGTTGTGTTAAATTTACCCCTAAATGTTTTGGTTTTATTGCTTTTTAAAATAATTTTTAAATTTCATGCTTTGTGAAAATATACTAAAATGCAATTGATTTTTTTTGTATTCCCATGTATCTTGAAATCTTGCTAAATTCATTTATTAGTTCTGGTGCTGTATTCTATGTACACAATCATGATAGATTTAATTCTTCCTTTACATCTTTTTGTTAATTTTTTTCTTGCCTCAGTACAATAACTAAGACCTCCAGTACAATATTGAATAGAAGTGGTGAGAGTGGGCATCCTTGCCTTGCACAATTCTAGAAATAAGTAGCAGGACAGGGTTGAGGATGTAATTACCATAAAATCTTAAATAGAAGCTTAATATAAACTGTAATAAATAAGCTATGAAAAGGGACAGAGACCTTTCAATGGAGAGAGAAAGGATTTTTTTAAAGATTAATTACTTAAACATTCAGAAATCTAAAAGAAGTTAATGAGAAAGTCATTAATTAGTACTTGAAGAAGCATTTCTTTTAATCCTTTTAGTATTCTAGAGTATTTCTGCTAAATGTTTTTTGCATCATCCTGAATAATTTATGGTAGCTTTTTGCACATTTTTTTTTTTTTGTCCACTCACAAGTTTCACTATAAATGGGAAAGAGGTGTATTTGAGTGCTGTAGACAAAATGAATGAGAGATCCTATAAATGGTGCCAATCGCTGTCATCCACTAGTATTCCAGCCCAGGCTGCACGTCACAGCAGAACAGGTTGGGGTAACTGTGAGGATTGGGTGATGTTAATGACTCTTCCTGAGCACAAATATGGCTGTGTAGAACCTCCTTCTGTTTATTGGATTGTTCTTACACTACAGTCAAGGCAAGTTGAGTTGGGTCTCATGGCATCATCTAAGCAAAGTAAGCTCATATTCTTTTTTTTTTTTAAGATTTTATTTCTTTATTTATTTGAGAGACTGTGTGAGAGTGAGCGGGGGAAGGGGCAGAGGGAGAGGGAGAGAATCTCAAGCAGACTCCCTGCTGAGCAAGAAGCCAGACCTGGGGCTCAATCTCACAACCCTGAGATCATGACCTGAGTCAAACCAAGAGTCAGACACCAATTGAGCCACCCAGGTGCCCCTCTGCCCATATTCCAATAGCTCCTGCCTCGCTGCAACAGAGCTCCCCCATGAGCCTTCTGTACAACAGAAATCACCCAGTTTCTGGCAGACCAATATGCCCTGAGGCTTTTTTATTTTAAGAGACTGAGGTGGGACAATTTTCTCTTATTTACCAGAATATCTAGTCAAAGGGATGAGGAGTTAATTACAATTTGTTTAGTTGCTTTCACTTACTTAAATGGAAAATAATAATATGGAACAGGATCCCTGTTCAGATACATATAAAGTATAAGACAGCTGCAGAGGAAGGAGTGAAAAGACATTCTGCCTCCTCTGTGCCTTCCAGTGAGTTCACAGGTAATCTTTGGACAAGTCTTCTTTGCTTAGAGAATAGCTATTTGAATGCCCTCCCTCCTTCCTATGTAATTGTAAAGTGAGGGTCATTCATTGTCTAAACTGGGAGTAAGGATATAATAGAATAGACAAGGGATTAACCAAAATCTCTAAACCCCACAATGCAAATCAGGGAGTTGGTGAATTGATTTACCTCAGAATGATGCATAGAAGGAACTAAATCACTGACCCAGTCCCTTGAGAATAAAAATTAGTGAGAACAATTAGAATGAATCAGAATGGTCCCAACAAGTCCTAGTGGAAGAGGACATCAAAAAGGCCCCTGAAATAAAAATTCCTTTAGTTAAAAAAAAAAAAATCTAGAGTGGATATTTCACTCGTGATGAGGGCTGATTGCTCATGGTCATGCACAAGTGCTAATCCTATCACCACTAGAATGCAAACTCCACTCAGCCAGAGGTGTCTGTTGGTTTTGTTAATTGCTATCCCTCCAGCACCTGAGAAGTGCCTTGTGTATTGTTGATAGGGAGTTAGCTCAGTCCCATGGTAGCCTCCAAGTACACAATAAGACAGATGATCTCCTGTGTTCATTATCTTTTTAAAAAGATTTTATTTATTTGAGAGAGAGAAAGAGTGACAGAGATAGCAAGAGAGCATGAACAGGTTGGAGAGGGAGAATCAGGGTCCCTGCTGAGCAGGGAGCCCTCAGGGCTGGATCCCAGGACCCAGGGATCATGACAGCCGAAGGCAGACTTTAACCAACTGAGCCACCCAGGCGCCCCGAGTGTTCATTATCTGCATATGTCTTGTCTGTCTCTATCTGTGCTGCATCAGTCTGATGGTGGGGTTATGAGAACTGGAGTTGAGGGAGATGAAAGCAGATGGGAGATACCTGGAATTTGCTTCATCAGAAAAGTAAGTTGATGTGCCTAAACACAGCTGTAAATCACCTGATGACCTGATGAGCAGCAATGGATTTTATCTGCATATATCAGGTGGAGAACAAAAGTGCAAAAAAATGGATGCCAGAAATGGGCGGGCAACTTAATTCTGTATGAATGTTTGATTGTTTATGAGTATTGGGTGGTTCAAGTATATTTATCTAGTGGGCTGCTTGGTTTTACATCCTTTTAGTGAATAATCAGTATATATGTGCTCTTCTTTACCTATATCTAACAATTCTTAAAGGCTGCTTCTTTATTTATTATTTTTTCTGTCCTCCTTGCAGATCCGTGTCTCTTATTTTCCTTAGCAGAATGTAATATTCTTAAGTAATACAGGGAACACATCACATGCAAAATAGACACTTGATAAACATTTGTTGATGGAATGAATACAGGAAGAAATTGTCTTAGCATGCAAATGCATTTGATAGAAGATTCTTTAGGCCCAGACACTCTGGCAGTGATTAGGCTTGACTACAATGGCTGAACATGGAAACTTAAAAAGACCTGAATCACACAATATAAAATGTCATTGTCACCTGAGCCCATCAAGGTCTTCCCAGGCGCAATTCACAAACACTGTCTTGTAAATCTGCAACATCACTTCAAAAGTAATGCTATGAAAAGCAGCAGGAAATTGGTGGACCCAGATTCCAATTATATTTCTAAAGGACAAGTGAAAGAAGTTAAATATTTGGAGTGTAAGTTGCTGAGGTTCAGACATCTGGGTTGGAAAGAGATGGCCTTAAGGAGAAGGTGCTGGACTTCCTGCAGTTACGGTGTGTGGCATTCAAGTAATTAATTAGACCAATATTAGACCTGTGTCTGTATTTGCATTCCAAGCTGGTACACTGTATTATAACAATTAGAATAAGAAATCAAACATTTCTCTGGTTGGTTCTTACTGACCAGTAAATGTTATTTGTGATCTGTTATGTATTTTAGACCTAACACATTCATTCTCAGAACAGATCAACAATTCCTTTATTTTGCTCCTTCTAAAATTAAATAAATTTAAATAAATAACTACACTATTCAGAACTATCTCATGCAGATACCTTATTGCTTAGATATGTATTTATTTGTCAGAGTAAATCTATGCATGGACATGGATGTATGGAATAGTAATGTGTTGCATTCATGGTATTTTCATGTGTGTTTATGCTTGACCTAACACTGGCTACAGTACTTGCGCTACCCTAATGTAGCAGCCTCCTGAGGGATAGGCATGATGACTTGGAACCTAGAAGACTTTTCTCAAACTTTGACAGTTTTTCACCAACACCACAATCCCTGATTTGAAAAGCTGTGGAGGATTATTTTAAATTCTTAAGCAGTAGATCAGCCTGATGAAAAAGTATCTGTAAAATTTGTAGAAAGCATTTGTGGGACAACCTATAACAAATGGTGTGAAGATGGGGAGATTCACAGTTACAAGCAACATATTTATGGTTGCTGGGAACCAGAGGAAAGAGGACTGGTGAGAAGAAGCTGGGGAGGGGCGAAGAGGGGCCTTTTGGAGATTATTTAATGGTAAGAATCTCGTAACTGGAGTCAGGTTGGATACAGGTGAAGAGAAGAGGACTTGCTAGTTGATGAAAGAAGGAACTTTTTGAGAAAAATGGGTAAACTGGGAAACGGGTCGCTTGGTTAAAAAGAGAATCAAGTTCAAATAATTTTATTTTTTGTGAACTCTTGCCAATTCTTTTCCTTCAGGTTTTGGTGATAAACTTTAGCAAAGATGGTAGAGATGTGAACTGAAGCAATGCTTCGCAGACAAAGATGCATGCTTTACCCTCACAATACATTTAGCTTTCGGGTTTGTTAGTTTTAACCATGTCATATTGCTGATGTGTATTTTTAACTTTGTTGCTTCTATCAATTCTTGTCAATTCTGAAGAACTTCTCCCTTTCCAGAGCCTTTATTGTGCTAAAAAAGCAACTGGCAAGCAACTAGTACATTGCACCCCGTATGCACCCAATAAACACTTGCTTCCTAACTGCCTGGCTGAATGTGTCTTCAGGAACATGGACAATAAACCCAACTGCCCTCAAAATAACAGATGCTGGTATCTGGTAGGCATTCCTCTGAGGCCTTGTTAACTACATAGCTAATGTCAGGAGACGCCTGAACGTTGTTACCTGTTCAAAACACATGACGCTTCAGTCATTTGCCAACATATATGCATTTGTGGGAAAGAATGAACTAAAAGCACATTGGGTCTTAAGCACCTGATACTTGTATGAGAATAGGAAAAACCAGCTGATCATTGCAAAATTGATCAATCCTGGGGGATGAGATGTTGTGAGGTATAAAAACCTGGACAGAGTTAGAACTGGGGAGTTAATCACTTCATCATTAGGAATGTATGGGGAGAAAATGAGAAATTGGGGGGGGAGAATGAGAGCAGTTATCATTGAAAAAACAATAGAAAGAACAATAAATTTCACTACAAAAATCTTTAAAATTTTCTGCATAAAAATAAGGTCAAATAAAAAAGGAGGAACCTGTTTTCAGACACTCAGTGTTAAATTGTTAATATGTAAAGGACCCCTAGAAATAACAAGAAAATCACTAAATGTAGACATAAAATGAACAAACAATATGAAGAAACACTTCTCTAAGTAGAAAATACTTTTAACTAACAAAGTTGTTTTTTTTTTTTTAAGTTTAGGAATATTTCTAATCAGAAAAATAAAAATTAAAACACTACCTGGCAGATTAGCTAAGATTTTTTTTAAATAGTGTAAAATATTAATCATACTTTCTAATGGACAAAAGTGAGAAAGTATCACTATTTTTTTAAATTTATTTGAGAGAGAGAGAGAATGAGGAGAGGTGGGGAGAGCAAAAAAAGAAGGAGAGAGAGTCTCAAGCAGACTCAGCACTCAGCGCAGAGCCTGAAAGGCTTGATCTCATGAACCTGAGATCATGACCTGAGCTGAAACCAAGAGTCATGCTTAACTGACTGCACCATTCAGACCCCTGAGCAGGTATCTTTAGAATTAGAATAACATGGTTTTAAAAATTCAGTTCTTCATGTGTTTCCCATGTAGGTCATACAGATTCCTCCATGATGCAGCCCCTGCCCATTGTTCCAGATTTTTTCATAACCACCTCCTTTCCAAGTTATCGTCCAGTCAGACTAGTATTTGCAGTTCCCCAAATGTACCATGTCTTTCCATGTCTATATTTTGGGGTCCCCAGACTAGAACGTGTTCTACGCTTGTTCACCTGGCAAATCCCTGATCACTCTCTAAGACTCATCCCCAACATCCCTCCTCTGTTAGATCTTCCCAGCCATACTCCTTTTATCCTCTTCTCACACCTCAGCAAAGAAACTGTCTCTGTATCTTGACTACATTTATACTGTTCCATGGTTTATACCACATGTTACATGTTATTAATTTATTTACATATGTGTCTCTTCTGTTACTTATAGATTGCTTGAGAACAGCAAGAGGTTTTAATCTTCTCTGCATCCCAAGTTTCTGCCACTGAGCTTGACATAAGAAATTAGGTGTTGGCTGATATGAATTGAATTCAAACTTTTAAGCCTCTGTTGGTTGCTTCAGCACATCACTGCATATGCAGTGAAAGCATAACCTTAAGCCAGATCATTGCACACCACACACACACGCACACACACACACATCTTCCCTAAAAGGGCCAAGTTTAGAGTTTTTGTTAAACTAGAGATTTTATATATGCAATTCCCACCAAAGTATTTGAAAATGTAAAAATTATATTATTTAATTACTGAGTATTCACAAAATTATACCCTCAGTGCTCAAGAAACCTAGTGGTTTCATTTCTTTCACTCTGGAACTACCATCAGGGAAGCATATCATGAACAGACTTAATGACTTACTAAGTAGAGCTGTAATAAGAAACTGACTTAATGCTCTAGTTTGCTTTCCTCGGCCCCCTGACTTGCTCAAATGTCAGGAAGGCATGCTCAGTTTATTTTCACCCACACTTTCTTTCACTTATCTCAGAAAACCATTTTTTGCTGCCATAAAAATAAATGCCAAAAGTAATTTTTAATCACAGATTTTATTTCATGTAGGCCGCTAAGGAATGCTCACCAGTCTTAACATTGTTTTTAGATTTTCAGATAACTTATTCCACTATAGCCTAGATAATGCACATTTTAAGATGTGATTGAAAAGATGTGTTACAACAACATCTCACTTGTCAAGGATTCGTGGTGTTTACATTAGTTTAAATTCCGTTGGTGGAATGTGGTCCTGCAACTATTACAGCTTTTAAAATTTTTAACATTTTGGAGGAAAAAAAACTTCCCAAAAATACTTTATGCTTTTTTGTATCCATAAAGAGGAATTCAATTAATTGAAATTTTCTTGATTATTCAGAGTCATCAGTATGAACACACATCGTTTTGTGCCCTCATCCCTTAAAGTTAGTCTTTAGGCATAAACCAGTCCATGAGCATTTTAGGATTTGCCCCTCCACTAACAGATTCCAGATGATTGTGCTTTTAGGCCTCTAACTTTGTTTTCAGTTGAAACTTATTTTTTGACTGTTAGGAAATTAGTCTCCAGATCTCTTGGCTCCAAGCTTACTACATTGCAATCATGTTCAGTCAACTTTGGGAGGATTGGGAGTGGTTTAATTTCTCTCTGGATGCAATAGCTTAGCGATTTTATAGTTGAGTTTACTTAAAAAAAAGATTTCCAGGGTACCCTGAGTTGGCTGGAGCAGTTTCACATAAGGTCAGTTGGGTCCATCAGGAAGTTGAGATGGAGTTTAGAGCGAGAGGTTTACTTGGGCTTACTCCTGGGAAAGGAAAGGAGGGAAGGAAGAAGTTTGGTCAAGAAGGGCCTCAGAGTGCAGTGCAGGTTTGACGAAGTCTTGGCCAACCCAACAGGGCACCCTGGAGCACAAAACACCCATTAGAGGAATTCCATGTTGGGCAGAAATGGCTAGGTCCTTGTAGCCCAGCCAATGAAGTTGGGGACTTTCTGGGAAGAGTGTGGCCTCTGCTTGAATTCCAAGGTGGATTCTAAAGGCAGGGACAGCTGCAAGCTATCAGCTGACTGCTCTCCCTGCAGCTGAAAGGAAAGTTCTTCCTTAAATAGAGATCAAATAGGTGCACCTTTCTAGCTGCATGGGTATATACATCATCTGGAAATCTATTTGAAAAGAAGCACAAGTTCAGGGCGCCTGGGTGGCTCAGTTGGTTAGGCGACTGCCTTCGGCTCAGGTCATGATCCTGGAGTCCCGGGATCAAGTCCCGCATCGGGCTCCCTGCTCGGTGGGGAGCCTGCTTCTCCCTCTGACCCTCCCCCCATCTCGTGCTCTCTCTCTCTGTCTCATTCTCTCTCTCAAATAAATAAATAAAATCTTAAAAAAAAAAAAAGAAGCACAAGTTCAGAGAAAGATAGGAAAAAGTAGTTCTTTTCTGTACCTTTATAAGTTTATACTTTCTGTACCTTTCTACCTAATGGTAAAAAGCAGAGAGCCTGATGGGAAGCAATCAGTGAGTCTGAGGGTGAGGAGGGTAGTGATCAGGGAAGCAGGGGGTTCTGGCCAAGGAGGATAACAGTTAAATAAACACATGATCAAAATCTTAATTTTCATAGCAGCAAATTGACCTTTCTTGGAAGGACCCAGTTTGGAAAGGTATAGACAGAAAGATATCTAGGGTGGAAGGCAAGACCACCGAGAATATTACTGAGTAAACTGCCTCTATTTGTTTTACTTTGTAATTCTGTATATTAAGCATTTTAATTATTCAGAAAGTTTTATTTTTTGAAATTTAGAATCATCTTGTCTATTTTCAGAAAAGTTGATATTTTATTGTTATCACATTAAATATATGAATTAACTTAAGAAGAACTGAAATCTTTATAATATTGAATCTTAGCTGTGGGTTTTTTTTAATTTAAGAGAATCCTTATGTATTTTAGGGATGTTTTAAATATTTTCTCATGTAAGTTTTACATATTTATGATCAAGTTAATTACTAGGGATTTTTTGTTGGCATCATATATGTGGTTTTCTGATTCACTATATTTTTTACTTGGTGGCTTTTATAAATACAAAAGCTATGTATTTCTCAATATTAATTTTAGCATCCCCCACCTTACTGAATTATTTTGTTTTTGATTAATTATCTTGCATTTCTTATTAGTTATTTTTTGAAAGTAATAGTAATAATTTTGTCTCTTCCTTCCCAACTTCTATATTTCTAATATCTTTTTCTTACCTAATTGCATTGACTTAAAACTCCAATACAATGTTAATAGTACTGAAACATTGGTTACAGTAATCAGTTTTAGCTAATATCCTTGTGTTTTTCTAACTTAATAGGAATTCCTTCAGTAGGTAAGATACTAGCCTTAAGGCTAATTATACACTGACACACTTGAAACAGTTAAATAAGTGTCCTTCAATTCCTATTTAGTAAGTGATAGTTCATACATTTGAAAAATGGATTAAGTTTTATCGAATGTCATTGTAGCATCTACAAAGATGATCATATAATATATTGCATTAATGGGTTTCTTAATATTAAAACATCCTTTACTCTGGAAAGAACCCTTGTTCACGTTGTGTTACTTCTTTTGTGAACTGCTGACTTCTATTCTCTGATACTTTATTTTGAATTGTTTTTATTGATATGCATAAGAAATATTTATCTATAGTTTTCATATCTTTTCCCAGTTTTGCTGTCAATATTACATTCACTTCTTAAAGTATTAGAAAGTTTTCTACATTTTCTATGTCCTGGAAAAATTCAATAATATTGGAATTAATTACTCACTGATGGTTGGCAGAATTTCTTAATGAAAATGGATGTGATGCTCTTGGAAGATTACTTCTTTGAAAATTACATTTCTTTGTAGAAATGTGTTTCTGTTGTATCTTCTTCTTCTGAGTCAGTTTGTAAATTATATTTTCCTAAAAAATTATCCCTTTTATCCAAGTTCACATGTTATTTTTTTAACTCATAATTTTTTATTTCTTTGTGTTATTATTACCCCTTGTTATTTCTTATTCTATATATTTGTGCTTTTTTATTTTGTGATGAGACTAGTTTATTCACTTATTATTAATTGTTTAATAAATTAGCTTGCTCATGTATTTTTTACATTTTCTAATTCATTAAAAGTTGTTTTTAAATTCTGTTTTTCTGCTTTCATTCTTTGACTTTTTTTTTAGAGTCAAATGCTCAGTTTATATTTCCACACTTTAATTTTTACTGATAAAAATTCATAGCTATAAACATTACTTTGAGCAAGGCTTGCACTGTATCCTGTAGTTTCTGTTTTTGCTTTGTATTTTCCTTTGGATGGAGAATTGTTAAAATAAACATTTTACAATTCCAAGAGGAGAGCCTATTTTTCTGATGTTGTAACTGATTTCTTATTTTATTCTGTGATGTTCAAAGAACTTTTTCTGTAATTTTTTTTTTTTTTTGGAATTTACTGAAGCTTTTTTTTGAGGCCCCAAATACAATTTTTGTGAAAGTTCCATATTCACATGAAAACAAATGTTCTCTGTTATTAGGGTACTGAGTCTGATATGTGTTCATCAGCTTTACCTTCTTAGTTATGTCACTTAGGTTTTCTGAATCTTTTCTTTTATGAGAAGTGTTTGCATTGCACAGTAGTGTGGGTCTCTAAAAATAACCATGCAAATTGAGCTGAGCAAAGCATTTTTAATAGCCAGTTGAAAAAATTAAAGTGCTCTTTGACTTTAGAAATTTTTGTCAAAATGTTAAAACCTCTCTTTTTATCAGTTATAAATTTATAAAGAGATAAAAAATTTTAAGGCAAAAAATTATACAAAAATTGCAATAAATTTGTTTATTTACTATTTAACATATTATAAACATTGCAAATTAAAATATTTTATGACTTTGTAAAAAAGTTATCAAGAGCTGTTTGATATTCACATTATATGAATCACTGTACAGAGCAAGCATTTGGTCTGTGCCTTGGCAATTTGTCATACTCCTTTCTAAGTTTGGGTCAGCTTCCAACATTTAATCCTTTACACTTTCAATATTGTAAAATGTCTCTGAAAGTTTCTTTAATGTGAAGTTTTTCACTGACATCACTTTTTCTGGGACGTTTTCATGCTTTTCATCACAGTCACTTTTCTCATGTGTGTTGATATTTGCCTTCCGTGAGTTCCTCTGGCAGTACATCTAAATTCAAACAACAGTACTGACATTGTCAGCCATGTCTTCCATGACTCCACTGACATCAATTCAAATTTCACTTTGAGCACTGTCACTTTCCTTTTCTTCACTGCACTTTCATATTTGTTGGTCAATTCTCTCTTTTATTACCTACTTTTGTAAAATATCCTGTGCATTTGTCACTGAGAGGCAAAGAGGCAACACATTCATACACTCTGCTGTCTGCAAATGAATGGGAATAACAGATGCTCAGTGGCCAGTCACCACCAACTTTGAAAGAAGTGACATAGTTGATCACTGATCATGATGTGCATCTGATATTTACATAGCAATTTATGGAATAGAGGATTGGTAGCAAAATTTGTACTTTATATAATTACTCAGAGGTAATACACCATGGTAAGACATGTGAAGTATATTGTTGGGGAACTGATGTTCTGAACCATGGTTATTGAAATGCATGCATATTAGAACCATCCACAGGGATGATTACCTGAATTTTATCTACTTGATACGTTTTGGACTCAGAGAAGTAAATCCAAATTGTATTTTCTATTTTTCTAATAATCCTGAAATTTGTTTCATGAAAAATTTTACTATGTTATCAGTTGGTAGATATTCTTCAACTGTTATCTTTGTTTAAAATTGCCCTCTGGACATTCTTGTTTCAGCCAATGCTTTTTGTCCTAAATTCTACCTTACTTGATATTAAGCTGTGATATTTGCTTTCTTTCTGTTTGATAAAAGTTTATCTAGAAAATTCATTTTATTTTTAACTTTTATTTTAAGTGGCTCTCTTGTTCATAGCATAGAATTCAATTTTGTTTTGTTATCTAACTGGAAATAATTTTTCCAGTTTTATTGAGATATGACTGATGTATAACATTGTATAAATTTAAGGTGTATAAACTGATGATTTGATATATGTATATATTGTGGAGTGATTACCATAATAACTTTAATGAACATCCATCAGCTCTATAGTTACAACTTACCTTGTGATGAGAACTTTTACTATCTACTCTCTAAGCTGCTTTCAAATATAGAATACAATATCATTAACTATAGTCATCACGCTGTACGCTGTACGTTACAGTTCCAGAGCTTATTTATCTTATAACTAAAGGTTTATACCTTTTGCCTACGTTTGCTCAATTTCCCCAGGGCTTCTGCCTATGGAAAATCTATGAGTTTGTTTTTTTAGATTTCACATAGAAGTGAGATTATACAGTATTCACCTTTTCAGTCTGACTTATTTCACTAGTATAATGCCTTCAAGATCCATCCATGTTTTCACATATGGGAGGATTTAATTTTTTATGGCTGCATAGTATTCCTCTGTGTGTGTGTGTGTGTGTGTGTGTTGTTTTCTTATCCATTTCTCTGTCGATGGACACTTATATTGTTTCCATATCTTGACATTCTAAATAACACTGCAATGAACATGTGAGTACCTGCCCACCAACAGTGCAAAAGGGATCCCCTTTCTTCACATTCTCACCAAAACTTGTTACTTGTTGTCTTTTTGGTTCTAGCCATTCTGCCAAGTGTGAGGGGACATCTCATTATGATTTTCATTTGCATGAAGCATCCCTACTAAAATATGTATCAGAAATATGATATAATCAGAAAGGCTACTCTATAAATTTTATGAAAAATAAGTTGATATTTGAATTCAGTATCTTTTAATATCTTTTTTTCCCTTGCTTTTTCTCTCCTTCTAGCATGAAACATGCTAGAAACATGAAAGCATGAAACACCAATCTCCTCTCTTGACCTCACTCTCCCCAGTAATTATGCTGCTCCCAGGCTGCCCACAATTTCCCACACTAATGGGTGATCCATTTGGGTTTTTATTAAAATTTACCAGTCCAATAGTCCAGTCCTTGCTCTCCCATTTAGGTGACACTGGGCATTTGGGAATTGACATCTTTTCCTAGCAAATAATTCATTTGCCTTTAAAAAAAATAAGATTTATAGGATTAAAATTTAACTTAAAGAGCTCGCTGCCTCTTAATAATTTTTTTCGGTGATTCACTTTTTAATACAATGTATGCACCTTATAAAACCTTCAGAAAGTTATGAATGCTACAAAAGAAAAGCAAGAAAAAAATGACAGAAATTTCAGGCAGGCACATTAGGAGAGACCTCTAAATGAATAGGATTTTTGGCATCTGAAATCACATTATTCCAATCAAATAGAATCCAAATGAAATTGAAATTCTATCAATATATTTATTCATCCATCCATCCGTCCATCCAAAAATATTTACTGAGCCTCCACTTCCTGTAAGGTATTTTGATAAATGCAGACAATTTAACAGCATATGACACAACCCTTATCTAGCACAGAGTGCAGCAGATGTTTATCATACAGGTTGATACCTGTTAAGAGTGGAGGTACAGGGCATTATTGTAAAACTGCCTGGGGGGGTGGGTGGTACTGCAGTCAGGAAGCAGCAACTGGGAAGCTTCAGACTCTGCACAAGCAGAAAAGGACAAACAGCACAGCTATCGTGTGGAATGAAAATGGGTGGAGGGATGGGTTAGCCTGGTGGTGGGTATTAAACGTATTAAACGGAGCACTGGGTGTTATATGCAAACAATGAATCATGGAACACTACATCAAAAACTAATGATGTACTGTATGGTGATTAACATAACATAATAAAATAAAATTTAAAAAAAGAATTATAAAAAACAAATTATTTCAAAAGAAGGCAAAAAAGAAAAAAAAAGACATAAAAAGATGAGAATTGGCAAACTGATTAGGAACATTATTTTTAAGAATACAAATATATGAGCAATTACACTGGATGCAAATGGTCTAAATATTCTTATTAAATGAAAGTATTTTCAGACTAGATTAAGAAATAAAATCCAAATATATATATATATAAGAAAATGGAAATTTTAAAAGAGCTTCTGTTGAAGAGGTGAAGGAAGATCTAACTTGTATGTCCTGCTAAAGAATTTGATTTCTATCTTTAAGACAACAGGAGGCTATTGATGGATTATAAGCAGATCAGTACCATGCTCTTCTACAAAGACAGCAAAGCAAGGAAGAACATTGAGGGATGACATTTAGCTGCCTTATTTTACTAAAGGTGTGTCATTACACAAACCTCAAGTGCCATTTTTACTAAAGAATGGTTATCTTTTAATAGTTAGATGAAAAGGTATTGGCGTTTTTAAGAACATGAAATTCTTCATAATGATTCTTTAACCTTCCCCTTGGCTGAAGTTAACATCATTCCGGCCCAGAAACTCTCCTTATTAGATAACTTTCATTCTTCATCCACGAACTTCTTCCCACCTCCTCTTGTCCAAACCATTTTTATTATTATCTTAAGACCCAGCTTCTAACAGAAGCATTTTTCATTGCCTCCACAATAATTGTCCTTTATTTGCTAGCTACTGGCACCTTGAGTAGTTTTTAAGAGTAGTTTGCAACCACTCAGTCTTGTATGTTGGGTTCATTTTTGATCCTCCTAGCTTGGTTTATGTGAACACAAACAGACAAAAGCTGGAAGTCAGTGAATCCAGCAATGCTGTTCTCTAACACTGTCACTTGCCCAAGTCACTGTGCATTTCTTGCTTTCACTTAGTTCTCCCATAAACAAAACATGGGGATTGGTCTAGATAAATTGTAACCCTGTAACTTGGAGCTTTAGGATTCACCCAGGGATACTTCAAGAGTCTCTAAAAAGATGTGGCCAAGGAAGCAGATCTCCCTTTTCACCTTTTATTTCAAATTAGGCAGCTATTCCTTTATCTGTCTTATTTATTAGGTTTTTGTATAAGGTTTTTTTTTTTTTTTTTGACAAACAGGTCAATCAACTAAAAAGAATTTGACAATAGCTGATCTACATAACTCCCTAAGGTCTATTTCAGCTCTCACATTTTATCTTCTCTCTTTCTTTTTTTTATTTCCCTTACATACTTCATATTGCCTATATGTTGGCAGTCTGTATCAGAATCGTGTGTCAGAAATATAGAAAATGATTCAGTAAATGCCTTTTATTTTATTTTTATTTTTTTTAAAGATTTATTTATTTGACAGAGAGAGACACAGCGAGAGAGGGAACACAAGCAGGGGGAGTGGGAGAGGGAGAAGCAGGCTTCCCACGGAGCAGGGAGCCCGATGTGAGACTTGATCCTAGGACCCTGGGATCATGACCTGAGCTGAAGGCAGACGCTTAACTGACTGAGCCACCCAGGTGCCCCAGTAAATGCCTTTTAAAGAAAAGAATGAATGAATGCATTAATTGGTTTGTTGATCTCCTCATTATTCGTATTTATAGATATACATTCAATTTAGCCACTCTTCAAGACAATGGAGACAGAATCTTGAAAACCAAATAAATACCCTCCCTCTCTCCCTCAGCCAGTTGAATTAACCCATTAAGCAACAATTATCGGGCACCTAATATTACCGAAGCTGTTTTGTTAAGTCCTACTTATATCGAGACCTATAGAACCCTGTCCCTTGCCTCAAAGATGTTACAGTCTGCTAAGACAAAAACATGTAAATACATTATTGGAATAAAAATTGATAAGTACTATTATGGAATTATGATAAAAGTGCTCTGAGTGTTTAGAAAAAGGAGATACTGACTCTGGCTGAGGTAGTGAGAAAGATTTCACAAAGAAGCTTGTGAACAGAGTTCTGAAGAATGAAAAAGATTGTGCCGTGTGGAAGAAATCTCAAAATATGTTGCAGTAGGAAAGTATGTAGAAGGCACAGAGAGAATAAAAACTGGGGAGTGCTGGGTAGCAGAATTTGGCATGGCTACACCTGTTGGTGACTGGACATCAAGGAAGAAAGGCTGCAAAGCCTTTTTTGCTTCAGATTATCAATGTTCTTTTATGCTATTAGAAAGCTTTAGAGCTTCATAATTTAGTAAATGGAGAGTTAACAGATTTTTTTTAAAAAAAACTTATTTATTTGAGAAAGAGAGAGAGAGAATGAGGGGGAAGGGGCAGAGGAGAGGGAGAATCTCCAGCACACTCTCTGCTTAGCATGGAGCCTGATGCGGTGCTCCATCTTACGACCCTGAGGTCATGACCTGAGTGAAAATCAAGAGCTGGATGCTTAACTGACTGAGCCACCCAGGTGCTGCAAGAGTTAACAGATATTTTTAAACACTAATTTGGCAGGATAGATTTGTCTTTAAGAAAAAAATAACATGGATGTGGAATATGAATAATGGACTGGAGTAAGGAGAGTCCAATGAGGAGGGAAGGAGTAAAAAGGCTATTGCAGTAGGTCAAAAAGAAGGTAAAGAGGGCCTGAGGGACAAAGAGAGTGATCCGATTGGAGAGAATACTTCAAATTGAGTTAAAAGGATATGGTGACTGGAAACAATGTAGTATTCTAACACCAAATGGGGCTGGGAGAACTGGACAGCCACGATCCTATATCATAAACAAAAATTAACTCAAAATAGATTAAAGACTTGATTGTAAGACCTGAAACCATAAATCTTCTAGAAGAAAACATAGATGGCAAGCTGCTAGACATCAGTCTTGGTGATGAGTTTTTGGATTTGATGCCAAAAGAAAAGCAACAAAAGCAAAAATAAACAAGTGGGATGATATAAAACTAAAAGCCTTCTGCATAGCAAAAGAAGTCATCATTAAAAAAAATCTATGGATTGGGAAAAAAATTTGCAAATCATATATCTCATAAGGAGCTAATATTCAAAATATAAGAACTCATACAACTCATGGCAAAATTTTTAAAAAATTCTAATTAAAAAATGGATAGAGGATCTGAATAAACATTTTCAAAAGAAGACATACAGATAGCCAATAGGCACATGGAAAGTTACTCAACATCACTAATCATTAGGGAAATGCAAATTAAAACCATAGTGAGATTATCACTTCACACCTGTTAGAATGGTTAGTATCAAAAAAAGATAAATGCTGGTGAAAATGTGGAGAAAAGTAAATACTTGTGTGCTGTTGGTGGGAATGTAAATTGGTACAGCACTGTGGAAAACACTATGGAATTTCCTCAAAAATTAAAAATAAAAATACTACATGATCCAGCAATTCCACTTCTGGGTATTTATCTGAAATTAAAAAACAAAACACAAACTTGAAAAAATATATGCACTCCCATGTACACTGCACCATTTTTTACAATAGCCAAGAAACGGAAAAAACCTACATGACCACTGCTGGAGGAATGGTTAAAGAAAACCTTGTATAGGAGCACCTGGGTGGCTCAGCTGGTTGAGTGTCTGGCTCTTGGTTTCAGGTCAGGTCTTGATCTCAGGGTCGTGAGATCGAACCCTAAGGAGGCCTCTGTGCTCAGCGCAGAGTCTGCTAGAGATTCTCTCTCTCCCTCTCCTTCCCCTCCTCCTCCCATTCACACTTGCACCCACTCTCTCTAAAATAAATAAATAAAATCTTTAAAAAAATAAAGAAAATCTGATATATATAATTAATATATATTACAAAAAAAGAAAATCTGATATATATATGTAATATATATTATAAATATATATTATAAAATATAAATATATTATATATAATAATATAAAATATATTGTTTTATACATTATAATATATAATTATATTATATATTTTATATTTTATACATATAATGGAATATTATTTGGCCAGAAAAAAGAATGAAATCTTGCTATTTGCAACAACATGGATGGGCCCTGAGGGCCTTATGCTAAATGAAATAAGTCAGACAGAAAAGGATCAATGTTGTATGACATTGCTTGTATGTGTAATCTAAAAAACAAGGCAAAACAAAAACGAAGCTTATAGATACAGAGAGCAGATTGGTGGTTGCCAGAGGCTGGGGATGGGGTGGGGAAATTGGTTGAAGGAGTGAAAAAATACAAACTTCCAGTTATAAAATAAATAAGTCCTGGAAATGGAATGTACAACATGGTGTCTAGCGTTAATAACACTGTATTGTATATCTGAAAGTTGCTAAGAGAGTAGATCTTAAAAGTTCTCATTATAAGAAAAAAAAATCCCTAACTATGTATGGTGACAGATGTTAACTAGACTTATTGTGGTGAACAGTTTTGCAATGTATACAAACATCGAATTATTACGTTATACATTTGAAACTAATAAGTGTTGTATTTCAATTATACCTTGATAAAAAAATAATGTAGTACTCTAGACTACGACAACATGAGGGGTTATTTTCTGTTCCATCCCAATAAAGACGAAAAACATTTTTAAAAACTTTCTTGGGAAGCCTGGCTGGCTCAGTTGGTTAAGCGTCTGCCTTTGCTTCAGGTCATGATCCCAGGGTCCTGGGATCGAGTCCTGCATGGGGCTCCTTGCTCAGCAGGGGGCCTGCTTCTCCCTCTGCCTGCTGCTCCCCCTGCTTGTGCTTGCTCTCTCTCTCTCTGACAAATAAATAAAATCTTTAAAAGAAATAAATAAATAAAATTTAGAAAAAAACAACGCTTTCTCACAAAATGACCAGCAACTGTTATCTCTCAAGTAAATATATAGTTAATCCATTTGTAGAGGTTAATGGATGACTTAATTAAGGCCTGACAAGATCCTCCAGGAAAAGTCATAAAGGGCAATTCCCATTTAACAGTCCCCCTCAGATAGGATGTCACAGGCATTATTAACTTCCCCCGGGCTTTCCTGTCCTAATGAGGAATTAACACGAGGGTCTGCAGGATCTATTTTTGCTCAGTCAAAACACATGACAGTTAGCTATGGCAGGTTAGTCATCTTCATGTTGACTACAAGTAACAATATCAGAGTTGTGACTTGGCTAAGGGCATTGTCGGGACGGATTGTTTTCTGAGATAGCAGATGGTTTGGAAATTGTCTGCCGTGACAGACCGAACTGACTAGAATTTCAATTCTCCATTCCTGGAGTGGCAGTGAGAAGGGCACATACGGGAAATTAACTCTCCTGGTGTAACTGAAAATGACAGCACACAGCATGGTCAGAGCACAAACTGGTACTAAGAGGAAAGGATAAATGAGAGGCAAGTGGGAAGTTCCTAATTAACTTCAATATACTTCAAGTAAATTTCCCTAACTCAATATTATGGCACATAGAAGGAAAGTTGATTTATGCATTTCAGGGCTTGATTTTATAATTTCACTCTTGAAGAATGAGATAATCAAACAACAGAAGGAGTATATTAACTAGGGACCTGTGTTACAGTGATTCAGAGTGAGGTATCAGGTCATTAAATAGTCAGTTTATTCAGAGCAGGATGCAAATAAGTAATTTGGACATCTTGAATGAGCTCCACCAAGTTAAAAGCCTCATGAAATTTTTGTAAATATGCCATGCACTTTAATGCAATCTGAGAGTAGAAAGTAGTTTACAATGATTTCAGACTTCTATTTGGCCATTATTATTATTATAGTTTTTAAAATGTTCCCCCTGACGTCTTTCCTGTGTAAATGAATATGTCCCAGGGACACTCCTGTAAATGAGATAAACTAACGTAAAATATTAAATAATTCATGTCCTTGGAAGCCACTGAGATTTTACTCATGTTTTTCTAGAAACCAAACCAATGTTGTGATGCAGAAAAAAAGGCATCTGCATATGAAAATATCTTAAGCATTATCTGTTAAGCCTAAATGTGCTCAGTAAGAAAAAAGAGGAAAAGGGAACAAATTAAAAGAATACAGCAAGTACCATTTTATAATGGGAGCGATAACTAACAAGATTTTGATTTGGTATTGTTTTGTCTCATTTGGAGGTCATGTCACTGCCTTTGCCATTGTTTCTGTGGTTTGAAGTTAGACTGGAGTGAGATTAACAGATGAGGAGGTCCAGTGAGACATGCAGGGGAGACAGGGACAGAGGAGGCAGCACTGAAGAGCAGAAGGCAGTATGAAATGAATAAAGACTCGGGGTGCCTGGGTGGCTCAGTCGGGTAAGTGTCCAACTCTTGACTCTTGATTTCGGGTCAGGTCATGATCTCAAGGTCAAGAGATCAAGCCCTGCAGTGGGCTCCGCACTCAGCACTCAGCGGGGAGTTTGCTTGAGATTCCTTCCTTCTCTTTCTCTCCCTCTGTGTGCCAGCCCCCTCCCCGACCCCACTTAAGTGAGTGCACACCCTCTCACTCAAAAAAAAAAGAAAAGAAATGAATAAAGACCTGGGATATTTGTATTCCAAAGCTTGCCTCTATCAGGATCTGATCTAATAATATCAGCCTCACAGAACTGTTAAAAATTTAAGGAGAAAATAGTTATAAGCAGATGAAAGTGTCTGCTACAGAGAAGGGACATAAAGTTTGGAGCCTACCTGACCATTCTGTTCCAGGAAACGAGTTCATACTGCCAGCTGCCCCTTCAAGCAAACTTCCAGATATCCCTTCAGTAGTAACAGGGAGACAATAAACCAATGGGATTGTGAGTTAATTTTGAGAAAACAAAGTTCTTGGTCTTAAATCCCAACCCTATCATTTACCAGTGGTGTGTTTGCTAGTTATTTTGGCCTCAACTTCTTCACCTATACATAAGATGAACATATACAATAAGGATAATATTATACATAATATAATAAGATATATATAATAAGGATATTATATATAATAAGGACATATATATCTTTATTAATAAAGGTAAGGATATAATATATATAATAAAGATAATATTAGTGCTTACCTTATTGGAGGCTTGTAATGATTAAATAGAATTATCTGCATTAAGTACTTCGTACAATTCTACCACATGCCAAAGACTCTCTAAATGTTACCTTTGAGTATCCATTGATCCCCACATAACTATAACCATGAAAATGTTACCTATAATAAGAAACAACCATAGAGGATATTTTCCTCTCTAGCATAACACTTGCTATGAATATGAAACAAAACCAGAGTTTTCAATTCAAATGTTTCCTAAATATGGTTTGTTCAAAAGGAATTCTTGCCCTTTTGGCAAATAAGTCTGAGCTATTTCAATCACTGTTCCAAAGGAAAGACTTAAAGCTATTCCACTTTCCAGTATTTTAAGGCATTGGAGAGTGATGACAGGTGATCAAGAATTAAAGGATAATCGGCTCTCAAAATAAGGAAACTACACATAGGTGAGTTTGCATTTGTGCAGCTTTTCTCCCGTGGATACACTCCCGTCCGGTCCATACTACATGGGGTGGCAAAAACTCAAGCAGATATCATAGTCTTGTGGACTTGATGAGGCAGAGGACAGAATTTAGTAGAACCCAAGTGGCTAGAAAGTAAGTGGAGAAATGAGGAAGGGCTTACAATACTGTGTCGATTCAGCCCCAGTCTTGGGCCGAATCTCGAACTGCAAATGTACAAGGGAGGCATCAAGAAGCGAAGACTGTAGCTCCAAGGCTGAGGGGAGCCAGCCAAGGTTCCAGCCCTTAGTTATAGCATGGGATGCACAATTCAATTTTGTTGCAGCCAAAGTTAAATGCTTGCTAAAAATAAAAATCAACATTCTTCAGAGGAAGATATTAGCATATAAATCACCTTTAATGCATCATATACAGTATTCAGTATATAATTAAAAATCACAAGTTATGGGAGAAGAAACCAGAAAATTGTAGCCAGTAGTCAAAAAAAAATGGTCAGTAAAAACTGACCTTGACATGTTAGAATAAATAGATGAGGAATTTAAAGTAGCTAAAATTAGTTACCAATAGAATTTAACATAGATTCAAAAATCCTTAATAAAATATTAGCATACTTAATCCAGCAATATATACAAAAGCAAATATTTCATGACCAGATAATTTCTATATCGGGAATGCAAAGATTAAACATTCAAAAAATCAATTAATATAATTAACTGCACTAGCTGAATAAAAGAAGTGAACCATGTAGTTAACTCATGTAGATCTAGAAAGATATAAAAAAAAGCATTTGGCAAAATTCAACACCCATTCATGTTAAAAACTCTTATTCAACTATGAATAAGAGGTGACTTCTTCAATGCAGTAAGGGCATTTACAAAGAAAAACACACAAAACAAATTTAAAAAATTCTACATACCAAATGATCAAAGACTAAAAACTTCCCTTTTGAGATGAGGAAAAAGAAACAGATATCTGCTCTCACCATTTCAATTCTAAATTTTTCCCGTAGATATAGCCACAGCAGCAGGCAAGTGAAAGAATGGAACCTGGAAAGGAAGCAGTGAAACTTCCTTATTCATAGGTGACATGATTGTTTGCACTTAGAATCTTCAAGAATCTACAAAACAATGACTAGAACTACTCAGTGAAGTTTACAGAATACAAAATTGACACAAAATCCAATTTTATTTTTATATTCTAATAAGAAACAATGGAAAAAGGAAAATTTAAAAAATTACTCTCTTATAATCACACCCAAAACTGGGACACCTAAGTGACTGACTCGGTTAAGGTCATGACATTTAGCTCAGGTCATGATCTTAGGGTCCTGGGATCAACCACCACCACCACATCTAGCTCTGTGTTCAGCCCGGGGGTGGGGGGTGAGGAGGAAGTCTGCTTCTCCCTCTCCCTCTTCTTCTCCCCACCCCCCTCGTGCTCTCGCTCTCTCTCTCAAATAAATAATCTTAATATATATATATGTATATATATATAATTGCAACAAAAACTAAAGTGAGAAAAAAATTAACAAAATATTAGCAGACGTCTGCACTAAAAGCTACAAAATACTGCTGAATGAAATTAAAGAAGATCTAGATAAATAGAGAGATGCCAGATTCGTAGAGTAGAAGGCTCAGTACTGTTCAGTTTTTGTAAACAGAGCTATAACAGCAGTTTTCAGACTTTTTTGTTTTAGAACTCTAAAACAGCTTTTTGTTATTGAGGATCTCAAAGGACTTCATTTTTTTTTTTAGTTATATACATCAATATTTACAATATTATAAATAAAAACTGAGGGGCGCCTGGGTGGCTCAGTTGGTTAAGCGACTGCCTTCGGCTCAGGTCATGATCCTGGAGTCCCGGGATCGAGTCCCGCATCGGGCTCCCTGCTTGGCAGGGAGTCTGCTTCTCCCTCTGACCCTCCTCCCTCTCATGCTCTCTGTCTCTCATTCTCTCTCAAATAAATAAATAAAGAATCTTAAAAAAAAAAAAAAAAACTGAAAAAATTCACTGTAGTAATTTTATAATTTATTCAAAAATAACAGCAAATCCATTACATCATCATAAATAATTTTTATTTTAAAAAACTACATTTTCCAATTCAAAACAAAATTATTAGACGGATGGCACCGTTTCATATTTCTTGCAAATTGATCTGGCTTAATATAAGGCAGTAGATTCTCCTATATCTAAGACAGCAGATTTTACATTTAATCTAGTGTGATAGGTTATTTTGTCTGAAGCATATGCAGAAATAATGGTCCCACACATATATATGTAGGGAGAGAAGGGAGAATTATTTAAATGGCCTTTTAAAATAACTGTGGATATTATTCTTTGATTCTATAGCAAAACTTGCTAAGAAAACAGAGGAAGGAATTACAGTGCATTCTGATGAAGGTTATAGTGAGGGAAACTATAGAACCATGTGGTTCTATAGAAGCACACGGCTAAGTCCACTAATGAGGACCTGGATCTCACAGAAGATGCTGCAGGAAATGGTGGCTAAGCTGAGGGGTAAAGAAATGTGGGTTAATGTAGGTTAGAGAGTGTTCTAGGAAAGGAAAATGGTCCAGAAAGGACAGAGTAAGTTCACAAAATCAAAAAAGTGTCAATATGGCCCTGGTTTAGTGGTTACATAGAGCAATGAGACTGGGACGTCAAAGTGGCAAAATATGAACTTGAAGAGATAATCAAGAGCTTGAATATGAAGACTAGTAACCTTGGACTTTTCTATGAAGATAATGAAAATTGAATGAAGGACTGAAGCAGAAGAATGACAGCTCATGAAAGCCAAAAGTTTAAGGAGGAATGGACTGGTTTAGTCATGTGAAATACAGTGGAGAGGTCCAATAATATCGTCTTAAGTGCAAACATTGATTTTGGCCATGACAGTATTGTTTGTGACTTCACTGAGAAAAAGTGGAAGGTGAGGCTACATTACAGGAATGAGTGGGGAGTGAAGATGGTGATGGCTTGGCTTTCAGTAGACTTGTCTGGGAACAAAAAAGTAAGGCAATAATTAAAGGTGACAAGCAGTAACAATAGGCTGAAGGGAAGAAGTCAAGAAGCCATGAAACATCAAAACTATGGACCTGGAAAAGGACACAAGATGTGTCTTGCTTGTAGAAGTATGCCAGACCTGCTCTACTAAAGATAATGGGTGATTGTAGTTTATGCATTAATTATTTTTAAAATTGTTTTACTAGTTTTTTTTTAAAGATTTTATTTATTTTTATTTTATTTATTTACTTATTTTTAAAGATTTTCTTTATTTTTTTGACAGGGAGAGACATAGCAAGAGAGGGAACACAAGCAGGGGGAGTGGGAGAGGGAGAAGCAGGCTTCCCGTGGAGCAGGGTAGGACCCTGGGATCATGACCTGAGCCGAAGGCAGACGCTTAATAACTGATCCACCCAGGCACCCCCGTTTTACTAGTTTTTTTTAAAACATCTTTGAACTATGTTGTCATATTTTCCTCATTTTGCTTAGTCAACATTTATCTCCCAGAATATGAAAAAATAGACGATGGTTCAAATCCTAAATAAATCATTTTACAAGTACAAATCAGTGGTGTCTGAATTTCTGATTTTTTATTTTATGTCAAAATTAGAAAGGATTACTTGACTATCAACTTATCTGAAGAATGAACATGACTAAATTCAGGACGAGACTTACTAAGATACCCTCATCGGTCCCCCTGTAGTCCTTGTCTCATGCATGATGTATATACCTTTTTTTTTTGTTTATTTCTTCTGTTTAGGGGGCTTGGGCTTCTCATACCTATGGATTTGTGATATATAAACTCAGTTGGTTACAAGCTCCAGAGTAGGGGTTTTTAGTATAGTTAAATGGATAAAAACACTTGGATCCAGTTTATCAAATAGAACCAAGAGGTTGTTGATACCATTAACTTGCCCGAAATTGATGTGAAATTTGGTCCATGATCTGATTCCCCACAATTTGGGGCTGTTGTAAAGAAGTCTGTCATTTAGACATCTTCCTGCTATGACAGTCAGGACAAGAATACAAGCTTACTGGCTGAATGATCCTTGATAACCGTGTGTGGCTGATGAAAGCCACCTGGGTTTATCTGTCGGTAACTCAGGAGCCTGAGTATAGCTAGAATTTATAGCAGTCATTTCTCTTCTGTGCTCCTCTGGTGTGAACAAATACATTTTTTCAGAAAGCTTGAAGCTGTAGTAACTCAAGACATTGCTATAGAAACAAGGCAGGACCATCAATAAATCAGAGGTGAGGAAAAATATCCCCAAATGTATAATTACTGGTGAAAAATTGCCCAAATCTTATAAAATGCTATATATTTTGATCCAGGTGTATGTGTGAGTATATAATGAGACATTAACAATGGAAAACAATTGAATTAACAATTGAATTCAAATGATTCAAGTGTTAGAAAATTGCATTTGTTCTGTGTGTGGTTTTATTGGAAATGTGAATGGTAGCACAAGCACAATATTAATCTAGAGTAAATCAGTGCTAACTTACCATGTATAATAGATTCTGTATTAGGTCACTTGTTCTCAGCAACAAGTGATTGTTTGAGGTGGTACTGAAGGTACCTCAACAAATGAAGACCTACGGTACAAAAATATGCAGGAACCAAGTGGCTGTTACATGAGTTTTCAAGATTTGATAAAAATGAGTCATGATGTACATGGGTTAGTGGTTGTAAAACATTGTATTTACTAGGTATTTAATTTGGGTGCCATTTCCATCTGTAATTATGTTTCAGACTACCTGCTTTAAAAAGACTTTAATATATTTAAGACACATCTAAGATAAAAGCAAAGAGAATTAAAGTGATAAAAAGAAAAGAAAATGTAATGTATACATCACACACAAAAATTGGCTCAACATAGGCTAAAGACCTAAATGTAAGACCTGAAACAATAAAACTCCTAAAATAAAACATAGGCAGTAATCTCTTGGACATTGGCAATATTTTTCTGGTTCTATCTCTTCAGGCAAGGGAAACAAAAGCAAAAATAAGCTATTGGGACTACATCAAACTAAAAAGCTTTTGCACCTCAAAGGAAACCATCAATAAAATGAAAAGACAGCTTACTGAATGGAAGAAAATATTTGCCAATGATGAATCTGATAAGGGGTTAATATCCAAAATATATGAAAAACTCATATAACTTAACACCAAATAAACAAATAATCTAATTAAAAATAGAGGACCTGCATAGACATTTCTCCAAAGAAGGCATACAGATGGCCAACAGGGACATGAAAAGATGCTCAACATCACTAATCATCAGGGAAATGCAAATCAAAACCTCAAAGAGGTGTCACCTTACATCAGTCAGACTGTCTAGAACCAAAAAGATAAGAAAAATCAAGTGTTGGTGAGGATGTGGAGAAAAAAGGAACTCTCATGCATTGTTGGTAGGAATGTAAATTGGTGCAGCCATCATACGACCCAGTAATTCCACTTTTGGGTTTTACCTGAAGAAAATAAAAACACTAATTTGAGTAGATACATGCATGCCTATCCTTATTACAGCATTATTTACATAGCCAAGATATGGAAGAAAGTCATGTGTCGACCAATAGGTGAATGGAAAAAGAAGATGTGATAAACACACACACACACACACACACCACACATATACACAATGGAATATTAGCCATAAAAAAGAATGAAATCTTGCCATTTACAACATGGATGAACCTAGAGGGTATTATGCTAAGTGAAGTAATTTCACTTCACTTCAGTAATTTCAGAGAAAAAGACAAATATGATATAATTTCACTCATATGTGGAATCTAAAAAACCAAAACAAACAAGAAAAAACAGAAACATACTTATAAATACTGAGAACAAACTGGTGGTTGCCAGAAGGGAGAGGGTTTGGTGGAAGAGGTGAAATAGGTGAAGGAGATTAAGAGGCACAAACTTTCAGTGATAAAATAAGTCATGGAGATGAAAAGTACAACAAAGGGAACGTAGTCAATAATATTGTAATAGCTTTGCATGGTGACAGATGGTAACTACATTTATTATGGTGAGCATTTTGTTATGTACATAACTATCATATTTTGTACACCTGAAACTAATATAAGATTATATGTCAACTATACTTCAATAAAAAATATGTAGTTTGAAAAAGTATAAATAGTATAAAAATGAGACTATAAGGGGGAAAAGATACAAGTAAACTAAGCACACCATTGCTTTACCTGGAATATCAAAAAATTAAAATATCATTTGAAATTTTCAAATCATATAAATCTTAAGAATTTGACTCTGATTGTCTACCTAGCTTAACTCTATTGGTTCTGTGGGGCAATAGAGTTGACTTGCAGATTGTTACGCAGGGCTTGATCTGTAGATAAGTACTGAAGAAAGAAGTAATAAAACAGGGAGAGTTTACAGATCAGAAATGGTGCTCTATGTCATTTATTTAATCTAATTTAGGCCTTGTTGGTCCTGGAGTAACTGACTTCCTAATCATATTCCTTCCCCTATGCACTCTCTTTCTCTTATCAATCCCTCTCCCTCTCTCTCTCTCTCCCCATCACTCCCCCCTCTCATTTCTACACAAACCACTGAAGACTGACACTGTACATCAATCAGCCTGAGGTCAGAATACTTCAAGCAAACAACGAGTGTTGGGAGGATGTGAAGAAAAAGGAACCCTTGTGCACTGTTGGTGGGAATGCAAGTTGGTGCAGCCACTGTAGAAAACAGTATGGAGCTTCTCGAAAAGATAAAAATAGAACGATCCTATGATCCACTAATTGCACTACTGGGTGATGACCCCAAAAATATAAAAAAAACTAATTCAAAGGGATACATACACCACTATGTTTATAGCAGCATTATTTACAGTAGCCAAATTATGGAAGCAGCCCAAGTATTCATCAGTAAGTGAGCGGATAAAGAAGATGTGGTGTGTATACACAATAAAATAATATTCAACCCTAAAAAAGAATGAAATCTTGCCATTTGCAAGGATATGGATGGAGCTAGAGAGTATATTGTTAAGTGAAATATAAGTCAGTCAGAGAAAGACAAATATCGTATGATTTTACTCATATGTGGAATTTAAGAAACCGCACAAATGAGCAAAGGGAAAAGAAGAGAGACAGAAACAAAGCAAGAAACAGGCTCTTAACCAAAGAGAACAAACAGATGGTTACCAGAGGGGAGGTGGGGGGGATGGGTGAAATAGGTGATGGGGATTAAAATTGACAATTGGAAAAAGAATGTATTGGAATGGTTCACAGAATCACAAGAAAAGTAAAGAACCAGACTACAGAAGGACAGAAATCAGCTCTGGGAAGTTTAGACAGCTGGACCCGATAAACAGTCTTTTCAGATGCTTCCCTTGAGGGAAATGAGCTCTCTAACTTTTTGAAGTATTTTTGATGTTCTGCTCAAAAGTAAAACTCCAAAAACTGCAAGGATCACATGCTATCTCAGCAGACCATATCCAATAGGTAAAATATAGAGGGCCCAAATGGAAGAAAATTAACCAGGAAAAGGTAGAATAAATGTCTACTGGAAAATGTCATGATTTTTGTGCCCACACGGGTAGGTTGGAAGAAAGGGACAGAATAACGTATTCAGGTCTCAGGGATGCTAGGAAGCTAAGAAGAGAAGGGTTGAAGAAGGCACAAGAATTAGAGTGGTTTATGGGAGCCCTTCCTGGTCATCTCCACCTCCTGCTCACCATCTCTCTCCCAACTGCATCATCTCATCGAACTTATTCTGTATTCACATTCACTCCTGTTTGCTCATTCCTGTCTCCTCCGCTATGGCATGGGCATGCATGGCTCCCACCCAGGGACCTACAATTTTCCAGTTGTTTCCACCTTTCTGGCATTCTTGAGACAACCCCTTTCAGAGAAAGTGCCTGAAGTTGCCCATCTTTCCCCCAGCACTGATTGAATTAGGAGTCGATGTCTATCGAAACCATCCCAGGTGTTCCTCTGTGGTCCCTGTGCCCACTTTGCTAAAGCTCTTGTGCCTTGGAGCTTTTAGACTTCCAGTTCAAAGGGAGGTTCTAAACTTATGAAAATATGTTCAAGCTCCTTAAGCCAGGTCTGTTCCTAACAACCACTGGTGGTTGGGAAGATGCTTGCCAAACCCAGAAACTGTTTGTCCGTTCCAGTAAGCTGGCCACAGGGGGGTTTTTTGTTTTTGATTTTGTTTTTATGTTTCACAATTCTGTACAATTTCATTTTCTAATTTGAAATCGTAAAAATTTCACCTGCCTTCACTTTGGGGCAGTTTGGAAAGCACTAGAAAAATTGTAGGGAGTCCTCAAATCTTTCCTGGTTGGTTTTCATTTTTTGTTATGGCGCCATGTGGAATTAAGAAAAACAAAAAACAAAAAACGAAACAGAAAAACAAAACAACAAAGAACGATGAGGGCCACTACAAGAGCCATCTGCTCATGAAGGCTTTCGGCTACTCCTTTCCATACCTACTGCCAAGGAAGGTCCCCAAGACATTACAATTCCAGCTTCAGGGTTCCAAATCCCAGCCTTTACAATAGCTGCAAAATAGTAGCAGTGGAAACACAATAAGAGACTTGTCATTTTTGTAGGTTTGAATATTTTTATGTTCATAATAAGCTCGTTTTGAGATAAACACATGAAGCTGAAAGAGCCGTGTGGCATTTTAATCATTCTTAAGCAGGAAAAAAGATAACTATTTTTTGGCATGGAAACTTTCCACTTTTAGTACGAGAAGAGTGTGAGAAGCCTGAGTACACTGTCAGTTTCCAGCAGGTTCAATTAATTGCTGAAACCAAACAAAAATAGCCTCACACGGTTCCCATTGTTCTGCAGCTGTTGGCTTCAGAATGCTTGTTGTCCCCTTCCTTGTGACTAATCATCATGGTTGCCCAGTTTCCTTTCTTGATTTCCCACCAGAAGTTGTGATGTTTCATAGGAAGAGAGGGCAACCCTCCCAGCATTTCTTTCCAGGCCTTTTGAACACATCCGTCCTGAAACACTCGTACTTTTCTTCAAATCCCTGAATTTCTTGACCTGCCTGTTTGTGAATAGGCATGCTTTAGCCATTTGATAAGGGGTCCTAAGTGGCTTCCTGTTTGAAAGAGGTCAAAAAGATGCGACTCTTAAATGGATTGTGTGCACAAGTCTTTGGCCTAATGCTTTGGTTTGGTTTGGTTTTGAAAAATCTCACTTTGCTTCTTGCTGCTTTGTTGAAAAGAGTTTTAGGTTGCTAAAAGTATAACCTGCTTTCTGAGTTTAGCAATTACTGCAAGGGTTATATCACAGTAGAGTCTCATTTAGTTGAATGCAAACTTCTAGCAACCTAACTCCTCAGAACACAGAACTGCATGCACTTCAACAGAAAAAGAAAGACCACTAACATAGTTGCAAAAACTCCACGTGCTAAAACCCAAACACTTTTCACACAGAAGGGTTTTAAAACTCAGAACACTGCCTGGCATATGTTAAACACTATATAAGTGTTTGTGATGATCAACAGAACTTACTAGCTGTTCCTACATATAAATATAGCAAACTTAGTTATCATGTTTCTTTGGAAAAAAAAAAAAGGAAAAGATTACTGACAGCATTTTCAAATGATGGCAAAAGAGAACAACAGAACGAGAACTTTGTGAAAATCTGCATCTGTCATCCACCTGTGATAATGAGACAGAAAGTTTACAAAACCATAGTTGCAGTCATTGGCCCACTTAACCTGCCAAAGGATCTGAAATACATTAGACCATCCTTTAGAGAGATGGCCCTGATGATGATAGTGACCCGCTTAAGTCATCAAGGAGAAATTGAATTAGGTTTCATCTCTTCTAAGAGTGTAATGAAAGGTAATATTTAAAAAAATTAAAGTTTAAAAGGGGTGGACTGAAACACTCAACAGGATTGTCATCAAGTATGGTAGAGACTCTCCTTAAATAGGGAAGAAGTGATCTTAGTGCTCGGGGAGGCCTCACTGGATACACCGATGGCTGTCAGAGTTGAAGATAACCCACCACCTAGTCTAATGCTGTCCATAGGCATGGCTTAAAGACGGAGGTGAGCTCCACACCTCCTCTCTCCCCATGCTGGACCACGTCTGACTTCCTTTAGAAAACAGCTGTCTGTTTGGAAGCCTCCAGCCTGCCTTCCAAGAGAATGCGGTTCCTTTGCTCAGAATGAGTCACCACATCTATTTGCAACCCGCCTAATTGGTGTGTATGCTGGCATTGGCCCCCCACAGTCAGCCGGGGCGGCACGGCTTGAACTTATGATTCACTGAATCCTCTAGTTAAGTCTCTGGCCTGTTTGTGTTTGCTACAGGCTCACTCCAGGTCACCACACATTTTTTCCTCCTCGGTCATCATCAAAACCACGAGCAGCCATGTAGCGCCTCACACTTTGCACGTCCAGCTCTTTCCAGGCGTGCCCCTCCCTGACAGGTATCTTTCTCTCTCCCCCTGACCCCAGCCATTCCCACCGCTATTTCCTCCAAGCTCAGCCTTTGTTAACTGGGGGCGATTTGGTTCCCCCAGGGGACTTTTGGCAATGTCTCAAGATATTTTTGAATTGTCCTACTGGGATGTAGTGGGTGGGGTCCAGGGATGCTGCTGACGCCAGGCCGCCACAACAAAGCATTAGGCAGCCCCAACTGTCACTATTGCCGCAACTGGGAGACCTTCCACTCTCCCTGGTCCCCATTCTTCAAGCCTCAGTTCAAATCTTGCCTCCTCTGGAAACTTCCCTGCCCTGTACTTCTCACTCGAGGAGCCCGGTGAACTCTCCCTACTCTTTCTTCCTTTTAGTTCTCGATATGTGTTCTTTCTTCTGTGCGCGAATTTCCATGCTGTAGCAAACTGCCCTTGTGTTTATGTCCTTGTCCTCAGCTGACCGGTAGCTCCTGCTGAGCTGGGGGCAGGGTCCACCTCATCCCTCTATGGCCAGCGCTCACACTAGGGCCTCGCTTCGTGGAAGTTTTTTGTTTTGTTTTAAATGTTGGAATCATTGAATGAAAAAGGAACAGTCTTGTTTTAAGCTTTATGCCTTTGCTTTTCCACTAATTATTTGGCAGCTTTAGAGACATCTTGCTGATCCTCTCGAGAATGTTTAGATACAGGGTAAGTGGTTTTTGTCTTCTTACATTTCATTATGGCTATGTCCTAGAGCGTCTCAGAGTGATAGCATCTTTGATGATAAACGTTGGATGGTGATAATAGTACATTTGAAGCTAACAGCGAGCCCATCTTTCACTGCTAATAATCTATGGCCTTGGAATTATTTTCTGCTTAAGATGAAAGTCACTGATGTCGGATTGCCTGTGTTCAAACCTGGGATCTGCCACCTATCACCTGTGTGACCTTGAGTAAATTACTGAAACTCTCTGTGCCTCAATTTTCTGTCTGAAAAATGGGGGTGAGCATAGTACAGAGTTCATAGATTTTTTATAATGATTAACTGAGCCAACACTTGCAAAATACTTCGGAGAGTACCTGGCACCCAGTAAGTGCTATGGAAGTGTTTGTTAACGAGGATGGAAGGACAACCTGGGATCAACCCCCCATTGCTTGTCATGAATGCATCAAGCCAGGTAAACGCAGCTCATTCTAGCATGTTACTCTACCGCATGCCTGATAAGAAAGGAATGGAACCATGTTGAAAGATAAGAGTACTCACAATTTGCCCGCTCTGTGTCCTAATCAGACCAAAATAACTCTCCAGAACTCATCAAACTTTTTGCAGGCAGGTGATGGAGTGTCGTATAATCCAGGCACAATACGAAAACCACTGATCATCTATGGTTGCCACTGCTGCTGCATTCTAATTTTTCTGCTTCAAACAGTGGCATTTTAATCATTCTGCCCATGGCAACTAATGTCCTTTAAATTAGCATTAAACATTCATTCTTTTGGTTTATCCTTCCTGAATCAAGCTAATTAGCTATCAGCTGAGAGCCCTTTAAATTATAACCTGAGTATGTTACATTTTCTAATTTATAATGCCTCATCAAGGCAAATTGAAAATCCAAAAAGGAGTGAATTAATTAATGTTAATTAAAGAGTACAGCACAGAACGGATGCCAGGTCAATCTTTGGCGAGAGCTTGGAAAGCCTTTGTCAGGACTAAGTTGACCGTTTGAGCACATCGCTTTGGACAAAGGACTTGGCCATGGTAGCTTTGTAAAAAGGGGGAAAAGAAAGCTAGAGATAAGAGTAGAAGCAGCACTAAACAAGATAGCATATACTCTGGGGATTTCAAGTTTTATTTTTTATTTAAATTTATTTAGAAATAGCCACATGCAGCTATTATATTGGATATCTCGGGTCTAGAAGGTAAGACATCCTGCATACTGCTTGTTTTTATTACTTGAAGATTTCCAAAAGTTGTTAGTCAATGTTTTGCTCATGCCGTATCATTGTAGTTCTCTCTCTGTCTCTGTCTCTCTCTCTTTCTGTTTCTCTCTTGCTGGCTCGCTCACATATCCTACTCTGTTTTCTTTTTTTTTTTTTTTTTAAGATTTATTTTTGACAGAGAGAGACACAGCGAGAGAGGGAACACAAGCAGGGGGAGTGGGAGAGGGAGAAGCAGGCCCCCCGCGGAGCAGGGAGCCCGATGGGGGACTCGATCCCAGGACCCTGGGATCATGACCTGAGCCGAAGGCAGACACTTATCGACTGAGCCACCCAGGCACCCCCTACTCTGTTTTCTATTCAGTGTAATATTCATCAAGTGAAACTGATTTTCCTCAGGGCTGTGATGATCAACTTGGGGAGATGAAACACATCAGAATTTCTGAAGTCAGGAAGAGAAAACGGCCACATAATAAATATGATAATTTTTAATAAGAAAATGAAAAAAATACATCCAAATTGTATGAAAGTAAAATGGAGGGGGAGTTTGGGGTACACAAATGGTTCTCAACAAAATGTGTACTTGGTTCGTAAGGGGCAATATCAGAATCTAGGAAGGGGTAGGAGAGAGGCTATAGCACTTTTCTGTTGAACTAATTAGTGCATAGGTTTATGAACTTTAAGAAACACTACCTTTACTGAAGAACAGATAAAACACATTTGTACTAAAGTGCTGAAAGTTCTTTTCACCATACAAGCCAGCATGCAGGTCACCATTATCTCAACAGACATCGGAAATTCACTGAGTGTTCCAGGGACAAACAGCTGAGTGGTTTGGGGTTCTCCACAGAATTGTTGACACAATTACTAGTTGTGTATATTGGACCATTTAATTTGGATTTTACCTTAATATTCTTAATTGAAAACAAAAGCGTTAGGAATATAGTTGTGAAAAACTGGTTTTATTCATAGCTTAACAAACCACTATGAATAAACAAAATACACTCAATGTACAATAATGGTAGGACTCATTATTCAGGACAAGTAATTCAGGTTTTTTTTTTTTTTTTAATTTGAATTTATAATTCAATAGGAGTATTTTATAAGTAAGGACTAATTTCATGAGTTTTGGCA
The DNA here is from genome assembly GCF_011800145.1 of Mirounga leonina. Taxonomy (NCBI): domain Eukaryota; kingdom Metazoa; phylum Chordata; class Mammalia; order Carnivora; family Phocidae; genus Mirounga; species Mirounga leonina. The sequence goes on from NW_023270702.1 coordinate 1,055,035, forward strand.
CATTTGCTTCTTTTTTCAAGTTATTTTATGTTCATCAAAGATTCAGTCATTTTCTTTGTTGAACCATTAAATTATGTTTCCTTATTCATCCCATCTTTTTGTGCTTGACTTGAATAATACCAATATTGCCACCTATAGGTCAAAATGATTTTTTGGTTTGTTTCTCAAGAGCACAATGTGGAAGAACTAAAAACCCTTGAAGAATGGATCATTCTGGATAGTTGAGTTTGATGGCTTCTTAGGGATGCATGCTTTTACCCACCTTTTTCCTTTTCTTTTTCTTGTAATTTTGGATGGAAGAGTTTTTCAAAGATACCATAGAAGTCCCTGACTTCTCAGCTACTGCACCAACAATAATTAACAATTTTTGATGCCTAAGAAGGATCATCATCAGTATGAATTATTGAGCTAGCTTCTCTGGCCCTAGGCAAAATCATCCCAGACTTGTGTCCTCTGAGTATTTCACTCATTAGACTATTCAGTCACTTGTCTGGACTCTCCATTCACTTTTCATGGTATATATTCCTCTTTGGCAAGTTTTACTCTCTTTTATATGTTACTTTCAGTTTCTGTAATTAGAAAACAAACAACTACCCTAGTTAGAGTTGTTTGCAAAATAAAAGTAATTTGGAAATAAGTTTGTGACTAATGAAACCATAAATGTTATTTTAGGGATTTTTGTGACTCAGATGAATTTTTGTAATCTACTTCCTGTTGTACAGCTGTATTTCTAACAGATAAGAATTACTGAATAAGAGTTCTAGAGAGGTGACTCATTAATGACTTATTATTTCTAAGATTTCTTCCACTATTTAATTTTACTTTTATATGTGATATATTCTTCACAGTTCATATGACATTATCATATGTGATAATTCTTCACAGTTGAAATAAAGTGTCAACTTTTAATAAAAAAATATTATGATATTAAAAATATTTGAAAATCTATTATCTTCCCCAAGTCTTCCAATTCCGTTGCAATATGCTACGTAGCAGTTACTAAAATTGTTATATTTTTCTCCAGATTAGCAGAATGTATTATTCTGAGCAAGAGTTAATGAACTTTAATCAAATAGGTAGCATACAGAGCATTATTTACTAACTTTTTTAACGCATTGCATTCATACTTAAGTCATATCTTGATATCTGGTAGGCTTTTAAAAACGGAATCACTCCCATACTGTTAACTTAGATGTATCATATTCAGGTGGTTTGTGTAAAGCCTTCGACAATACTTCAGTGCTTCAGAAAAATCTAAAGTACACCTTATAGTCTATCTTCTACTCCAGACTTCAACATCCATCAATAACATTCTAGTTTGTAACTTTTCCAGGAGTGTGGCGGAGCGGCGGAAGAGCTCCAGGTAGGCATCCATTATCCTTATTTGGAAAACTTGTTTATTATCCCTCTCTAATCAGATAATTGTTTTTTATAATTTTAAATGAATATCAGATAGGCCATTCATAAATAAAGAGAAATTAGATAAATTGGGGAAGGACTCAAAGTACACCATCTAGTTTATCTTGAAAAGACCACTGGACAGTGTTTCTCCAGATGTCCTGTGAAGAAAAATATCCCACAGTTTAATGAATTTGAAAAATACCTCATATTAACCCCTTCTTAGATATTCATAATCCATTTTACAGTATTAAATACTAACTATCCAAAAATAAAGAAATATATGCCACTTTGACCCAAATTTCCCAAATTTATTGGACCTTGGAATACTTTCCTCTCAAAATACTTTTAATGTCCTAATAAACCACTATATCTGGGCACACATTCTGGTGGCCTCTGGAATGCTCACAGATATTTGCTTCTTCTCCCCTCTTTTCAAGCCAGGATAGATCTGCACTTCTTTACATCATTGAAAGTTTAACATCATCAAATCACCTGCGATTGTCCAGATAAATGTAGCTGTCATCACCTGTGTCCCTCCTGGGCAGAGCTTTAAGGGCCACTGTGCAATTTGCTACATTCCTCTTTTCTTTGCAAAAAGAAACTAAAAGTATGTGTCAAGGTGGAGCCTGACTCAGCCTGGGTCAGGGAATGCTACCTGTAAGAGGTGAAAAGCAAGCAAGAAATAACTCTTTGTTGGGTTTTCAGACTCTGAGATCTGAGAGTTACTGGTTACCGTGGCATAACTTAGTCCATGTTGAATGATACACTGGATTATGCAACAAAAACTTAAAAGTATCAGACAGTTTATAAGATTCTTAAGATGAATCATAGCTCCAGAAACTAACTTTAATGGGTTCTGTAGCAGCTTTGCCTTCTTTAAAAATCTTAGACATCTCAATGAAGGAAACGTGGATACACTGAGAATGTGCACTTGGTACAGTTATGATCAAGCCAGAGGACCTTAGTTCATGGTTGCACTGAAAGCTCTGAAACTCTTACAGGCACACAAATATGGCAGACTTAGTAATTATCTACTGTCTTAGCTCACCTGCTCAGTAGCGTTTCTTTCTGTACACTGACCTCACCTCAGCATTTCAGATTTTTCTTGCTACTCTCATAGGATGAAAAGTTTCTACAATCTCAAGTCAGTTTGTGAACATGATAAACTTAAGGTTGTTACTGTTTTTCCTGAAAGTAGTTCTTCCCATTTGCTTTCTGGACCTTAATGAAAAGACTAAATTAAAAAAAAAAAAAAAAAAATTTGCTCCTGTCCCAAATCAGAGTTCAGATTTCTCTTGAGTAAACTAGAAGTAAATGGACTTCTTCAATCATAGGCAGAAGAAGGAATAATTGATGTTATGGGTGAGGATATAAAACAGTTGCTCCTTCTTGCCAAGAACTAGGTTTCTGAGTAAAGAAAACTTCACATCAGTTTATACTTATATTTGGTATTGACTTTTTCTAAAACCATAATATGAGAAACCTCAATGTGAAATAATCTCTCAGTTATCAGAACTATATTTCTGTGGATTTTCCAAGCCACCCTAGGCCTTAATCCCTGTATTGTTTTACTCCCTCTCAGGACCCCGGAAAAGCTGAACCAATGAAATAGCTTCGAACAAACTAAAAAGAATAAAAGCTTATTTTCTGCTAAGGTAATAAAGTGTTCCCTTGATTTGGTCAGCTCTTCTGTAGAAACATTAATTCTTCAATCTGCTAGAATTTGCTCATTCCTTCATTTAACAATCATTGAGTACTGAATGTCCACTATGGGCTACTTATTCGGCATAAAAAGTCACAAATTTCACAAATTTATTGGAACTTGGAATCCTTTCCTCTCAAAATGCTTTTTATTGTCCTATTGAACCACTATATCTGGGAACACATTCTGGTGGCCCCACATCTTTTCTGCTTTTGAAACATCAGAATCTTGAACTTCATTTCTTATATAGTAGTCACTAACCATGTGTCACTATTTAAATTAAATCAATTTGAAAAAAAGACTAGTTATTCAGTCACTCAACCTATCTGAATTCTTCAGTAGACACATGTAGCTACTGGCTACCATCTTGAACATTGCATCTGTAATAGTTTTATCATCACTGTTCTTTCGAACAGTGCAGACACAGAACACTAACAACATCACAGAAAGTTTTATTAGATAGTATAGGCTCTAAGTAATAAAACTTACACATTTGTAAGCAATAATATTGTGATGACAGTCTTCAGTTAGGAGCACATGTCAGTGGTATATCACTTTGCTTGGGGAAATTAGAGGAATGCAAAGATGAAGTAGAAGATGGCCAGAAGGACAAAAGAGGGTCATTTTAGACAGAAATGTCAACATCTGCCAAGGCTCAGGTGTTTGACATAATGAAAATCTTGAAACTAAGAGGAAACTTAGTATATCTAGAATAGAGCATGAATACAAGGGGGTGGTATGAGATGAGGCTGTAAGCTTAATCAGGGGTCAGATTTGGAAATTTTTGTGTGCCATATTAAAAGTTATCAACATGAATCTTAAGGAAAGCTAAAAACATTTTAAGCAGAGGTGTAACATGGTCATATACTTTTTAGAAATATAATTCAACGTCTGCTAAAGATGGAGTAGTAAACAGAAACAAACTTCTGATTCAAGTATGTGGGAATGATAGAAAAGAGAAGACAAATAAAACCAAGTGGAAATGTTGGATTTTAAAAGCATATGCACAGGAACAAGATGGCGGAGGAGTAGGAGACCTGGATTTCGTCTCCTCTAAGGATATGGATCAGGTGGATAGGGATCAAACCATTCTGAACACCTACAAACTCAACAGGAGATCAAAGAAAAGAAGAGCAACAACTCTCTCATCAGAAAAGCGACCACTTTCTGGAAGGTAGGACGTGCGGAGAAGTGAATCCGAGGCGATATTTGGGAGGATAGACGGCGGGGGAGGGGCCTCCATCGGCCGCTTCTGGCAAGTGATAGAATCGCGGAGCACAAAATCGGAACTTTTAAAAGTCTGCTCCGCTGAGGGACGTCACTCTGGTGGCTAAGCGGGGGGTGGAACCCTCCGGGACAGTGTGGTCTCAGGACCCTCGGGGTCGCAGAAAGACCGGGGGTGCCTGAGTGTGGCAGAGCTCCCAGGTAACGGAGCAGGGAAGCCGGCTGCAGAGGCGGAGCTGAGGAGTGGGCTCTCAGCTCGGGGTGGCCATAAACCGTGATCCGCGGCACAGTCGGGCCCCTGCTCCTCCAGCAGGGACCCAACAAGCGGCAGATCCGGGGAGACTCACCTTCCTTCCCCGGAGGAGCCGCACGGGAGTGCACTGCAGGGATCTGCGGGGTTTGGAGACTCCACCCGGGGTCGGGTGCCAGAGATAGAGGCGCGCGGTCACAGGCCCGGCGAGCACAGAGTGCGGCCGGAGACCGGGGAGACGGGAGTGACTGACGGCTTTTCTCTGTGGGTTCACTGAGGAGCGGGGCCCCGAGTTCTTGGCTCCTCCGGGGCGGAGATTGGGAGGCCGCCATTTTCACGCTCCGCCTCCAAAGCTGTACGGAAAGCTCACAGGGAACAAAAGCCCCGGAGAGCAAACCCGAGCAGATTACTTAGCCGGGAGGGGGCGAGGGCGGGGCACTTCCGCCTCCGGCAGAGACATTTGGAAACCACGGCAACAGGCCCCTCCCCAGAAGATCAGCGAGACCAGCCAGCCAAGACCAAGTTTACCGATCAATGAGAACGGCAGAACTCCAGTGCTAGGGGACTACTGCACATAGAATCCATGGCTTTTTTACCATGATTCTTTAGTCTTTCAAAGTTAATTTTTTTTAACTGTCTTTTTTTCTTTTTCTTTCTTTCAAATTTTTCTTTTTCCCTTTTTCAACCAACATCTTATCAATCGCTTTTTTTAAAAAAAAAAATTTATTTTTCATTTTTAGAGTCATATTCTATCCCTTCATAGTAGTTACCTGTATTTTTGGCTTATATATATAAGTTGTTCTCTCTTTAAAATTTTGAGATAGTTTCTTCTAACAGATTAAAATATACCCTAAATCTCTAGTATATGGTGTTTTCTATTCCCCTGCCTGATCACATCCTCTCCCTTTTTTTTTTCTTTTTTCTTTTTTTAAATACTCTTCTTTCTTTTTTCAAACAACTTCTTATCAATTCCTTTTATAAAATTTTTTATAATTTCCATCTTTACAGTCATATTCCATCCCTTCATCATATCAACCCTTATTTTTGTACATATATAAGTTTTTCTTTCTTTAAAATTTTGGGAGGCACTTTCTTCTAAAAGACCAAAATACACCCCAAATCTAGTGTGTGGCACTGATCTATATACCAGCCTGATCATATTTGATCACATTCTGGTTTTTTGTTGTTGCTGTTGTTTCGTTTTGTTTGTTTTTGTTTTTATCTTTATCTTTTTCTTTTTTTTTCTTTTTCTTTTTTCTCTCATTCCCTTTCTTTTCCCACTACTTCAGGTCTTTTCTGATTTGTTTAGAGTATATTTTCTGGGGCGTTGTTACTCTGCTAGCATTTTGTTCTCTCATTAATCTATTCTCCTCTGCACAAAATGACAAGATGGAAAAAATCACCTCAACAAAAAGAACAAGAGGTAGTACCGACTGCCAGGGACCTACTCAATACGGACATTAGTACGATGTCAGATCTAGAGTTCAGAATAATCCCTTTAAAGATACTAGCTGGGCTTGAAAAAAATATGGAAGTTATTAGAGAAACTCTTTCTGGAGAAGTAAAAGAACTAAAATCCAACCAAGTAGAAATCAAAAAGGCTATTAATGAGGTGCAATCAAAAATGGGGGCGCTAACTGCTAGAATAAATGAGGCAGAAGAGAGAATCAGTAATATAGAAGATGAAATGATGGAAAATAAAGAAGCTGAGAAAAAGAGAGATAAACAACTACTGGATCATGAGGGCAGAATTCGAGAGATAAGCGATACCATAAGACGAAACAACATTAGAATAATTGGGATCCCAGAAGAAGAAGAAAGAGAGAGGGGGCAGAAGGTATAATGGAGCAAATTATAGCGGAGAACTTCCCTACTTTGGGGAAGGAAACAGGCATGAAAATCCAGGAAGCACAGAGAACCCCTCTCAAAATCAATAAAAATAGGTCAACACCCCGACATCTAATAGTAAAACTTACGAGTCTCAGAGACAAAGAGAAAATCCTGAAAGCAGCTCGGGAGAAGAGATATGTAACATACAAGGGTAGAAACATTAGAATGGCAACAGACCTATCCACAGAGACCTGGCAGGCCAGAAAGGACTGGCATAATATATTCAGAGCACTAAATGAGAAAAATATGCAGCCAAGAATACTATATCCAGCTAGGCTGTCATTGAAAATAGAAAGAGAGATAAAAAGCTTCCAGGACAAACAAAAACTAAAGGAATTTGCAAACACAAAACCAGCCCTACAGGAAATCTTGAAAGGGGTCCTCTAAGCAAAGAGAGAGCCTAAAAGCAACATAGACCAGAAAGGAACACAGACAATATACAGTAACAGTCACCTTACAGGCAATACAATGGCACTAAATTCCTATCTTTCAATAGTTACCCTGAATGTAAATGGGCTAAAATGCCCCAATCAAAAGACACAGGCTATCAGACTGGATTAAAAAACAAGACCCATCGATATGCTGTCTGCAAGAGACTCATTTTAGAACCAAAGACACCCCCAGATTGAAAGTGAGGGGGTGGAAAACCATTTACCATGCTAATGGACACCAAAAGAAAGCTGGGGTGGCAATCCTTATATCAGACAAATTAGATTTTAAACCAAAGACTGTAATAAGAGATGAGGAAGGACATTATATCCTACTTAAAGGATCTATCCAACAAGAAGATCTAACAATTGTAAATATCTATGTCCCTAACATGGGAGCAGCCAATTATATAAGGCAATTAATAACAAAAGCAAAGAAACACATCGACAACAATACAATAATAGTGGGGGACTTTAACACCCCCCTCACTGAAATGGACAGATCGTCTAAGCAAAAGATCAACAAGGAAATAAAGACTTTAAATGACACACTGGACCAAATGGACTTCACAGACATATTCAGAACATTCCACCCCAAAGCAATGGAATACACATTCTTCTCTAGTGCCCATGGAACATTCTCCAGAATAGATCACATCCTAGGTCATAAGTCAGGTCTCAACTGGTACCAAAAGATTGGGATCATTCCCTGCCTATTTTCAGACCACAATGCTTTGAAACTAGAACTCAATCACAAGAGGAAAGTCGGAAAGAACTCAAATACATGGAGGCTAAAGAGCATCCTACTGAAGAATGAATGGATCAACCAGGAAATTAAAGAAGAATTAAAAAAATATATGGAAACCAATGAAAATGAAAACACAACTATTCAAAATCTTTGGGATGCAGCAAAGGCAGTCCTGAGAGGAAAGTATATAGCAATACAAGCCTTTCTCAAGAAACAAGAAAGGTCTCAAGTACACAACCTAACCCTACACCTAAAGGAGCTGGAGAAAGAACAGCAAATAAGGCCTAAACCCAGTAGGAGAAGAGAAATCATAAAGATCAGAGCAGAAATCAATGAAATAGAAACTAGAAGAACAGTAGAACAGATCAACGAAACTAGGAGCTGGTTCTTTGAAAGAATTAACAAGATTGATAAACCCCTGGCCAGACTTATCAAAAAGAGAAGAGAAATGACCCAAATCAACAAAATCATGAATGAAAGAGGAGAGATCACAACCAACACCAAAGAAATGCAAACAATTATAAGAACATATTATGAGCAACCCCATGCCAGCAAATTAGATAACCTGGAAGAGATGGATGCATTCCTAGAGATGTATCAACTACCAAAACTGAACCAGGATGAAATAGAAAACCTGAACAGACCTATAACCACTAAGGAAATTGAAGCAGTCATCAAAAATCTCCCAAAAAACAAAAGCCCAGGGCCAGATGGCTTCCCAGGGGAATTCTACCAAACATTTCAAGAAGAATTAATACCTATTCTTCTGAAACTGTTCCAAAAACTAGAAATGGAAGGAAAACTTCCAAACTCATTTTATGAGGCCACCATTACCTTGATCCCAAAACCAGACAAAGACCCCATCAAAAAGGAGAATTACAGACCAATATCCCTGATGAACATGGATGCAAAAATTCTCACCAAAATACTAGCCAATAGGATCCAACAGTACATTAAAAGGATTATTCACCATGACCAAGTGGGATTTATCCTGGGCTGCAAAGTTGGTTCAACATCCGCAAATCAATCAATGTGATACAATACATTAACAAAAGAAAGAACAAGAATCATATGATCCTCTCAATAGATGCAGAAAAAGCATTTGACAAAGTACAGCATCCTTTCTTGATCAAAACTCTTCAGAGTATAGGGATAGAGGGTATATACCTCAATATCATAAAAGCCATCTATGAAAAACCTACAGCGAATATCATTCTCAATGGGGAAAAACTGAGAGCTTTCCCCCTAAGGTCAGAACGCGGCAGGGATGTCCACTATCACCACTGCTATTCAACATAGTATTGGAAGTCCTAGCCACAGCAATCAGACAACAAAAAGAAATCAAAGGCATCCAAATTGGCAAAGAAGAAGTTAAACTCTCACTCTTGACAGATGATATGATACTTTATGTAGAAAACCCAAAAGACTCCATCCCAAAACTGCTAGAACTCATACAGGAATTCAGTAAAGTGGCAGGATATAAAATCAATGCACAGAAGTCAGTGGCATTCCTATACACCAACAACAAGACAGAAGAAAGAGAAATTAAGGAGTCGATCCCATTTACAATTGCACCCAAAACCATAAGATACCTAGGAATAAATCTAACCAAAGAGACAAAGGATCTGTACTCAGAAAACTATAAAATACTCATGAAAGAAATTCAGGAAGACACAAAGAAATGGAAAAACGTTCCATGCTCATGGATTGGAAGAAGAAATATTGTGAAGATGTCAATGCTACCTAGAGCAATCTACACATTCAATGCAATCCCCATCAAAATACCATCCACTTTTTTCAAAGAAATGGAACAAATCATCCTAAAATTTGTATGGAACCAGAATAGATGCCGCATAGCCAGAGGAATGTTGAAAAAGAAAAGCAAAGCTGGCGGCATCACAATTCCAGACTTCCAGCTCTATTACAAAGCTGTCATCATCAAGACAGCATGGTACTGGCACACAAACAGACACATAGATCAATGGAACAGAATAGAGAGCCTAGAAATGGACCCTCAACTCTATGGTCAACTCATCTTTGACAAAGCAGGAAAGAATGTCCAATGGAAAAAAGACAGTCTCTTCAACAAATGGTGTTGGGAAAATTGGACAGCCACATGCAGAAGAATGAAACTGGACCATTTCCTTACACCACACACAAAAATAGACTCCAAATGGTTGAAAGACCTCAATGTGAGACAGGAGTCCATCAACATCCTAAAGGAGAACACAGGCAGCAACCTCTTCGACCTCAGCCGAAGCAACTTCTTCCTAGAAACATCGCCAAAGGCAAGGGAAGCAAGGGCAAAAATGAACTATTGGGACTTCATCAAGATAAAAAGCTTTTACAAAGCAAAGGAAACAGTCAACAAAACCAAAAGGCAACCCACAGAATGGGAGAAGATATTTGCAAATGACATATCAGATAAAGGGCTAGTATCCAAAATCTATAAAGAACTTACCAAACTCAACACCCAAAGAACAAAGAATCCAATCAAGAAATGGGCAGAAGACATGAACAGACATTTTTCCAAAGAAGACATCCAAATGGCCAACAGACACATGAAAAAGTGCTCAATATCACTCGGCATCAGGGAAATCCAAATCAAAACCTCAATGAGATACCACCTCACACCAGTCAGAATGGCTAAAATTAACAAGTCAGGAAACAACAGATGTTGGCGGGGATGTGGAGAAAGGGGAACCCTCCTACACTGGTGATGGAAGCTGGTGCAGCCACTCTGGAAAACAGTATGGAGGTTCCTCAAAAAGTTGAAAATAGAACTACCCTACGACCCAGCAATTGCACTACTGGGTATTTACCCCAAAGATACAAAAGTAGGGATCCGAAGGGGTACGTGCACCCTGATGTTTATAGCAGCAATGTCCACAATAGCCAAACTGTGGAAAGAGCCAAGATGTCCATCGACAGATGAATGGATAAAGAAGAAGTGATATATATGTACAATGGAATATTATGCAGCCATCAAAAGGAATGAGATATTGCCATTTCCAATGACGTGGATAGAACTGGAGGGTATTATGTTGAGTGAAATAAGTCAAACAGAGAAAGACATGTATCATATGATCTCACTGATATGAGGAATTCTTAATTGCAGGAAACAAACTGAGGGTTGCTGGAGTGGGGGGTGGGGTGGGAGGGATGGGGTGACTGGGTGATAGACACTGGGGAGGGTATGTGCTCTGGTAAGCGCTGTGAATTGTGCAAGACTGTTGAATCTCAGATCTGTACCTCTGAAACAAATAATGCAATATATGTTAAGAAAAAAAAAAAGAAGAAGAAGAAGAAGGTAGCAGGAGGGGAAGAATAAAGCGGGGGAAATCGGAGGGGTAGACGAACCATGAGAGACGATGGACTCTGAAAAACAAACAGGGTTCTAGAGGGGAGGGGGGTGGGAGGATGGGTTAGCATGGTGGTGGGTATTGAGGAGGGCACATTCTGCATGGAGCACTGGGTGTTATGCACAAACAATGAATCATGGAACACTTCATCTAAAACTAATGATGTAATGTATGGGGATTAACATAAGAATAAAAAAAATAATTAAAAAAAAAAGCATATGCACAATTTTGTGGATTAAAACAGAAAAAAAATAGGAAAAAAATTGTAGAGCATGACTAAAGCCATTGGCCTGTGAGGCTTCATATTAAAAGTGCTCTAAGTCAGATGAGGACCAGATCTAGACTTACTACTTGAAGCCAAGACCAGTAAAAAAGTTAAGCCATTTCTTCCATTCATAAGTAGATTTGAAATATCCCAAATATCATGTAAGAAATAAACAGCCAGAACAAATGGAGAAATACTTTCAACTGTCTGGAGGAAAATAACTCTTAGCCTAGAATTATAAGCCCAGTTATACTGTTATTTAAAAATCAAGACAATATGACTCAGCAATTGATCACTCAGCTCATGGGCAGATGAAGAACACAGCTAGCTGTGAGAATTAATGTGAATTACAGGACACACTGATCATCAACACTTCAAACACACTTGTAGCCCTAAGTATTTTTTAGAGCTATGCCAAAACAAAACAAACAAACAAAAAAAAATCAAGGAAAATAAAGATATTTTTAGGTATTAAAATAAATCAAGACATTTCACCACCCACAGTCCCTTGTTAAAAAAGTTAATTAAGGGATGTACTTAAGCAAAATAAAGGTTGAACCCAGAGGGAAATCATGATATACAAGAAAGAATGCTGTCCACACAAATTTAAAAATAGGTTAGTAAGCTTAATTAACTACTAACTGGAAAAAATAAACTGTAAGAAAGCTGTAAAATCTATTTAATTAGCTGTAAAAATACCCAATATTTCATGTTAAAAATATCATTAAGAACTTCTAGTTTGTAGTCCAGCACATAAAGAGCTTGGAAGTCATCACACCACCTAACAACAACTAAAAAACCAAACAAACTGAAAATCAGCAACTCTTCTTAGATCCATCAAAAAGTTGAAGTCACAGGGCAAACCACTGACCCCAAAACTGAAGAGACAGATAGACATATGGAGAATTACAACTTATTGTTACCCATGAGCATCAACCCACACCAGAACCAGTGATGTGGTAGGAAAACCTTAATTGTATAATTGGGAATTCTACCAAATACTTAAAAAAGAAATTATACCAATTCTCTGTAATCTCTTCCAAAATATAGAAGAAGAGGGAATGTTTCCTAACTCCCAGGAGTCCAGCATGACCCTAGTACCAAAACCGAACAAAGACATTGTGAAGAAAGAAACCTACATCATTATTTCTCATGGACATAGATGCAAAAATCCTCAACAAAATGTTATCAAAACAAATCTAACAATATATAAAAGGAATTATACACAATGTACAAATGAGATTTATTTCAAGTATGCAACATTTAGAATATGGTTCAACACTTGAAAATCAATGACTGTAATCCAGCACATCAACAGACGAAAGAATAAAAAATCCCGTGATCATTTCAATACATGTAGAAAAAGCGTTTGATAAAATCCAATGTCCACTCGTGATAAAAATTTTCAGTAAACTAGGAATAGAGGGGGGACCTCTTCAATTTGATAAAGAAAAGCTTAAAGATACCCCACAGCTAACATCATATTTAATGTTGAGAAACTAGAAGCTTTTCTACCAGTTCAGGTACAAGGCAAGGATGTCTTCTCTCACCACTCCTTTTCAATCACATATTGGATGTGCTAGCTAATGCAATAAAACAAGAAAAGGAAATTAAAAGTATACTGATTAGGAAGGAAGAAATAAAACCATCTTTGTTTCCAGATGACATGATCATTTTTGGAGAAAATCTCAAACCAAAAACCAAAAACCAAAAAACTCCTGGAAATGAATACATGATTACAGCATGGTTGCTGGATATAAGATTAATCTACAAAAATTAATCACCTTCCCATATGTGCCAGTAATTTGAAACTAAAAACACAATAATACTTACATTAGCACTCAAAAAATAAAATACTCAGGTATAAATTTAACAAAATATATACAAGATCTATATGAGGGAAACTACAAAACTCTGATAAAAGAAATCAGAGAAGAACTAAACAAACAAATATATTCCATGTTCATGGATAGAAGAACAAAGTTGGAGTACTAACATTACCTGATTTCAAGACTTACTATAAAGCTACAGTAACCAAGACAGTGTGGTATTGGTGAGAGAATAGACAAATAGATAAATAGAACAAAATAGAGAGCCTAGAAGCAGAGCCACACAAACATGGACAACTGATCATTAACAAAGGAGAAAAAGCAACATAATAGAGCAAAGACAGACTTTTCAATAAATGCTGGTGAAACTATTAGACATACACAGGTAAAAAAAATGAATATAAGGGCACCTGGGTGGCTCAGTTAGTTAAACATCTGACTCTTGATTTCAGCTTAGGTCATGATCTCAGGGTCCTGGGATCGAGCCCTGCACTGGGCTCTGCACTCACCTGGGAGTCTGCTTCAGGATTCTCTCTCTCCCTCTGCCCCTCACCCTGCTCTATCTCTCAGTCTCTCTCTCCCTCAAATAAATAAATAGAACTTTTAAAAAGAATGAATATAGACACAGACCTTACACCTTTCACAAAAATTGACTCAAAAAGGATCATAGACCTAAATGTAAAATATAGCACTGTAAAACTCCTAGAAGATAACATAGAAGAAGAGCAAGATAATATTAGGTCTGGATCTCTAGTATAAATGTTCTAGCTTAAAGCATGATTGCTAATTAAAGAGTTTAGTCCTTGCACTGCCTTCTTTAAACCTTGACTTCATTGTTTCTTAAAGTTCCAACTTGTTATGTTCTTTGTGCCACAAAATGTCCTCTTTCTTAATACAATTAAGCATAGACAACACATCTCCTGCTTACTGAGTTACTGCCCTATAAGACTCTGTTGACCCTATTGTTGATTCTAATATTGGAATAAGGAAATGTACTCTTGGGGGTATATAAAAGACTTTATTCCACTTATAGCCACTTCTTTGCATGAGAGAGGACTTACATCACACAACTGACTTGGATTCATTCCTAAATTTAGACATGGATAATCTTTTATCCTTTGTGACTGAAAGAAAATAGCTTGTTTTCTTTCCATTGGAATAAATCATCTTAAAAATATACCAAAGAACAGTAACTAGAATTTTGTTACGGGTCACTTCATGGTTTCTTTTAATTTCTCTCCCTCCCTCTCTCTCTGCCTCTCTCTCTTATCTTAGTCCTGCTGACCTTCTGTTATGGCTTTGTTAAATTAATATTTATTAAGTGGAGCACAGGGTGCCAGATGGTGAGCCAGCGTTCAACAACAGACCACAAGGGAAATTGAAATAATTGAAGTAGAGAAGTTTGTTACTCATAGGTCCTGAAGGAAGTACACTATATGTCACACAGAGAGGTCAAGGTTGAGTGCAAGGAGAGGCAGGACCTGAGGCACAAGCCTCAAAGGGGTCCATTGGTGGAGTGCTTTGGGGTTCCCAGGCTAGGGACAGGTTGCTCAATTTAAACCAAAGGAATGGGGTTTGGGTAAGCCCTGCGGGGTCTTACCTAAGGTGCTGGGAGTCTGGGGAAACTGTTGAGCACAAGGGAATTCGGGGGAGTCATGTCAGGAACTTTCATTTGCCTGTGACTCTGCAGCTGTTATCTAGGGCATGCACTCACATGAGGGACTGTTGTCAGTGTAAAGCCCCCGCAGGCTACTTGGCCAAACAAAATGGATGCTGAGGAAGCAATACCATGAGTAGCTTTGCTAAACTCTTGACATTTTCAGATGTGAGAACAATCTAGGTGTGACACTTGCAATACTCTTGAGGACCTGAGGATAGATTTGCTTCATTAAGCCAGACAGTTGGTTTTCTTTTTTTTCCCTTAACAGTTTTATGTTCATCCCATCTAATTACTAACCTTCCTGCAAGCAGCATATTATTTCCCAGGGTATTCCATGGATATAAGAGAAATTATTGGTGCCCCCCAGTCTCAGACCCAGTGTTGATATCTCTGTCCATACGACAGTGTGACCTAGCCACTGGTTGCTGAATTTGTTTGTTTGTTTGTTTGTTTTAGGTTCAGTGACATACAACATAATGTACATAATGCCTTGGGATGTAAAGTGCTTGCCACAAGTATCCTTATTCAGCTCTTCTGCCATTGGGTATCCTGGATCAATAGGGTCTTCCAGCCTGATCAATAAGAGATATAAGCCATACAACCAAGATGCAAGGAGGAAAGGGAGTTTTGATCCAACATCTGATCATGCCATAGCTTTGCATGCAGTAAGAAGACATGTTTGGTCATATGTTGAGCATAGTTATTTTCATAATTGTTCAGAAATAATGCAGGGCAGAATAGAGACAGGACCCTATTCCTGGGACTTGGGTTTGGTGAGAACAAAGCAGAAAGTGGGTTCTCTGCTTAATTGTTTGGGTTTTAATGCAGCAGCTTTCCTGTCCTCCCAGTGCCTCTCAAACCTTTAGGCACCAGTGTACCCAAGACCCAAGAACAAAGTGGCCAGATGGGGACTGGTTTCTACAAGGAGTTGTACTGCTTCTTTGTATCAAGGAAGTGCCTGACATCCTTAGTTAGGGCAAATTAACATTAGCTATTGTAATGAATAACCCTAATCTCAGTGGCTTAACATATGCAAAATAAATTTTTTAAAAGTTTATTACTTGTTCTTGACACAGTTCCACATAGGCCCAGCCCTCTTCTAAAAAGCTCTCCTTTAGAGAATGACTCAGAAAATAGCCTTTTTCCATTGAGTCTTTGGGTCATTTTAGAGTTCTTCTCTTCCAGTCATAAAAAAAGAGCAAAAGAAAGCATGAATCAAGATCTTGCAAGTTGTTTGAAAGGCCAGACTTGTAGGCATTATACTTCACTTACATTCACATTGGATTGTTCAGAACACAGTCATATAGCCCCAACCTAACTACAGTGGAGGCTGAAAAATGTAGTCTATGTGTCCAAGAAGAGGAGTAGGATTGGTGGTGAGTATCTAGCCAGCCTCTGATACACTATCTTCTGATGAAACCAGTAAGATTTTTTTCCATTCCCATGCAGTAAAAGCTTCCGGTAAATTGACTGGAGACCTCATTGTTTCTAGTCGGCAAAATCTAGAGCTCAGCTAGGCTAAGTCTAAGATTAACTGTATCTAGCTGTCACTTGAAGGTTTAGCATATCCAGAATTCTGAGACCAGTCCTGTTTTCTCTAAAGTTCATTTTAGAAATCTAGGTCGCTAAGTAAGTTATCAGGATGAAGTTCAGTGTTCTCTTGCTATAGATGTGATCCCATGCCTGTTAAAAATTGTGAAACCTGGAGACAGACTGCCCGGTTTGCACCCTGGATTGCTACCTATTGATTTTGGTCAAGTTATTTCATTTTTTTTTCCTTAAAATTGGAGTAATATACTTAACACCCTGGGCGTTTGTGAGAAATAGGTTTGAAAAGCTGTGAAAAGCACCCAGCACACTGCTACTATCATCGACATTTACCAATGTTGGATTGTATAATAATTGGGTCCTGGTCCTATTTCCCCAGAATCTGAATGACTGTCAATATTGATCTTTGGATATGTCCATGGAAAGGCACTCTCTAGCACTGGGAGAGGGGGCATGTGTGTGTGTGTGTGGGGGGGGGTAGTTCAGAAAGTGAGCCCATAAGAGAAATTGTGAATGTATAGGGCACCCCCTCCCAATTTTGGCTGCCTAAGCCAAAAGCCAATAGACAAAAGTGAGTCAAGAGAAGATAACCCAGTGCCAAGTCCAGAATTTAGTTAGACTCCAGTATTCAAAGAATCACCGTTGAGCTTGGGTGGGCCAGGATTAAGTGGAATCAGAAGAAAGGCAATTTGTGGCAAAGTTGAGTCTAATACCCAAACAGGCACGATGACCCTGTCCCAATAATGTCAGGGGGTAGAACAAAAGGGAGAAGAATGGCCAGTAGGAAGAACAACAACAACAGAAATAAAACACCTGTAAATATTGGAAATGGTGTTGCTAAAGTTGCCTTTTATTCATATTTGATGTGCTGCACTGTACTTCTGAAAATCTCTGCTTTAGTCTATTGTTCCACTTCTCTTCAAATGAAGCCTTGACTTGTTCTGATCAGTAATCTTGTCTCTCCACCTTAATTAAGATCTGAGACTATTTTCTTCTAAAATTGCTGCATCTCTCTCATGTCCAATAGCTTGTGAGCCTTGATTTGTCATTCTAGATCTGCCACCTCTGGTTCCAATCACCCACTGGCTCACCCATTTGATTATGTACCAAAATTTATTTTTTTTATATCTACTTTTTGATCCTTGAAAATTCTATTGGCTTATCAGATCCTAGACTTTAAAGGTACAGCTAGTCCTACTACAATTCCTACCTCTGCTCATGATTGGGAAATCCTATCTCTAAGGAAAACACATCATACTAAATTAAAATTATGTCCAGAACTCAATCAACCAATAGGAAGAGTTTTTCTTTATTGAAGTGTATTAAACTTTTTTTTTAAATTGGGATTGAAGTTTCTCTTAAATTCTCTGACATTTCCAAAAATAAATATTGGCATTTCCTTATGCAACAAGTCTTCACACTAAACACTTGTTTTCATAGTTGAATCATTTTCAAACCAGTTCTGGGTTCTCTGTGTAACCATTTACTATGTTCATTGCTTGTATCCCAAGCAAAAACTGCTTTCTTTCTTTAGGCAGCCTGGTGATATGCTGTTTGAAAGGAAATATTGCTATTTGGAGCATTATGAGCAACTATGCCTGGTTTTAAAGGGCTCCCTCTATACATTTCCAACATGACTCATAGAAAGAAAAATATGTTTGCTCCTTGTCTCCAAGGTAAGAACAAGGTTTATTTCCCTTGGGGGGTGTAGGAACAAGGAAAGGGACTATGATCAGCAAGTTTCTTCTTTGAGTAATAATTTCTTAATCAATTATTTCCTATTTCCTCTGAAATTTCATTAAATATTTTAATCTACCTAATTACAAAGTAGACAAACTGCTTTGGTAAGAGATATGCCTTTGCATATAACATAACTTGTCTTTTCCTTTCACATTACTGCTTATAAAATTTGAATCTCCCCTCTTGTTATGGTTTAATGCTCTAACATTAGAGTAAACTGCATTTTCAGGATGATGAATAGAGATGAGGCCAAAAAAAATATTCCCAGGGGAATTTAGATTACACTGAAATCTAAAGTCCTCCATAAAGAATTGTGAAATGTAGAAGAGAGCTTGAGTTTTTGCATTTCTTTATTAATGATTATAATTAATAACTAAAATAATTTTCCTTGGCTCAAATTTTTTAATATGATTTTACTGTTGAAAGGCACACAGTGCATTTATTTTTAAATCATAATTTGTAATTTAGGAATTGAAGATGTGGAATCTTAGATGACAATGAATTAACATTTGTTCTGGACTTCTGTATAGAGTTACTAGTCTTTAAAAGCAAAGAATAAAATATTTAATTTTATATTAAAGCTAAGTTCCAACTTACTTTCCTAATGGAGAAAAGCACCATGCATTCACTTCAATTTCAATCAATATAAATTTTCCTTTAAAAAAATTAGCACAACTTTACTTATGCAAACATATATTAGTGATAGACGTATAAATTATCATTATAAAGAGAGTAATTTGGCATTATCAATCAAAATTTAAAATGCCCACCTCCTTTGAACCTGCAACTTTACTTTTAGGAATTTTATCTAAAGATATACTGGCTCATGGATTAACTAATGTACATAACAGAATTTTCGTGGCAACAGAGCTTATAATAGCAAAAGCTGGACAAAACTTAAATGCCTATCAATAGAAGACTGGCTAAATAAATTCTGTTAAATACATATAATAGAATAAAATATGCCGTAAAATCTAATATATTCATTCATTAAACAAATTTAAATGTTTATTGTATGTCTACTATGTTCCAGGCATTGTACGAGGCATTGGGAATGCATGCAGTAAATAAAATTATTGAAAATATTTACTCTCATATAGTTAAGGTTCTAGTTTGGTATCAGAAACAATAAACAAAAAAATGATGGCAATTAGTTCTATTTTTTTAAAGGAAGTAAGAGGGATAGGGAGTGTGGGGTACTGAACAATAGTTAAAATGAAAAGAGATCTTTCAGCACTAATATGGAATAATTTCTAAATTACATTGTTGAATGAAAAAAGAAAAGTACCTAACAGTGTGTAAAACACACACACAAACACAACTATTTGCTTATATAAAATAACTCTGAAAAATAACAAGAAGCTGGTAACATTAGTTACCTCCACAAAGAAACTTTGGGTGAACAGGGGCAGAAGAAGTATAAATTTCATTTTATACTTCTAAAATTTTATACCACATAAACATACTTATTTTAAACATTAAATAAAGAGTTAATACAAAAAATAAGATTGAATTTCCATATACCCCTGAAATCCTTTTTTTTAACGATTTTATTTATTATTTATTTATTTATTTATTTATTTATTATTTATAGAGCAGGGAGGGGGCTGTGGGGGAAGGAGAGAGAGAATCTCAAGCAGACTCTGCACTGAGCACAGAGCCAGATGTGAACTCTATCTCATGACCCTGAGATCATGGCCCGAGCCAAAATCAATAGTTGGACACTTAAACAACTGAGCCACCCAGGTGCCCCTATCCCTGAAATCCTAATATCAGAAGTCATTTTATATCCTTGAGAAGTATGAATGGTTTGCAGTTTTGGTAAAGTATTTCTGACTATAAATACTTTAATAATATAAAGAGAATTTCTCACACTTATTCTGAAAGTCTGTTCTCCAGAATGACATTATCTGATCATACCCCTGTTTCAAAATGAAGAATGAGGTGAAAAAAAAAAAAAGGATGAGGGATGTGGGATCTTTTATCCCACTAAACCTTAGCTTACCACCCAAGGTGACTCAGGTCAGCATTGCCATTGGCACTTTGAAGATATATTCAGTATTTTAATGGCTCCAGCCCACTTGTACGATACATTTGAGCATTTGTGGAATTGATGCATAATATCAAAATTAATCTTTAAGGGCCACAATAAGACATATGCTTCTTACAGACTGAACCTCAGGGAATTTTCAGTTCCCTCAACATTCCCACGGTGACGACAGGCTGGGAAAAGTGGGACTTTTAAGGCTTGAGAAGGTGTTTCCCCCAAAATGAAACAATATTAGTATTTTTTTCTGTTTCTTTCTCTTTTCTTCTGACAGTAATGTTCTCCTCTTTTATTGTGTCCCTGCTATTCTTCCCTTTGCTGTCTTCCAAGGCTCTAATCTGCAACAGAATCCTGGGCACAATAAGACCAACACATGAAATTCTGCTGTGCTTCACTGGTGAGATATCAGGTATCTTTTTTCCTAGCCAATGAATATTCCACTGCTTTCCTCAATTCTTAGCAGATTCGCTTGCTGATGTTCCAGCAAGTGCCCCTCCACATTCTCAGACACAGGAAAGTATAGCTAACTAGTAACTAACTGAGATTTGTTTAAGCTTTTCAGCTTCTGAAACTTCATATATGACTTTTTCTTAGGGGTCTGTTTTTGATTGTACAAACAGTAAGTCAATCACAAAATGAAAATTAGAAGGAACTTAAACATTCAGTGCACAGGGAGGCCAGTTCCGCATGTAAGCTTAGAAGTTGCCCCTTCATCCTAACAACAAGTAAAAAGCTAAACAGAACAACTCTTCTTGGATCTATAACAGGGGGGAGGCCACAGGGCAAACTGCTGCCCACAAGACTGGACGGGTGAACAGATGACTATAAGGATGCGTAGCTTACTGTCCCAGAGACTCACTAGTGGAAAATGCCATAGGAACCAGTGTCAGGTATGCCATGTCTAGGTATCAAGAAAAAAATTACAAGGCATACCAAAGTGAAAAGAACACAACTTGAAGATAGAGCAGGCATCAGATCCAGACTTAGCAAGGATGTTGGTATTATCAAGCTGCTAATTTAAAATAATTAGGTTAACATTTTAAGGAATAAAGTAGAAAGCATGCAAGAATAGATGGGTAATGTAAACAGAGAGATGGAAATCCTAAGAAAGAACCAAAAACAAATGCTAGAGTTAAAACACACACACACACACACACACAGTAAAGGAAATAAAGAATACTTGGAAACGTTTATTAGTTAAATTGGACATGGCTGAAGAAAGAATCTCTGAGCTACAGGATATATCAATAGAATTCCTTAAAACCAAAAAGTGATGAGAACAATGACTGAAAAAAAATAGAACAGAATATCCAATAATAGTGTATAACTACAAAAGGTATAACATATGCATAATGAGAATACCAGAAAAAGAAGTAGGAGAGAAAGGAAAATAAATATTTGAAACAATAATGACTGAAAATTTTCCCAAATTAATGTCAGACACCAAATCATAGATTATGGAAGCTCAAAAAATACCAAGCAGGATAAATGGGGGGAAAATTACACCCAGGCATATCATTTTCAAACTTCAGAAAAATCAAAGGTAAAGAAAAAAAATACTGAAAGAAGTCAGAGGAAACCTTTCCTAAAGAGGAACAAAGATAAGAATTCCATCTGACTTCTCCTCAAAAACCAGGCAAGCAAGAAGAAAATGAAGTAAAATATTTGAAGTGTTGACAGAAAAAAACAAAACAAAACAAAAACACCCCAACCTGGAATTCTATACCCTGAAAAATTACCCTTCAAAAGTGATGGAGAAAAAAAGACTTTCTCAAACAAACAAAACTTGAGGGAATTTGTTGCCAGTAGACCAGCCTTCTAAGAAATGTTAAAAGTTCTTTTGAGAGAAAGAAAATAATGTAAGTCAGAAATTTGGATTTACAAAGAGTAATGAAGAGCATCAATGCAGGAGTAAGTGAAGGTAGGATAAGAACTTCTTCTTATTCTTATTTGACCTAGCACCTAACAGGTTGTGCAAAATAATAGCACTAGCAGTTAGATTATGTATGTTTATGTATATATCACATATACATATGCTTATGAATGCTTATATATAAGTGAAAATGACAGCAATCATACAAGGGGTGGGTGGGAGAAATTAGAATGATTTTGCTATTAAAAGGTACTCACACTACCAGTGAAGTAGCATAGGGTTATTTGAAAGGGGACTTGGATTCGCTATAAATGTATATTGCAAACTCAAGGGCAACCACTTAGAGTGCAAAAAAGAAGAAAAGAAAAGAAATATAATGGATATGCTAAGAAAGAAGAAAAAATGAAATCATATAAAATGCTCAGTTGAAACCACAACAGGTAGTGCAAGACAAATAAACTGAGGTCTAGAGAAGGAGCATAACGGTTTCCTCAGAAATTTAAAGTCATGTGCTGAGCCAGGACTAGAAAAACATGTCACCTCCAGTTCATTCACTTTCAGACATAAATAAATAAATACTCAGCCTCACTAGGCATCCACACCCAGTGCTATTACATTCTCTCTTAGGAAACATAAGGTCTCTGGCTAGTTCTTTTGAACTTACATATCTATGAATTACCCAATTTCACCAAGTTGGTCATTGATGCCTCTATGGATTAATATAGCCACCAATATATTAGGATTTTTATAATCAAAAACGACTACCACCATTTCCCGTGGTTCTAGTTGGAGAAAAGTTAACTTCATTTATGCTTTCCCAGACAGCCATGATTCCCAGTCTTTGCTGGAGGATGGGGAGGAAACACTGTCATTATTTTATCTTAAAATTAGCATGGCATCCAAGATGTATTAAATCTTCACATGCATGTGAACAGTTTTTTACCTCAATGATATTGGAAAATTGTCTTGGGTCAACTTCCCCAGAAGAAGACAATTAGAAGAGGATTCAATACTGAAAGGCTCCCAAGAGAAACCTGTGAAAAAGGAGGTAAGGAGGGCAAGACAGAAGACAAGCGAGCACACAACTTCAGGCAAAATCCCAAACTCAGTCTCATCCTATAGGAGAGCTCTGGAATCTAAATTCTGCCCCAGTGTTTATCCCAACATGAGGCAAGTTTGCTGAGCTTTCAAAACCCGTTCCAGTCTGTCCTTCGTGAGGGCCATCCTTGAGGACATGTGAAACCTTAGAGAAGGATGCTGGCTGGCTATGCATGCAGTCACCATGGCACTAGTAGCCCAAGGGCGGTCCTCCAAAGAGAATTGAAGTGCTGGCTTCCAGGGGCCAAGCATACTGAAGCCAGGGAATGGGCACACAGAAACAGTCAGAGGGGTCTGAGGGGATCTGCTGAGTACTGACAATGTCTGCTCACATATTATCACATTATCTGTCCTAAATAGAAAAGACAAAAATATGATTAATCACTGACACATATTATCAAAAGCAAGGTATTCCTTTAGGGAAAAAAACCTTAAAACAGAGACTGATGATATGTGTTTTCTATTTAGGACAAAGGCCCAATATCACCATATACATATTTTTTTTCTAGAATACATGCATATATTTCTAGAATACATATTTCTAGAATTATACATGGTTTTTAAAAGGAGTTTGCATAAGTGAAACATTACTCATATTCACAGTTATATTATTTCATATCCCCCTCCCCAAATTTTCTTTAGGGATTCATTTCTTTTCCTTTAAATCCAGTCAATTCATTCAGGGTCCTGATGACTTTAGTAGAATACTATGGCATTCTAATTTTTCATATCTTCCAATATATGAAAACTAACCAAAGAAGATAACCAGTTTTTTTCCATTATCAGGCAAGGAGAGTCAAGGTTTACTTAACATCTGTCTACTCTTTGGCATATACTTAAAATGTTTTCTGTCGGAAAAAAATAAAGTAAAACGGCAATTCTGGGACAGAATCCTCTTCTATCTTCAGACATTGGAAAATAAATCAAAGAGTGAGAGAGATTCTCACTTAACCTCTCTATCCCCATAATTTTCCCCTTTTAATTCTTCCTACATTATAGCTCAGGATTATCAATAATGAGAACAGAATAAATTTAAGAGGAAAAGATTACTCATGACAGAAGTTGGAGTAGTTATACCTAGTTTAGAGTTTCAAACCCTCAGAGTACGTAAATAAATATAAAAAGCATAAGTCGTGTGAAAATCATGCATTTATGTGGGGTATAGACACATGGATTAAATAAAAAGATGTTTATTTTGTCTAAACTAAAAATCATATCAACCCAATATGACAATATTCATCATATGCTCATCAGAAGCTCTGTTGGCAGTTACATCAGCTTGACTAAAAGATCAAAATATGCAAACAAATAGTTACTTAAGGAATTCAATTATTTTGTTGAACTGATTGTCTCAAAACATAAGCCTCATGAGTGAAGAACAATAGCAGGTATTCCTCCTTGTTGAGAAGATTGAGAACACCTTCCCTCTTCTCTTACCCATCTCTAGGGTGATTCGGGTATCTGAGACTGATTATCAGTTTATCAAGAATACTGGTTGCTGGATAGAAATGCAAGCAAAATCTCTTGTAGCCTTATTCCAGCGCTAGATGTTTAACATCTTAATACTCTGAGCTCTGGCATATTGTTGCACAGTTTGTGTCTCATACGTCAGTGCCAGGCCGCAGGGGTGAGTGGGGGCTGAAATCCGCCCATGCTCAGGAGCCAAGCTGTGGCTTGCAGGCTATACCTACACTGAGGGAGTGTCTTTTCTTAATAAACAAATGGCACCACAGAGGCTAGTGGCAAAGCTGTTTATCTTATTAAAGTAAACATATCTGACCAGATATTTTTCTCTTTGGATCTGAAAGGTTACCCGTCAGCCTAGAAACACTCAACAACTTAGATATCAGATTATGAACAATTAGTTATGTAATATCCAAAATATTCCAAACTTGGTTTCAAGCTGCCAAGGGAAAATTGTGTAGCTTGACACACACAGATATGATTATGTAGAGATGAAAATATACTTAGCTAGAGAATTGGTTCACATCCAGGAAAATATATATTCTTCTTATATGGGTCACCTAATTGATCTGAACAGCCATGTTGCACAATAAGACATTTTGTCATTTAGATGGGAATACTCTCAGGGTCAGAGAAAAGATAGCCTCTGTAGATTCTGTGATTTTCTTAAATACCCTTTTAGAAACACCACTCGCACATACCATTTGGATTTTATGACCCAAATAAAATTATCCCTTTAGGTACCCAAATTAAGCTAACTCTTTCCCCTGGTATTTATGACTAGTGTTTTGTATTCATTAAATTCAAGTGCCATAATGTATTTTTAATAAATAGCTATAAATAATCCAATTCTAAAAATATCCAGGCTATCTCTCTGTGTCCTCAGGGAGCTTATAGATCTTCTATTGTTATAAAATATGGACAAGACAAGGCTGTCAAGTATTTACCTTTTTATGTTCCATTTTCTTATTTATTTCCATTGCTTCATTTACTAGATACTGTTTCAAAACTCAAAAATGTAATACTTAGTAAAAATTCCCCCAGTTTGTTATCCAAAACTTGATTTTTCTTCTTTTATGGAAAAAAAAGCAGTTTTATTCCACTGATTTTTATGCTTTCTACTAATGGAGGATTCTCAAAGGTTTAGCTCTTTCCTGTCTGACCACTGTCCTTACCCTCATCCAAATACCGGTCAGTCCTTCAGTCTCCAATGTCTCTCTCTCTCCTCCCCATGCCCCTGCTAAACACACAGACACGCATGCACACACGCACGCACTTGCACATGCACACAAAGGAGCTAGAGAAGAAATCTACTCCTCTGTTTGCTCTTGCAAAGACAGGACTCGGGTAAATAGAAGTATTTGTTACTAGAGGAAAACTTAGGCAGAGAATAGGATGATGTTACGAAGAATAATCTAGAACCACATGGAATTTGGAAAAGAAGGTATTATATACTCTGTGCCTTGCACTGAGCTGCCTCCCACAGTAGAGATAAAAATAATATAGTCACATACCTAGATATCCTGCGGATTGCTTTCTACTAAAGGAAATAATGTAATAACATCGAAATTATTAGAGAATATTTTAGTACTAAGTAAAGGTCCAGACAGAATTCAGAGATTCAATGGTTTGCGGTGGTCAGGAAAGTTTTTATGAATGTGAAGGGGCTTGATTGAGTCTTTAAAGGAGTAAGATTCAGATGAGTGGAAGAATTCAGAAAGCCATTCCCAGTAAAGGATGCAGCAGAAGCAATGTCTAGGGGAGAGAAGTTGAACAGAACATGTTGGGCAAGGACAGGGAGATGGAAGGAGGAGGCTCAACCAACAGATACAGAGAGCACCTTCTAGAATATAAGGTCATGCTCTTTCACATAGAGGATACCACACTCCATGATTGCCTACTTGTCCATCTCAGAGTTGGAATTAGAATATTCTTATTTAAAACTACAGATTGACTTTTTCCCCCCAATTGTTCTTTGATTGAATGGCCCACCTCCAGGATAGTCTGCTATTGACAATTGCTCAGAGAGGCAGATAGAAGACAAAAAAAAAAAAAAAAAAAAAAATCTAAATAATTCAGTCTTCAATTCAAAAGAGAATTTTCAAAATGCAGAAGTTGTTTAAAAAAATACCCAAAGGAATCACTCTTCTCACTTTACTCAAAGGACAAGGGCCATCCTGTGTGAGAAAAGGAGAAAGTGTATGTCACGTACTAACAATGGAGGCCACAAATACCACCACTTCTCCTGATTCAGAAGTCCCAAGCCTGTATCCTATAGAGCATGAGGCAAGTCATGAGATTCATGTACAGTAAGCTGGATGCCTCTCATACCCAGGGAGAACCAGAGATTGAGTCAATTACAGAGTTTCCAAGGACAGCCTCAATAAAGTTTATTAAAAGTAGAGCTCCACCCTTCATTCTCTGAGAGTACAAATTCCCTTTCGGTCTCCATACCTCAGTCCCTCCACCCCCTCCAAAAGTGTACAACAAAGAAGTTATTGCTGTTGTGTATACCTTTCTGGAGCTGATCAAGGGACAAGGTGACATTTGCTCTGTATTCGTCTTTAGGTTATTGACAACGACTTCTCTATCTTGTGTGAGCTTGAATAAAACCACTGCATGTGAAATATTGATGTTAATGATAACTAGGGGGACACCTGGCACTTGCTCTCTAGTCCTCTGACATTTCTGTTTCCACTTTGATTTTTTTTGGCTCACGCTCAAAGCTAGATATTCTTCATGGCACCCTGCCTGGCAGGAGAATCTTGTTTGACCTGGTAAGAGTGACACTGTGTCCTGGAGAAACCTTTGCAGGGAGTTGAATCAAAGCAAGAGATAAATGCAGTTCTTTGCAAAACCTGACTTTGTTGGAGTCAGAGTTGCTCCCTGCAGGGACTCTCAGTAGAAGGGATCCCACGCAGATGGGTGCCGTGCTGCATGGTATTTATGCATGCCACCTACTGGCGCACACAAAATGCGTGATGTGAGATCTGACACATCATCCTTGTTCCAGAATACATGTGCAACCTGACAAACTCATTATCTGATCAGAGTAAACTGCACCCACCTTTGCTGTTTATACAACTATTTAAATTTTAAAAATGCCATTTATTCCTCCCCCTAATAGGGATGTGATTTTTTTTTAATGTGTTGGTTTTACAGAGGTTTTTAGAAATGGTGCCTAGATAATGAGCAGAATGGAATTTAAAAGGTATGTAAATACCACGGCTCTGTGAACTAGACCAGAAGGGAAAAGACTTCACTAGTGGGCTGGATAACAGAAGGAACTAAATGAAGTAATGTTAGCAAAGAAGAAATTAAATAAACAGAGCAGAATGATCCCTTCACGAGTACTTATGTTTTGTTCTTGTTGATGTGTTTTTCAAGGAATGCAATGGTCAACACCAAAGGAGATCCAAGAAAACATGTCATTAAGATTTATTTGAATGACCAGCAAAGAGAAGAATTGATAATAAAAGCTTATTTGATATCAGAATTTGTGCAGTTCCTTTTCCCCACTACAGACACCCTTCTCCATCCTTCTCTACCCTGGGCTGGCCCTGGTCGGCTGACCTCTGGGGACTGCATCACTAAGCTTCTTGCTTTCAGTCAGCTTTGGCCATTGAGGGGCAGGATAGTAGAAAGCTGGAGGAAAGAAAGGTCAGGCTATTTCTTCCCTGACTCCTCCCTACTTAGGTTGTACCTCTCGCTATAGCATATCCTCCATACACATCACCTAGAGCCCCTCAGCCAGAGTCCCAGTGCTCCTTAGGCTCTGGTTACTATTCCTTCACCTCCTTCCTTCAAATATAGGGCTGATAAAACCTTCCCACTATGGCTGATGCCTGGGTACCGCCTCATCATTTATTTGCTCAAACTCTGAAAGTAGGCCTCTCATGGCAGGCTCTTTTTGAACCAACTGGTGGCCAATTCTGAACCCTGCCAGAAGCGTGGCCAAGAAGCGATCAGAGAGTGCTAGAGCTTGAAGGCATCCTGGGGAATGGAGTCCAATGTCTTCATTTTATTTTTTATTTTTACTTTTTTAAAGATTTTATTTATTTATTTGACAGAGGCACAGCGAGAGAGGGAACACAAGCAGGGGGAGTGGGAGAGGGAGAAGCAGGCTTCCCGCAGAGCAGGGAGCCTGATGCGGGGCTCGATCCCAGGACCCTGGGATCATGACCTGAGCCGAAGGCAGATGCTTAAGGACTGAGCCACCCAGGCGCCTCAGTGTCTTCATTTTAAAAACAAGGGAACCAAGATTCAGAGAAGTGGCCCAAATGGTCATAACCAACGACTCAATGAGCTGAGCTAGACCTTCACTTCGTGTCTCTTGACACATGATTTGGCTCTCAGTTCCTTCCAGGGTACTGTATCAGTTTCAGTGTTATTAGCTTGTAGAAGGGAGAGGAAACTAAAATATGTAAAGTAAATCCCAATGCCACTTGTATGTGTAAATTAATTTTGTATTTATCGATACGTACCAAGAAGGATTTTGACACATATTTTATGTCAGCTAGATGGCAGCTCATGACACAGGGCAGAAGGTTTTGTTTTCGCTGTGCTACCTTTTGTTGTGCTAATGTTACATCTCAGCATTCTCATTTTCCTACTGTGAATACAACACTTTTTTTAAATGACTCAAATGCCTAAATTATCACATTCTAATTTACCAATATGTCTAGTAAGATGTTTTGAAATGTGGTGATATACCATTTGAATCAAAATTGAAGGAAAAGCCAGGAAGTATTTTTCTTCAAATGGATTCCAGCATGACTGGAGGGGGTCTGCCGATCTGAGTTCTGGCCCCAGCTCCACACTGAAGCCATAGCTTCCTTGGCTGAGCATGAGTTTATACATCTCTAAACAAAGTGGGGGCTAAAATGACTTATATTCTCTTCCATCTCCGCTATCCATAATTCTACAAACCAGAACGTTGAAGCAAGAGCCCCTCCTCCAGTTTTGTCATTAATAAAATACAGGAAAATTTTTTTCAAATAATTTTTGACTTGCTTTATATTTTTTTATCTTTTTATTTTACAAATACAAAAAGAAGAAAGAAGATATATTTACTATTTCCTCAATAATGCTGGAATTAATGGGAAATAAAATGTTGAAAATGGAGTTCTATCGTCTCTGAGCTAGTCTAATAAGAATATAATTGTAGAGCAATTTTTCTGAATGTTTTTTAGGTCATTGACTACTTTCAGGATCTCCTAAGGGTTGTCTACGATTTCAGGGGCCCACATACTAAGGCATCTACATACTTAGGTTAAAAATTCCTTTTTCCAACATACAAATAATTTACAATGGAAATTTCTAAGTAAATTTCTGTTTTGAATCTTTCTCCAATAGTCTTTTCTTATAACTGTTACATATTTAACATGGACTTTGTGTGAAAATAGGGGTTAAATCCTGGTTCTATTCTACTTACCTGAGTGAGCTTAATCAAGTTACTCAATTCCTTGTGTCTCAATCTTCATCTTCATCTTCAAAATTGAATGAACATTTTGCTATTATGAGGTAAATGAGATAATATATGGAAAATGGTTCTGGATACTGTAAAGGTTTTATCTAAGGTGGTTACTGTTTGTTAGCACCTGACACAATGCCTGACCAAGTAAGTGCTCAATAAATAATTGATCAAATAAATAGATGTTTGAATGAATAAATGATAACCATTTACTTTCACATTCTCTGTTGAGATTCAGACTGTGGCCATTTTAACCTTTGTGAAAATCTAGGTTTTCCACTAAAAGTTGTTTTTTTCTTAGTTACCTATGAGTTAAAATCCATTGTGTTAAAAGATGCTAATGGATGTGTAGTACTACAATTCTTTAAAATCCTGAAGTACCCTCAAAATACCCTCAAAATAAAAGCAGTTCCCTTCTTCTTTCCTTTCTTCTCTTCTCTGGAGAAGTTCACTGTTTAGTGATTGCATCTGTTAGGAAAGTCTAACTCATACTGTGGTAAAAAAGAAAAGAAAAGAAAACAAAACAAAACAAACCACTCCAAAATCTGTGTCTTAAATGACTAACATTTCTTTCCTCCTCGTGATATACGTCCACCACAGGTCTCGTAGGAGCTCTGTTCCTTGTAATTATTCATAGGCTCAGGCTGATAGTGTAGGTATCATTGCAAACATTTCCAGTTGCTGTACCGAAAGGATACGGTTCTGGAGAGTCTCATATTAACAACCAGATGCGCCAGCCTGGGAATGACAAACCTCGTCTGCTCACACCTCATTGGCCAGAACTAGTCACATGGCCCCATCCAGTCACAAGCAGACTGGGAAGTACAATCCTACCATGTCTGCCAAATGCGGAGAGCTGGAAATACTTGGCAAGCTGCACTAAGGACTTCCATAGTAGAGGCATAAACTACAATTGTTTTGGACCACCTCAACCTACCTTAATTCATTCAATCACAGAAATCTTGCTTCAAGCCAATCAAAATCTTCCCCATGTTTATTCTTAGGAGAAGAGAAGCAAGAAATTGGGAAGGGAGATGGTTAGGAAAAATGGAGAAAGGGAGAGGACAGAAAAGAAGGATAAACAGAAACAGGAAGGTAGGTAAAGAGCAAATCAAAGAAAATATAATTATTCCAGAATATTCATCATCAATGAAACGGGTACACATAGTTATAGCATTTTTAGACTCCAACTTCTCTTAGAAAGTTCCAGAATTCCTAGGGTTCTTAGATTTTTCTGTTTGCTGTTTCCTTATCTAACAGCAAAAAATTGATACTTGAACATTTAGCTGTTTTCAAAGTGATTTCACTGACATCATCCCACAGGATAATTACTATCCCCATTTTATAAACACCAAGTCTGAAGCCCTGAGAGGTGAATGAGACACTTCCACTGGCGAAGGATTTCGTGCTGAGGTGGGCCTTGGAGTAGAGGAGCGCAGATGGGAAAGGTAGAAGAAAGTAGAATGAAAAGAAATAAAAGGGAAATGGTATGGTTCTAAGAAACTGACCCAAGAATGAGAAAGCCCTGACACCTAGGTTAGTATATAAAGTAACAGAGGGGTTTGGGTTTTGAGTTCTCTGGTCTTCTTAAAGAATGGCCTTTTGCACTTTGGATGACATTCTAAATCATTTCAAAGCCATAACAATAATCAGAGCAAGTGGTCAAAGATGGTGAGGTATGAAGCAAATTTTCCCAGGACTTGTTCCGAATCCAGGGTACAGGACAGCAAGCTGTGACAGAGCCACCTGTCCAAACATCCAGCTGGGTGAGCCCTTGGAGCTGAGGTGCTGAAGGAGGACTTCCACCTGTGGCCTTGTTTACTGCCAGGAGAAGCAGATGGCACTTGCTGGACATAGATGCTGGATAGCCTGGGATACCTACACACAACGAACAGCACGGCATGTTCGTTATTCCTCCCGCGGTTGCAGGCACTCTGGCCAGGCCCCCAAAGCTCCCAAATCAGGAAACAAATTTTCTGAGGTTCAGTGCAGTGTTTCCAGTGCATAGAAGGTTCTTAATTCCCCCATGTATGTTTTCTAAAACTGTATATTATTTTTGTACCTCCACTTTTTCTAAAGGATTTCCTTATAATCCTCAAATATTTAAGTATTTGAAGTGAACTAGCATTTTCCAAGTGAATTTTTTTCCTAGAAGAAAACTTATCCCATACTGTTTAGTAGTAAAAAGAAATAAGCTATCAAATCATGAAAAGGCATGGAAGAAACTTAAATGCTTTTTTTTTTGAAATGAAAGAAGGCAATCTGAAAAGGCTCTGTACTGTAAAATTCCAACTGTATGACATTCCGGAAGAAGCAAAACGATAGAGACAATAAAAAGATCAGTGGTTGCGAGGGATTGGGTAGGGGGAGGAATACGCAGAGCACAGAGGACTTTAAGGGCAGTGCATGAAGTATCTATGTCAATTATACCTGATGTATCTATGTCAAACCCATAGAACGTACAACACCAAGAGTGAACCCTAAGGTAAACTATGAACTTTGGGTGACTCCAGCATGTCAGTGTGGGTTCATCCTTGGTACCAAATGTGTCACTCCGGTGAGTGATGTTGATAGTAGGGGAGGCTATGCGTGGTTGGGTGCGGATACAGAGAAAATCTCTGTACCTTCCTCCCAATTTTATTATAAACCTAAAACTGCTCCAAAAAAATATCTTAAATAAAAAGGAAAAAAAAGAAAACTTTTCTTTGGGAAGAAGTTTTAGGGAGTTGGTCCCCTGACAAACATCCAACGAGCCAGTTATTGCGTGGAACTTTAAAAGTTGAAAAAACAATGATTATTTTATGGGTTTGTTAACCTGGTAGCATTGTCAATGTGTTTTCACAGAGCCTTCCTGCGAATCTCCCACAGGGAGAGTCTCTGTGAATATTTCCCCTTGAACTGTGTCGCTAATTTGGCCCTGGGCTGAGCCCCAATATGCTGGCATAGCCCATGGGAGGGGGTTTCTGTTCCATCTCTCCTCCCGACCCCATCTCTTCTCCTGCTGCTTCTACTGAGGGCCCTGCCTCAGGTTGGCAAATCCTGTTTGTAGCTGCCAGAAAATCACACTTTTCTGACCTGCCTCGGATGCCACCCACAGGCCTGTCATATGCTGCTGGATCCAGGGCAGGGTCTCTGCTTAGGACTATGGAACACACATTCTCTGAAAATTCCATTGTCCAATGTTCATGGAGCAGATCAAACTGGGTGGGGGAGGTTTTCGAAATTCTCTGCTCACCTCCCGGCCCCAGAAAAGGAGCAGATGGACAGTCATTTAAAATGTCAGTGTTGTATTCTGGTCATTTTCCTCAGAGCAGAAGAGTTCTGTTGGCTGCAATACCATAAGACACTGTATATGGGTCTGGGACCCAAAGTAGAGCATCTGTTTTAAATATTTTTTTTATTTTTTATTTTTATTTATTTATTTGACAGAGAGAGAGACAGCAAGAGAGGGAACACAAGCAGCGGGAGTGGGAGAGGAAGAAGAAGGCTTCCTGCTGAGCAGGGAGCCCGATGTGGGGCTCGATCCCAGGACCCTGAGATCATGACCTGAACTGAGGGCAGACGCTTAACGACTGAGCCACCGAGGAGCCCCTAGAAGCACCTATTTTAAATTCTGCTGGATGTTTTTTGTAGATGGCAAACATTGCTGGACCTTGCTACTCGGAGTATGATCCTGGAACTAACACCAGAGGCATCACCCACTAACTTATCGGAAATGCGGAATCTGAAGCCCTAGCCCAGATTTCCTGAATCAGAATCTATTTTTTAGCAACATCTTCCAGTGATTTATATACACGTAGAAATTTGAGGATGCTCTGAGACACCTCTGTATCTTTGGGAATATATGGGACAATTGAAAGGACAAAGGGTTTGAAATCGAAAGATGCACTCCCGTGCTTGGTGAGGGTGATGATATAGTCATAGTTAACTTCCCCCATTGAGGGAGAGAAAGGAAAGCAAAGCAGGAGCAGGAGAAGGGGGGTCTTGGGTATATTACCCAGTCATTCTCAGAGCCAATCCTCCTCATGTTGACAGCAGTTAAATGTTCTCAAGACTTAGATTCCAACTTAATTTAATTGAATTCAATTAACGGACACTTATATCGCACTCACTATGTGCCAGGGACAGTTCTAAGCATTTTACAAATATTTACTCATACAATCCTTATAACAAACCTGTGACGCAGTATTATCCCCATTTTACAGAGGAGGCAACTGAGACCCAGGGAGGTTACATAATTTGCCACACAGTCAGGAGATAGCAAAACCAAGATTCAAACCATATTAGTCTGGTTAACACCGGGTCTTAATAAGGTCAGTTATTTTTCAAATGACAGAGAGAACTGAAACCTGAATCCAGTCATTTCAACTTAACGTATTTTGAAGTCCTAGGTTATGTACTTAAAATGAGTGCCACTTTCGCTTTCTATTCTGTCATACAGCCATGTTTGTTTTAACATAAGGAAGTATTCTTTTATTTATCTTCTGCTGGATAAAACTGAAGTTTCTAGCATGTACTGGGTGACCATTCTTGAAGAACAGACTTAAAGCTTTCTGAGCACCATCCACAGCTAACTACAGCCACACGGCCAAGTTCTACTCCAATAATATAACATCCTGAAGGTTCTCTTAGACTGAAGAAAAGGTTCCATTGGAAATCACAGGTCTTTATGTTAGAATGTAGCTAAGATTAATTGCAGTTTGGTGGAGCTGGTTCTAACTGGGAAAAGGTTGCAAAAGAAATTATTCTTAGTTGACATTGTTTTTATTGTTCATATAATTCACAAGCTGTTACTTTATACTTGCAGTATTCTTACAAATCCCATTTAGCAGTTAATAGTTTTCAAAGACAAAAAATAAGTTGATACATTATGGTGCCACCCATTCAGATAAAATTTTAATTATCATTAATCCAGTGTTTTTCAAATATTTGATATAAACCTCAGATAGAGGCAAAAAGAAAGAAAATGGCTATTGTCAAAGATTACAGACCTCTTCATGGGTCATTTTTCTTCTTCAGTAGAAAAATGTGCACATATTTTCCATGTACTTTCTTATAAATACAGGTATCATGAAACAGTTTGTTTTGCTAATAACATACTCCACTTGTAAATACTACCCACAGCTAAGTATATAAAAATTTCTTAGTCAATATCAGAAAAATAGTTGAAGGTTGGGAGTATACTACAGGAAGAGCAAGACTACTGGATGAATTCATTTCTATGAGTATGAATTCCTTGGCCTTGCAAACATTAGAGAAAAATCAAAATCCCATCCATATATATATATATATATGTGTGTGTGTGTGTGTGTGTGTGTGCGTGTGCGTGTGCGTGTGTGTGTGTGTGATCCTACAACAGGGAGAAGGTGCTAGATGTGTAAATAAGTTTAAGAACAAAAATAAGAGGGAAATTTCCCTCTTTCAGCCAGGCAACCTAGAGCAACTTTAGCCTGCTGGTTAAAAGTATGAACTCAGGTTCACCCGACCCTGCTGGGTGATTGATTTTGCCACCTACTAGTTGTGTCTTCATAGGATTGTCTGAAGATGAAACAAGAGATGCTTGTAAAACAATAAACACAAAACTGCCCTGTGGTAGGGGCTCAGTAAATGTTGCTTAAAAGGCTGTGTAATTTTTCCTGGATTTATAAAATGATACTCCCCATTTCCCAGCCACTCAAACATACAAAATCCTAACAAAAGATTCATTGACTCACAGTCGTTACTTTCACTGAGAAACTAATTTGACGAGGAGAGCCGCAGTGAAAAACAGTTTCATGCCATATAATGTGCCATAGAACTTCTATGGAGAAAACATAGTAAGAAACTTTGGCCACTGGTAGGGAATATGTCATTATTATCCCCTTCATTTAGCCAACAAATCTGTATGATGCATTCATGTCCATACCAGCTCACTACGGTCTGTAGAGCATATAAAGATTCATGGCTTCTGATTTCTAAGACTCAACATCTTTGGGAAGATAAATGATGTAAAAGAAAAATCTGCAATTCAGGACTTTATATGCCAATTGTTAGAGGTGTATGTCTGTGAATGTTCTTAAGAAGGTGAGATTCCATTCAACGAGGCCAATGGGAACAGCTTCAAAGGGAGGCAGAACAGAGCTGGGCTGGGCTTCCCAATAAAGGAATCCAAATCTCTCACCACAACCCACCAGCCCCCACTCCGCTTGGCTGCTACCCCTCTGCCCTTATCTGGAATCACCCTCCCTGAGCTCACACTGGTCCTACCCTCTGCCCTCTTTTCTATGCCTCATCTCTACCAAGTTTGCTCAGCCTCAGGACCTTTGTATTGGCTGTCATTCCTCCTGGAATGTTTGGCTCCAAGTTCTTGATACAGATATATCCATTTAGTCGGGTCTCAGGCCAAGTGTCTGCTCAACTCGATTCTCTCTCCTCTTTACTAGTTGGCTTTCTCTGCTTCTTCATGATTTCTACTCATCATGATAATGTCTAGCTTGTGGCTGGATTTGGTTTGATATGGTTCCAGCTTTGGCTTGACATGATCCTCATTCCAGACGCAAATTGACTTAATCTCCATGTCTTTTGGCTTAAATTATCAAAACAGGCCTTCCTATTTGACATCAGACTATGTGCTTCCTGGTCCAGTTGTTCATAGTCATAGGTAGGGGTTATGGTTGGATAGATTATAAAAGAACGTATAAGGAGGGGAAGTGATAAATCTTGTCTGATACTCTTGTCTCCTGAAGTATTTTTTTGACTTTATTATTAAACTATTTTATTAATTCTATTAGTTTTGAAGTGTGTTATTTTGGGTTTCTAAATATTCAAATTTATCATCCAAAAATAGTAATTTTGTTTTCTTTGTGTGTTTCTTTTTTTAAAGATTTTTATTTATTTATTTGAGAGAGAGAGAGAGAGAGCACAAGTGGGGGAAGGGGCAAAGGGAGAGGCAGAAGCAGGCTCCCTGCTAAGCAGGGAGCCCAATGCAAGGCTTGATCCCAGGACCCTGGGATCATGACCTGAGCCAAAGGCAGACACTTAACCAACTGAGGCACCCAGGTGCCCCACTCTTTGTGTTTCTTAATCAACCAACTGGTGGATAAATAATAATACTGTGCCCCTGGATTTGTTACGATGCTTAAATAAATTAATACATGTGAAGCACTTAGGACAGTAGTTAGCACAGAGCAAACAATAAATATTGACTACTGTTATTATTATTATTATTATTAATTTTCATGGCATGTTCTTTTGTAGGACTTTAAAACTTGGAATAAAATGTGAGAGGTTGATAGACTCAAGATAGCAAGTATGAGAAGCTATCAGAAATATGAAAATATAAGAGATGATAATATTTTTAAATCTTAAATTATAAGCAGGTGATTTGGTTAGAAAGACTGAAAGAAATATTATATTTAAAAACTGACTTTACATGTTTTCACTGGGCAATATTTTTCAGGAAGATATCTGCTTTCTTTCCTACTTCTTTCGACCATATGATCAACATTCACTAAGGACCTACTACTTGCCAGGCCTTAATCCACATGATAAGCATCTTAGATTGTGTTCCCCAGAAGTGGATCCTGAGATAAGGATATGAGTGTAAATAGTTTGAGTTCATTTGAGTAATTCCAGAAAGCATAGTTAAGAGCATGGGAAAGTGAAATAGGGAAGGACGGAAGCCAAAAAAAGGGGTTATTGTATAGATTACTGCTCTGAGGATCAAAGCCCAATCCCACCAGGAACTCTGGGACTCAGCCTGTCTCAGAGTCACTCCAACTGGGGGGCAAGGTTACTGTTCCTGGAAGGTGCTACATCAGGAGCACTTGCAGCCTATCTAGCATGTAGACTGGCAGACTCTGGTCACCAGAGAAAGCCAAAGGCCAAGAGTCAAACATGCTGACTGTTGGAAGTGCTCAGATGGGCATACAGAGAAGATATGGACAGGAAAAGAATAGCACTAGCTATAATAGAGAGTCAAAGATGGCTTCTCTCTTCAAGACACTCTAAGCTCTGTAGAGAAATTAAAAACAAAACAAAACAAACAAACAAACAACACCTCTATGAAGTACCTAATTGCATGTGACAATGTTTTTCTGCTGAGTATTTAATAAATTGCCTAGGCACATTTATAAGCTTACAATTAAAAAGCAAACTTTTTTTTAGGGATGACTGGGTGGCTCAGTCAGTTAAGCATCCAACTCTTGATTTTAGCTCAAGTCATGATCTCAGGTTCATTAGATCGAATCCCACCTCAGGTTCTGCCCTGGGCGTGGAGACTGCTTGGTATTCTCTTTCTCTCCCTCTCCGTCTGCCCCTCCTCCTCCATGCAAGCACTCTCTCTCTATATATAAAAAAAATAATAATAATTTAAAAAAAAAAGTCAACTGTGAAAAATAGCTACATGAGCAGTTTACTGACAGTCAATGGGCTAAGGTTATATAAAATTTGTTAAGATGAAATTGATTTTATTGCAAATTCATAACCATTGCAAATGTTAGCTGTCTCTCATAGTTGTTTTGATGGTTCAGTTAAGAAGATAAACAAGATATGAAATACTTAAAACAGTGCCTAACACATGTAATCAGTCAATATATGTTTATAAAATATAAGCTCCATATATATTCATAGTTAAAATAACAAAATAGTAAAAATGAAATAATATGTATGAGCTACATATGGTAAGATATATCATTACTCAAACATATTTGCTGACCCGTCCTCATAAGGGGATCAAACTTCAGACTTGACTACACAATTGTTTCGATCAATGAAATGTGAGTGGAACTAACATGAAACACTTTCAAAAAATGGTTTAAGAGACATCATTTGCGGGGCACCTGGGTGGTTCAATCATTAAGCGTCTGCCTTCAGCTCAGGTCATGATCTCAGGGTCCTGGGATCGAGCCCCACATCGGGCTGCCTGCTTGGTGGGAAGCCTGCTTCTCCCTCTCCCACTCCCCCTGCTTGTGTTCCCTCTCTCACTGTGTCTCTCTCTGTCAAATAAATAAAATCTTTTTTTAAAAAAAGAGAGAGACATCATTTGGTCCAACATTGTTCTTTTCTAAGGCAAGACCAGCATATCCCAGGTTGATGTTTCTCTTTCATCTTCAGTCTCCAGATGAAGACAAAACAGGGCATCAAGCTTACTCATAATGGTCATGTAACCTGAACAAGAAATAATCCTGTTATTGAAAGCCACTAAAACTTAGGGGCTGTTTGTTATTGTTTATTACCACAACATAACGCAGCCTAAGCTGACTGATAGAACACGGATAAAAAAAATATATGTGCATAAGTACATATTCTAAATTCTCTGAATACAAAGGGAAGTTAGAAATCATCTAGTCAAACTAGGAGGTTGTAATGGCTCTGGAGAAGGAAAAGCAAGTAGCTATAGGCATAACTTAAAGCAGTCGTTCTCAAAACTATCTAAACTAATGTCCTATATTTAGAAAAATTACTTCTTTAATACACCGAAATGAAATTCATATGTTATGTATTTATAGGTCTGATTCTGCTTTTTGTTTGTTTATTCATTTATTTGTTTTTTTTAGATCCCACATATGAGTGAAACAAAAAGCAGAACCAGACCTGTAAATAAAGAGAAGAAACTGAAGGTTGCCAGAGGGGAGGGGGTAAGGGATAGGCAAAATGGGTGAAGGAGAGCGGGGGATACAGACCTCCAGTTATGGAAAGAGTAGGTCACAGGAATAAAAGATACAGCATAGGGGATATAGTGAATGATATTGTAATAGCGCTGTATGGTGACAGACGGTAGCTACACTTGTGGTGAGCATAGCACAATGTATAGAGATGTTGAATCACTATGTTGTACACCTGAGACTAATGTAATACTGTATGTCAACTATATATGATATGAGTGTACCTGCTACCCTTAGTCTATCAAGCTCTCACATTTTATTCCAAACACTGTGACCCAATAACACACATAACATTTAAAAATCCTAAACAATATTCTATTATAAAAAGGAGAAATAAAAGGAAACTGATTTATAAAGTAAAATATATTTCAGTGTTATTATAATTAAATAACATGTATTTTGGGGCACCTCGGTGGCTCAGTCATTAAGTGTCTGCCTTCAGCTCAGGTCATGATCCCGGAATCCTGGGATCGAGTCCCACATCGGGCTTCCTGCTCAGCGGGGAGCTTGCTTCTCCCTCTGACCTTCACCCCACTTGTGCTCTCTCTCTCTCTCAAATAAATAAATAAAATCTTTTTAAAAAACATGTATTTCAATAAGTAAGTATATAGACATGCCTATACTTGACAACACCTACATAATACAAAAGAAGTATAAGAAAATGTGTTTAGAGATCCAAGAAGCTACTGGAATAAAAAAATAGTGGTGAGACATAAAGTAAAAGAGCAGACTTGTTAATTTGATAAAGAGAAAAATAACCTTAATTGAGGTAGTAATAACAAGATAAGATAAATTATAGGCCATGCAAAGGAAAAAATGCAGAAATACAATATTTTTTATAAATAATCTGGGCCATACTTATCTCTTATGTCCAAATAATATACTTCTCTCATAACATGTTATGGATTTTTTTTTAAAAAAAGCACCACAGAAAATGCATCTATTTTACAATCTCAATACATATCAATAATTATGTAGACAAATTTATTGTATGCAAAAAGACCTTAGGCAGACTTAGGAATACTACTCAGCAATAAAAATGACAAACTATTGATATATGCAACAACTTAGTTGAAATTGTAAGGCATTATCCTAAGTGAAAGAAGCCAGTATCAAAAAGTTATATACTGTGTGATTTCATTTATTTATTTATTTATTTTTAAATATTTTATTTATTTATTTGAGAGAAAGAGAGAGAAGTAGAACACAGAGGCAGAAGCACACTCCCCACTGAGAGAGAGCCTGATGTGGGGCTCGATCCCAGGACCCTGAGATGGTGATCTGAGCTGAAAGCAGATGCTTAACCGACTAAGCCACCCAGGTGCCCCTGTGTGATTTCATTTATATAACATTCTTTAAAAAGACAAAAACTGACCTTAATGGAGAACAGATCACTCATTGTCAGGGATTTGGAATGGGAGAAGCATGTGAGCACAAAGGAGTAGGCTGAGGTAGTTTTTTTGAGAAATAAAACTATTCTTTGTCCTGGTTGTGGTGCTGGTCACATGGAATCTATACATGTGCTAAAACTCATATGTGTATGAGAGAGATGGCTCTGGGCTGGTAGGCTAGAGACCCAGGAGAGTCAATGGTACAGATGAAGTGTGAAGACAGTTTGCTGAAGAAGTCCCTCTTGCTCAGGGAGGCTGGTCTTCTGTTTTATTCAGGCCTTCAACTGACTTTGAGGCCCACCCATATTATGGAGGGCAATCTGCTTTACCCAGAGTTCACCATTTAACATGTTAACATTAATCTCATTCAATATCACCGTCCAAGTTGACACATAAAAGTAACCATCACAACCATGGAAGCCATATCCTAACAATGGGAAATTGACAATGAAATGGAAAAAAGAAAAAGTAATATAAGAAGTCATGGTCAAGGGGTGCCTGGGTGGCTCAGGCAGTTAAGTGTCCGACTTAATTTCAGCTCATGTCATGGTCTCAGAGTCATGAGATTGAGCCCCACGATGGGCTCTGTGCTCGGCATGGAGCCTGATTGGAATTCTCTCTCTGCTTCTCCCTCGCCCCTTCCCCATGTGCTTGCTCTCTCTCTCTCTCTCTCTCTCAAAAAATAAAAAAGTCATGGTCAAATCAATAAGCACACTAATAATAAGTAAACAAATTATTTTGATTTACTTTCATTTTTCTTACCATTTGATTTCAATATTTAAAGAGTATGTGATAGAAGAAAAACAATTCTTAAAACAGACTTTATTAATGAAATTCAGTGATATTTCTATATTTTGTCTGTTCATGCATTTAATAATGCTAATTCTAAGTCAGTCTGTTAAGGAACTCTCAAATTCTCAAATCTCTTTCATTCCAGGTAGTCCTTGCTTTACACAGTACTGTGCTAACTGAAACTCTGTATTCCAGAATTGTGCAAAGTGGGGACTCGGTTCCAAGATGCACAGGTTTCAATTAAAATGGTGCTGTGCAAAGCACATTACTAGTTACAGTAATTCCTAAAGCTGACTTTAGTAAAATTTTGAGTGAATGATTTCTTTGAGTAAATGATTTCTTAAATCATTCACTCAAAACTACATATTTTCTGTAGTTTCTTTGGTTCCCATTAGTTTTCTCATTGCTGCTTTATATAAAAACTAATAACCCCTGTAAACCTGATTCTCAAGGTAATAGGAACAGGAGAACTATCAGGAGACACTGTTGCCTTTAAAATAAACTAGCTTGGGGCACGTGGGTGGCTCAGTCGGTTAAGCGTCTGTCTTCAGCTCAGGTCATGATCCCAGGGTCCTGGGATCCAGCCCTGCATCAGGCTCCCTGCTCAGTGGAGAGTCTGCTTCTCCCTTTTTCTCTCCCTCGGCCTCTCCCTCTGCTTGTGCTTGCTCTTCCTCTCTCAAATAAATAAATAAAACCTTTAAAAAAATGAAATAAATAAAATAAACTAGCTCTAGGACAGATAGAGGGTGAAAACTACGTCCTTGAAGTCATTCAGTAAGTGTGCCATGTGATTCAGCTCATGGGCGATAGGTACGCTGCTGTTTTGTTTATTTTAAAATTTTGTGTCTAAACTGAACTTTCATAATACATCGCCAAGACAGTGTGGTTGTGATTCATGTAAGTGTTTGGTATCCACTAAAATGACAATTTACTACTTCAGTTATGCTTTTCATAACATCATTCATTTTGGATCATTCAATTAGTAAAGACAGTGGGGTCCTTGATTATAAGACACTGTCACTATTTCTGGAAAAACATAAAGGAATGTGCTTCTCAATGACTGTTTATCACTTGATAATTACAGAGCCCTTGCAACTATTCTCTATATTTCAAGAGCTCCTATTTTTTTCCTCAGGATCCAGCAGTTCTTTGTTTTAATTTATTTTCCTCTTAAATACCTCCTGCTATTTAAGCAATAATTCCTTCTAAATCAATTGTTAGCTGCAGTTAATGACCGGTTGGTTAATTAATAGCTCAAAGCAAAGCTGAGGGTGTTCCCTGTTCCAACAAACCACCAGACCCTAAATGGGGCATTATTGTTAATGTACCCTGTAATCACCAGCTTCTCACAGCCTCGCTGCCACAGAGTATTTTATTTTAACTTCAAGGGACGAGGTGAATGGGGAAGGGGTGATAGCATTATAAAATCAATCATAAGGATATACATATTTTTAAATTATCTGCACGTCCAGCTGGATCCATATTTCCATAGGCTTTGCCACCAGGCAGGTGGTGAAGGGTTGGCTTGCATGGGTTAGGAAGCTCACGTAACCATAGCCATAGCAGTTGCCTCCCTTCCACCCCCGGGGCTCTGAGCCCAGGGGAAGTGCAAGAGCCTCATGGCCTGAAACTCTCCCGTCCCAAAGCTCCTAATTGTGCTCCTAATTGCTGCGCTCACTGACAGTGAGAGGAGAGAGACCGTGCAGCACATTCTCTGCCTGATAAACATATGGT
Organism: Mirounga leonina; assembly: GCF_011800145.1. NCBI lineage: Eukaryota > Metazoa > Chordata > Mammalia > Carnivora > Phocidae > Mirounga > Mirounga leonina. Next base: position 1,098,598 of record NW_023270702.1, read on the forward strand.
TTACTGGCGACACCTTTTGCACGGCTAATAGAGAGGAAGGAGATGTGCTTGATAATTAGCACAAGGAACCAAACATCAAGAGTCTTCGGTTCTATTCCTAACACCTTCTGCCTTGTTCTGTGTGATTGCAGGGAAGTAATTAGCAAGTGTGTGCTTCTCGTGCTAATAATTCTCACAATCAACAGAAATTAAGAGACGTTGAGTATTCACCAAGACCAGAAAAGCATCTAGAGGTGCTATAAGGCCCTAGAGTTCCACCTTCTCTAGAAATATATTTATGAACATGTTGCCCGAGGATGAGTGTCAGGCAGATATTTTGTGTTACTGGAGTAAGGCTTTGATTTTTCTAGGCCCTCCTTTTCGCCATCAACTCCTTGAGAGGGTATTGGCAAGATGGCTTTGATTATGTCATCGGATCCTCTCTGTGTATTTCCAAGACATTAAGATACGCACCAGTAAATAATACTACGGAGGGTTAGGATGTGAATATTAGTCAATCTTTTTCCTTCTAGAGTTCCATGGAATAGACGATTGCTGGATGAAACAGGATATTACCGTGGAATCCTAAATCTCATACCCTGACTTAAAAGACTTGCTGACCACACAGTGACATGGGCTTTTTTAGATGACGATGGAGGAGGAGACAATGGTGGAGCTAGATGCAGGAAGGAAAAGCAGGGCTCTTCATGGATAGGGAAGACTCTGAAAGGGAAGAGCCATGGAAGATACACCAACGTTGAAGGAAGAAAAGATGAACATGAAAGATATTGTCAAGCGCGAAGCTGGTGAAGTTCACAGCGATGCACTTACTTACATGAGAACCACAAATAATGCTTTTGGTTGAGTTACAGAGGAAATGAGAGCCGGAGCTCATGTCCTCCGCTCTGTGACAGGATCTCAAGATTGGTTTGCAAGCTCTTGCTTAGATTGTTATTAAAGTTTACCCACTGCAGCTCCAGTTTATCTATATTTTATTATTTTCATGATTTCCAAAATTTCATTATTCACTGAAACTGCCAGATTGCCAGAATAAGCAAAATACAACCATTATGATAATAAATTTCCAACAGCCTCCCAGTCTACAGAGATGATTAACAACATAAAAGATTAAAATATCCACAGAAATAACTTTTTAGCTAAACTGAATCTCCAAGCGGATTGCCCTCCCATGAGACTTTCTATGATGGTCTAAACTTTGAAATATGATGTTCTCATCAGAGATATAATGGATATTTTTCACTCTGAACCAATATAAATAGCCTTCTCGGATTTAGGGAGAACAGATTTATTCAAATTTTGGTAGGGGTTTTTCTTTATCACTACTCTTAATATAAATGGAAAAAAAATAACTTTTGCTTGCTGAGCAACTAGTCTATCGTAGGTACTGGACCTTATTTCATTTAATTGTGAGAGTAAATCTGCCTGGTTAGTGTCTAGTACATACATCTTATTGTGCATACTGAAGACACTAAGGTTCTTGAAACAGAACCAGTTTCAAGCACAGGTCTGGCCTTCTCCACCACCATTCTATCCAAAACATAGCCCCGATCTTTGAATCTCACGTCAATCTCTAAATCAGAGTGTATTATTTCCGATGATAACACAATCATCTTTTTCACCTTTCAAGTTCCATTCTTGTACCACATTTGCTTTATGTTTTCCTAAAATGTATTTCCAACCATGGAATTATCTGAAAAAAAAAAGAAAAGAAAAAGGAATGTAAGGTCATTCTTGCCTTCTGAAGTCTCTTGATTAAAATTATATGGCTAACCCGAGAACAGAATTCCTTACCTCAAAGCTCATTTTCATGACTGAATGAAAACCTGTGGACAAGTAAATGGAAAGTGTGTATGCTCAGGACATGGACCATGGGAGCACTCAGGACTTTTTTTTTTTTTTTCCACTATGTGGAACAGGCTTTTTTGAGAATCAACCATTGGCAAGTATACCTTACAGCTGCCCGGTAGGAGTGCTCAGTCTTGTAGTCCAACTGAAGGAATACTAAACAGTTCATGAGTGAGCACAATATAATAATGGGACAGTCAATAGTAACCCCTGGGACTCCCAAATGATCTTTGCAATAATTATAGGTGTGGTTCTAGAATCAACATTACTTCCACATTTGTCAAAGTAAGGCAAACAAAATCCCTGTGTGTGCCCTACTTGTATCAAATGCAAAGTTTCTTTTAAATTGGCTTTTTTTTTTTTTTTTTCAGGTCCACCACCTAGAACTCTCAGCTTTAAGACTGGCTGCTATGTAAGTCTATCACAGCTATTAATTAGTTATGGATTGAAAAGTGAAGCATAATCTGTGATCTTATGAATCTAGGACCACCTCATGGCAGATCACACAGCAATATTTCAGTCAGTTGGGCTGTGTTTACTTTGTAAGAAGGTAAGAAGAAATAAGCCATGCACAATAAATTTATTTCTCACACACAACCGAATGAACATATTTGGCTTTAAACCAGACTAATTATTCACACAGTTTGGCAAATATTCAAAATACTGCAGGAGTGAGAACTAATGCAGTAAAAATAATTTTCACACATTTTCATTTTCTGTGAAAATTATTCTTCCAATTCCCGTCCTAAGTGTTTACTTTTCAGTTCATTAGAAAATGTTTAATCTGCACCAAACTGTATTCAAAGCAGTATATCTTCTGTTCTGTCACATTCCCTCATTGGTGAATAATAATCCAAAAAGGTGTTGCTGGAAAGTTAACGGAAGTCACTTGGGGACAACAGTTGGTTTTGAAAGTTTCCAATGTGCAGAAGAGGAACTTCAGCTATGACTCAGCTTCAGAAAAGGAACTGGGAAGTCAGGCCTCCATTTTGTGAAGGACTTCTGATTAAAGTAGTGGATTGTCTGGCCTGAGTTTGAGTCTTGAGGACAGTTTAAAGAGCACATATCATTAAGGTGAGCCGTCAAGTGGGAGAAATACGCAGCTTTTTTTTTTTTTTCATAGTCTACATTTATATTTGACTAGCAGTGAGTGCTCCAGTGAGTGTGGGAAGAAAATGGAGGGTGGAGTTCAGGGTAAACTATGTCATAAACACTACTCAAGGCATTCAGTTCAATCTACTTAATTAGCTTCAGAAATCAGAGCTACCTCTTAACTTTTTGTTTTATTTTTCTTTTGAGAGAGAGAGAGATATAGAGAGTGAGATTGAGCAGCAGGGAAGGGCAGAGGGAGAGAGAGAATCTTCAGCATGCTCCATGCTCAGTCTGGAGCCTGACGTGGGGCTCAGTCTCACGACCCTGAGATCATGACCTGAGCTGAAATTAAGAGTTGGACACAACCAACTGAGTCACTCAGATGCCCCAACGACCTCGTCATTTTTATGCATAAGCAGAGAAAGAATTTAGCCAATTCATCCTGTTTTTATGTGAATAGGAATCACAGATATCCGTTTATCTTTAAAAAAATGGCAAATATTCTCAGGGAAATCTTCATGATTTACACTAATATGGATTTCACCCAAGAAATTGTTTTTCCCAAGACTTGCCTTTCTTAATGATTATTGTCCAAAGGTTATGCTGTCATAGCCAATAGAAAATATTCTACAGAATCAGAGACATAGTAGTATTCATGAGTTTTGCTTAAGTTCAAGTATGTCCAGTGTAAAGAAGGCCATTTGTGCTAGGTTAATCTCCAGTTTTTTCAGTCACTGGTGACTTACCAGAAGAAATGGAGAGAAAGGAGGTCCCTTGTAATGACATGGATTTAATAATCACAGTCTTTTCTGCGCTGTCATCTTGAGGATAGCTCACGTTGATAACCTTGGTACAGGCCTCGCCCATCTCTTGCAGATCCTAGAACAAGAATACTGACAAAGCCCAACTTATTTAAAATACATAAATCAAGTTTTCTTTTCTTCTTTTTTTTTTTTTTTTTGGATTTTATTTATTTATTTGACAGAGGGAGAGAGCACAAGCAGGGGGAGCGGCAGGCAGAGGGAGAAGCAGGCTTCCCGCTGAGCAGGGAGCCCAATGCGGGGCTCGATCCCAGGACCCTGGGATCGTGACCTGAGCCAAAGGCAGACGCTTAACGACTGAGCCACCCAGGCGCCCCAATCAAGTTTTCTTTTAAAGTGCACTTATGAAATCAAATATATTCTATCTTCCCTCCGAGACAAACATCCTTTAAAACCACCTGGAATACCAGATTGGAATTTTGAGTTCTCCGTGTCTCAGAATTGCAAGCTGGGAAGGCAACAGGCTCAGGATCTGTGGCCTGGGCCATGAAGCTTGTGGAAAGTTATTTTCTAAATCGGCTCCAATTTTCCAACATTACTTCAAGAATGTGCAGATCAAAATTGAACAGAATATGCTCTGCCTCCAAAAAAAAGGCAATGTATACATATTTTGGAAAGATACCCATCCAACATAGTTTTAGGACTTAAGAGAGTTTTATTTGTCTGAAAAGGCACTTATAAGAATGAGTTCATGCCTGAAAGTAACCCGGTAAACACAAACTAAGCAGACTTCAACAAGAGCGGGGTTAATTGCAAACATAACAGAAAGAGGATCTCTTGGCTCTCACATGTCATATCACTGCCATTTGCATGTATCACATTTCATGGCACTCTCGTGGCTGGGTATGGCTGGCTAAAATGTTTTTGATTTTGTTTTTTTTTATATAGCTTTCTGTGTGGAACATTCAGAACACACGTTTTGGGTTAGTTCTATTAATTCAGAATGTTTTCATTTATTTATTCCTAACTCACTCTATCAGCACCTATTATTTACCAGGTACTCTTCCAGGTATAAGATCCACAGAGATAAAAAAAAAAAAAAAAAAAAAAAAAAAAAAAGATAAACTTGTGCCAAGTCAAGGGACTTCCAAAATTGTCTGGCCTACTTAGGGTTAAATATTTACATTTGGTAATATTATTTGAATGCTATGAAAATGCTTCACCGTTTTCTCAGGAAAAGACAGAACAGTATTTTGCAGGGCATTTTCGTGAAAGGAAGACCCAGTCTGAAGAATTCAGCTGTCTATACGAGAAGGAGGCCAGCAGCTGCACTTGGAGACCTGACGCTGCTATGAATGATGAAGACTGCCTTCCCCTCTGTATAACTAATCTGTACTGAGTGCTCACTAAAAGCTATTCTCATTTTTTACTTTATTATCTCACTTATTTCCCTTATAAAAACTCAAGCCTCCAATCCTCCTAGCGGGAGAATATCGTCTGTGACTAACAGCTTTGAAGTACCTCACAGCTCTTTAAATATCCTTCCTGGCTAGAAAAGTGTCTAATTCTATGTTCTGTACAGTGTGTAACTCCATGTTGGTGCCCAATAAGTGTTAAATACCAATAATAACTATGGCGGTAATCAGAATTCCTTCTGATATAAACTACTTTGTCTCAACCTTGTTTTTACCCAGTGTCTCCTAGTAATTGCCTGGCATTTTCCCTGCTGTTCTTGTCTTTTTTAATTACATCCTACTGACATGACTGTTAAAGCATCTTAAAGCAAATGGAAGAGAGGCTTAATGCTTTCTACACAAAAGGAGAAGCAGAAAGCAGATGCCTACCAGTCAGAATAATAAAACTCAAAAGAAATTGGCAGGGTCTTGCTTTCATTCTTCATAAATACAGAAGGGAGGGTGGGGAGAGACACGGTGAAGGGAAGAAAGGAGAGAGTAATCCGCTTGCGTAAGTGCTGATGAGAACAAACACAACCTTCCCTCATTTTTTTTGTTTACACTTTAACTGTACTGGGGAAAGTTGATGCCTTATACCAATTCCCAGACACAGGCTAAGTCACCTGCTTAGGTTTGGAGAAGGAAGATGGGTATATGAAAGTTATTTATTGACAGGAATTGAGCACCTATTTCACATAAACCACATGTCTGCAGCCCAGTGGAGGAACACAAAGCTGACTTCGTGTCTTTACCTGGAGTTCATGTTCCTGATTGACAAATCAGGTGGTTTCAGGGACCTTAAGTTGTGGGGCCACTACACCCTGGATTTCAGAGGTCATGTTGACATAAGATTACTGAAGTTATGTTAAGTGTTAAAGGGCCCCTGAGACTGTCTTAATCTAATGGGTAATAGCAATAGCTGTAGGATAGGATAGTTTATCATATGGATTGTTTCGATTACAAAAGCATTACTATAAAATTAAGGGGTGATACAAAAATAAGAAATGTGTATCGACTGCCTGCCATGTGCACTTTTGCTTCTGCAGTTTCCTATGATCATGATGCCAAGTGTGTAAGGAAATACTCCCATCTTCACTTTCTGGTTGAGGAAATCATCTAAGAGAAGATAAGTAACATTCTTAAAGTCATAAGTAGCCAACCCAGGATTTCTACTTGGGTCAAGCAGACTCCAAGAGTGTTTTTCCTGTGGACAAATGCTAGTGATTGATTTGAGAAGAAAAGAAACCAAGATTAAAATGACTCCATATTATTCTGGCCTTAAATGGAGACTCATAAGGTATGTCCCTGAAGAGGCTGAGCAATGGGGAGTGGGCTTGCCAAAAGAAGGCAACTTGTGTTTAGTGACTGCAGATGGCATCCTCCTCCAGACCAACCGTATTAAAATTTCTGTAGACTATCACAAACGGAGTGGGGTCAGCAAGAATGGACAGAGAAACACAAAACTGTCAACACGAATGGAAACCTAACCTAAAGCACAGGACCAGTTTTCATAGAAGAACATTCTCTGTAGGACTGCATCACAATATGTAGTTTTCGAGCTATTCTCTTTCATCTGGCCTAAAGGAATATCTGGTCTTTTTTTTTTTTTTAATTGCCAGTCATTAACTAGGAGACACAATCATGTTTACTCAATGGAACACTCATACTTGTACCCTTTCTATTATCCCTGTCTGAATTTTTTTTTTTTTTTTAATAATTTTCCTAGTTTGTGATTACCCTTCAAGTTGAACCTTGCCTGGTTTTCATTCTGTCAGCGAAATTAACTACTCCATTATGAAGTCTTTTATTTACTCTTCATTAGAAATAGATTATTTATTAGATAATCCTATAAAGTGGCTGTTAAAGGTATTCCAATAGATCGTGAGCAAATTGGGATATCTACATCCCCTTTTCATCCTTAGCTTTGGACACACTGCCTACATAATACATAGTAAATACTCAACACGTAAAGGAAAAAAAGAATAAAATTGTAGGTAACTCTGGTTTAAGTAATCATGGAGGCACATTCATGAACGAAGGCCATGTGCTGGTCCAACTAGAATGAAAAACTTTTCTTTCTGCTTAATTCCTCGAAGATAGAGGTTTATATTAAAAATAGTGTTAGTTTCTCAAAAGATCAAGCACCGCATAAAGATTTTTTAAGACTTTCCAAGCCACGGAGAGAAGACCCAGAAAAATTTATGTAATCTCCCCAAATTAGCATGTAATGTTAACCTCATTCATACATTTTAAACCGTATTTATTAGGTGTTCATGTTATATTTAAGAAGCCAATCAATGAGCAATCACAGTGCCTGCTCTCAAGGAGCATATAGTCTGGTGGGAAAGACAGACATTTTATCACTTACAAAAATAATTATTAAATTATAAGCGTAGAAAAAAATATAATTAGAAAAGTACTATATGGAAAAATATGGGGGCCATGTAAGCATATAGCAGAAGGGACGCATCTTCTTTGGTGAAAGGTTGATCTTAACTAATAAGATAAGGAAATGAAGGGAGATAATTAAGAAACTTCTGCTGTAGTCTGAAAGAGATAATGTTGACTTGGGCTAGGGTTGTGATAGCTCAGATGGACAGAAGTGGATACATTTGATACATATTTCAAAATTTAAACCAGTAAGAAGACTTTGTGATGGATGGAACAGTGAGAAGGAGAGAGCAAGGATGACTCAGAGAGTAATGACACCATCTACTAGGAGAAAGGAGCAATGATGAGGGACAGTGAATGAATGACATGCAGGCAAGAATGAGAAATTCGATTCTGGACATGTTTACGTAAAGAGTGTTCATATGAGTCCTAAAAATGGAAATAAAACTATATAAATAAGAGGGTTTTTTGGCTTTCAAATAACCTTTTAAAACAGTGTTCTCCACTGTTACTGAGAAGACCAAGTAGAGTACAGTGGACTTATGTCATTCACTGCTCACCCAAAAACTTTGCATATCTCTCCACACTTTTACAGGTTCTTATATTTTGAATCCTATACCCTCTTAAGTTGAAATTTTAAGAAAAAGTATTTTTCTAGTTTCCTTTACACTTAGGGTGCAAGCATGTGCCTTAAATTCCATCAACCAGATGTACCTGCTGAGACTTTGATTTGGAAGTGAGCTACTGAGAGCAGGTGGCCAAGCATCAGTTTTTCTGGAGTAGTGCCATTGTTTTGAGGTTGGCGGTGGCAGCAACAATCACTACCGAGCCAGTTCCAAGTGAGGTTCTGTTGCCTGAAAGCTCAGGGCCTATTTATCCATATCTCTCAATGATTCTCTGAGCTGCATAATAGTCTCTAGCAATTCCCATTCTGTTTAAAGTAACAAAAGCTGGGACGCCTGGGTGGCTCAGTTGGTTATACATCTGCCTTTGGCTCAGGTCAGAATCCCGTGGTCCTGGGATCAAGCCCCGCATCAGGCTCCCCTCTCAGTGGGGAGTCTACTTCTCCTTCTGCCTCCCCCCCTTCCCTATCCCCCTCTACCCCCTCCGGGTCCCCTTTTCTCTCTCCCCCTCTCCCCTTACTGGTGCTCTCTCTCTCTCGCTATCTCTCTCTCAAATAAATAAATAAAAATCTTTAAAAAGTTAAAAAAAAAAGTAGCAAGAGTTATTATCTTCTACTAAAACAATTCAGAGTCTGATTAATACATAGTGACAATTAATATATTATATTAATATATTGACATAACATTTCTACTTACATACGCTGTTACATATTGAACAACCTATCTGCTTCAAAGCATGAAAATACCACACAGAGATGCTTAGAAGCAAATAACCAAATAATTTTTAACTTAATAAGTTCAAGGAATGTAAGAGAATGCCACAAATAAAGGAAATAAACTTCAGAAACTGTAGGAAATGAATATAGAAGTTAATCCTAATAAGTCTATTTATAGTCAGTGTCTAGGAGACAAAAAAGAAAAATGGAAAGGAAATTCTAAGTTAACAGATGGAAAATTGTTGCATAACAAGAATACTCACACTGGGCTTTCGAATTTTCAATTTATATTGAATTCAGAAAATGGCCTCCACAGCAAAGCCCATTATGTGAAGTGTGTGAAGAAAACTTGATATACCGCAGTTGATACGCATAAATTAACACATTTTCCAGTAGGTGTACCTATCTAAAACAGGAAATCAGTCTTGTTCATGCTATAATTAAAGACAAAAAAAATTTAAAAAAAAATAAAGGCTTTTTAAAACCTAAATGTTCTTATTCCATCTAATTCCTCCTAGCTACTCATAATACTCAGCTAGCCACTTGAAGTCTGCTCAAAAATGACATGTCGGTCTAAAAAAATCTGAGGAACATTCATAAAACCAGAAAGTTCCTTAGAAATAATATTTTACTATCTTAATCCAGAGGCAGATTGTCTTAAAGAGAACTAATCTTGATTTCCTGCAATCTGCATGCCAGGCCCTGCATTAGACACTTTTTTTCACAATATCCTACAGAGGAAGAGCAGGAGGTTTAGGGAAAATTGACATTACACAGCTAATAAAGGGACAAATCTGAGATTCAAACAAATTGCCTGGCTCCAGAGCTCTACCGCATCATCTCCAGCCAAACATGGAAGCGTCAAGTGGCGGCCTCCCACCCATCAACTAATGGGCTTCTGACCAGGTCTTGCCCACCCAAGATTGCTCTCTGAAAATTTGATGCCCCAGAAAAGCCTTGTTCTGTGATCCATTTTTTTTCTAGCTGTGGCTGGCCCCCCACCCTTTATTCCTGCCAGATTTGAGCCTTGTTTTCGGTTTTCAGTTTTTCTGATTGCTCTCAGAATGATTCTCCTGAATCAGTTTAAGGTCTCTACCCAACACTCAACTATGTCCTTTCCATATTTATGGTGTAATATTTCCCATCTAGCCCACCTATCTAGACCCACTTAGGTACCGCCATAAACTTTGGTCTGGATTTTTCACTCTCTCTGAAGTCTATCTAAATCTTGAGGGGCAAGGAGAGGGTTCTTGATTTGACCTTGATTTTTTTAATTTACCTTCAACAAGTTCCATTCACTTGGGCTCTTGACCAAGTGCTGCTAGAATGACAACAAATGGGGCTAACACTTCCCTTAACTCTATTCTACAACTAGTTCTTAAAAAACAAAACAAAACACAAACCCACCAAACAAAAGGATCCCCAATGTTATAATAGCATCATCAACAACAATATGTGACATTTATATCATTTTACCCATTACAAAGCACTTTCACTTTCATTGTTTGTTTAAACCTAGTAAATATATATATTATCCTGTCATTACAGAAAACTAAAGTACAGATCCTAAATATGAAATGATTTACCTAATGTCACAAAGTAATTGATGGAGCTGGGTCTCAAATTTAGGCTTTTTAATTCTAAACTCCATCTTTCTGGGAAATAACAGCATTTATGACAAATATAAAAAAACATCCAGTAAAATTCACTAAAACATATTAGGGAAAGAAATAGTTTAACTTTAATGAGTTTTTTAAATCAGATATAAAGATTAGGGAAAAATTCACTGTAGGAAATAAAGTTATTAATTCTTCTCTGAGGTACAAGTCAACAGTATCAGTATTTTTAAAAAGCTTTAAATGTTTCTTGATAGTTTAGGGATTGATTTGTCTAAATTGGCCACTACATGTAATTGAAGCTGAATTATCGACAGACATAGGGGACTAGAAATATTTATACAAACATGTATACCTCTAACATATTCTATCTCACTGACATGCAATACGTTATTAATTTCTTTTTTCAACAATAGGATTTGCATTGTCAAATTCATCTCTGGAAAAGCTTCTAGTAGAAAATACAACTAAAAGTGCAAGGCTGTAAACTAGAACCAAATGGAGGGGTTATGAAAATATCTGTTAATAAAGTTCAGAGAAAGGAAGAGATTGTTACGATCTGGAGCCGAGGTCCGCAAACCATCACCTGTGGGCCAAACATGGCCCACCACCTAGTTCTGTAAATAAAATTTTATTGGGACACAGCCACACTCACCCATTTGCGTATTTTCTATGGATGCCTTTGTGCTAGAAGGGCAGAGGTGAGTACTTGCTACGGAGACTTGTTTAGGCACCTAAAATATTTACTATTTGGTCCTTTCAGATTAAGTATTACTGTTTGGTCCTTTCCAGAATAAGACTACTGGTGTGTAGTCACTGTGGAAGGTTTGATGGGGGTAGAAGAGCTGGACCTCGGTCTTTGGGAAGAATATGGAAAATACTGAAAAGAGACAATTGAGGCAGAAAATCTAGAAGGAGCAGAGGCACATCCTTAAAATATGCTTGGGGATGGTCAAGGGAGAGAAAAAGATACAGCTTGGCTCCAACAGAGGACCGATTGTGGGAACTAAAGGGATACAAATATGAAAGGCTGCCACAATTTGGGAGACTTTTAGATCAGGCCAATCAACTTGAATGTTCTCTGAAGACCTTCATTGGCACTCCCTGATACATCTCACCCATCATCACCCAGTTTTGAATAGAGTCAGGGAAAGAAGAGCAGTTCAGAAATAAGCAAACAAAAATAAAAGAAATTCTTTTTCTATTTTCCTAGGAACATTAAAAGGGATCCCACTTACAATAAAACCACTTCTAAAAATCCTTTCTTTCCCTCTCCAATTTCCTTACCTTCCATACTCCCCCACTCCCTCACCTTTCACCTTCCACTTCTTGACCCCAATGCCCACCACTTTGGATATTTTCTCTCCCCGCCCACTTTCCTACTATCCTTCCCCCCCTTCTCCCTCCTTCCCATTTCCTTTGCCTCCTCTTCCATCAATACATCAATTCTGCTTGATGCAGTCTTGGAGACCCTAGAAAAGATTGGATTCTCTTTATAGCAGGAGCTGATAACTATTTTTGTGCAGTTGAACACATGGTAATCCCGTGACATCAATAGACTTTATCTCAACACAATGTTTCTAAATGCCTAAAATCAACTGTTGTATTACAAAGAAAACCAAATATATTGAAACATTGTGAAAAAATATTTTTTAAATATTACATTATAGTAAAATATATCTTTTATCTATACATTAAATAACAAGATCTAGTGATAGGATTACTAACTGCTATATACAATGTGGTGATTAGTATAAGTGATGTTTTGAGATACTGGCAACAACTAAAATATGATAGACAATTATCTAATATGCTGTATAAATATCTGTGATTTCCATCGCTGAAAAGCCCCAGGTATTATTAACATTACTATGGTTTGTTGCCATTTAAGTTCACTATTCAAAACATTTAACTTTATTTAGAGGTTGGTGAAAATAATGAGGGTGGCTTCACCATCCCCATAGACGATCTCCTGAATGCCAAGTTGCAATCTCTTTCCTTAGAGGATGAAGGACGAGGAACTAAACAAGCAAAGACGAAAATCTTTTTAAGCAGGTAGGGAAATTGAGGAAGGCAGGGACTCTCATGTGAGAATTTTCTTTACCACTAAAATTTTTGAGTAAGGAGGAAAATTCTAACAACAGAGCTTTATAAATATTAATTTGGCAGCATTCAAAACACATTGGGAAAAAAGAGATGTAAATAAACAAGTCCAAAAACTTCTGAAATAGTACATGAGGTGAGCTACATGGATTATACTCTATTTGGAAATAAAAGGGGACATCTTACTTGAATTTAGAGGGTATTTCATTTATCCAGCTCCCACACTTAAATCAGGGGTAGATGACAATTAAGGAAATGTTTCCAAAGAAGAGTGAATATTTTGTTTCATAAAACAGCCTATTCCCCAAACTCTACAACACTGGCAAACACACACAATCACACACAAGCATGCACAACTGGAAAAACTAGTAAAGCTGTTAGAAATCAAGTACACTGAAATTATTCAACAAGAAAATACTAGAAAATTCTCCCAAAATGCAAGCATTTTGAACAATGGCTTATCTGTACATCACAGAATAAACATTAGAGTTGGAGTTGAATTTCCCACTCTGACACTTGTTAACTGTGTAAACTTCAGCAAGTTCCTTTAGGCATCGGTGTTTTTCATCTTTAAAATGAGAACGCTACCAGCGCTACCAGCGATATCTACCCTCCAGGGCATGGAGAGAATAATTACTCTGTATATGCCAAAACACTAATCATGGTATTGGATACATTGTAGGTACTCAATATGTGTTGATTGTATTTCAAAATAAGAGTTTATGAAATCCACAAATTAAGATGCTATCATTTAAAATCATCTTCAAATGAAAGGTCTCATGTGTTTCCCCTTTCTCCTTGGCTAAATCATGCGTGTGTTGTCCTAGAAAGAAAGCTATAATTTGGCCTCCCATAAAATTTCCTTGATCCTGAGGCAATACTGAGGTTGTAACACTTAAGCATTTAGAATATTAGAAAGTTGAGCATCTAAATAGGGTACTTTGAAAGAATTTTGATTACGTTGTATACTCCCATCTTCTTGCCTTGGTACAAAATAATTACACTCTTTGAACACAGGTTTCCTTGCACCAACCCAGATTTCTGGAGCTGTAGAGTCTCGGCAGATAGAGCTTGATGTTATGAAATGTGGTTCACCTTTTTCTCTTGATAACAAAAGCAACTGTTAAGGAATTCCAATCCCATGCAGTAGCCAGTAATGTAGTACAGAAGGAAGGCAATACTCAAAGCCTACAAAATCCACTTAAGGATGTGCTGGGTTTTATCTGAAAACAAACAGTAGCTTTTATACTTGCTTTCTTAGAAAAAAAATCAGGTGCTCTTCTACAGGCTTGTAAAGAAAGGATGCACATGCTATCCATTCAAGACTCTTCCCAGTGAAGACATATTTTAACAAATTAAGTCTTTTTTTTTTAAAGATTTTATTTATTTTTTCATGAGAGACAGAGAGAGAGACAGAGGCAGAGGGAGAAGCAGGCTCCCCGCAGAGCAGGGAGCCCGATGCGGGACTCGATCCCAGAACCCTGGGATCATGACCTGAGCCGGAGGCAGACGCTTAACCGACTGAGCCACCCAGGCGTCCCCAAATTAAGCCTTTTTAATACTGTATTTTGTTCCAAGAGAAAATGTTGGCCATGCTCCTTTGATTGGCCAGAAACATTTTTTGAGTCAACTACACATTGGTTTTCTCTGTACCTTTCCTCAATCTGGCTGAGAGTCTTCATACCTTCCAGATTTTATAAGCCATTCAGCAGCTTCCTGCCCACCATTTCAATTGAGCAAGACAGGACCATAAAACTGATTTAAGCTAAGATGAAAGAAAAATTGTGATCTACCTCGGCCCTCTTCTGGACATTAGGTTTCTCCTCTGGCCATTTACTGAGTTTGCCCGAGAGACTCCAACTACCATAGCTGGTCTTGTAAGTGATCCCTTTCTCACTAAAACCACATCAGAGCCTGTCCTCTGATTCTACCTTTTCTCATGCCACTGTTTACTGGTGCAGATTTTCTTTAAAAAATTGCTTTTGACAAAGACCCCGTGGCCAAAAATTTATTACTGTCTGCCTCTTCTTTTCTAGCTTGCATTTCAAAGGACTCTTCATGATCTTCTTGTAACCTACACACTGATAGAGAAACATAATTTTTTGACTCCCCAAAGTCTGCATAATCGCAAGATCTGTGTGTAGGAGCTGTGTAACCATGCTGCCACAGGATGAAAGGCAAAGGCAAGTTTTATAATTCTGCTACCATTTAGAAACACAGCATTGCAAAACTGCAGAAACAGGACCTCAAAGAATAGACAAGACAGAGGTCACAATTTAAATGCATTTTGAGTCCAGGTAGGTAAAATTATACCGTAATATGGCTACACGTAAGACAAGAGGAGTGGGGCCTCCGCTGAATTGACTTCAGTCACTGAATTTAATTAAACACTCTGCTCTGCAAACAAAACCTGTAAATGAGCCAGATTCCACCTTTCGCACATGTCAGTGTCGTGATCCATCACTGGTCAAATGGTGCCCCTCCTACTCCTTTAACCCTCCTGAAGAGTATATTCTCTCCATTGCTGCACTGATTTTACATGATGGCTGAGAAAGTTCTGTCTGCTTTTCACACCCAATAGCCAATCCAAGGAAGCTGTGTGCAGCTCGTTTCTTCCCCCCTCTGAAACACACCTCAGACATAATCCTTTTGGTTTTAAAGACACAATGGCAGCAAAGATTATGATCATTTTGCTTTTTAGTCTACCACAAAAATATCTCTACTTTCATCAATCTATGCAGCACACAACCACAGAAACCATCTTCCTTAAATACGCTGCGATGATATTGCTTCTCTGCCTAAACACTTGCAGGGGACTTCAATCAATCCTTATGCTTATTCTAAATTCCTAATAATGATGAGAAAGCTTCCTATGAACACATCCATTTTCAGGTAGGCTTCCTCATCACTTATTCCCATCTGAACTCATCGTCCGCGTCAGGCCAACTTGCTTATTACCTCTGATGCTAAGTCCAGTGTCTGAATTTGAGCACACGTTCTCCTTTCCCTGTTCTCCCAGGGATGTCTTTCCCCTTCTTTTTTCATAGAACTGTGCCCCTTGCTCCCTCGAGTGATGATTACCATCACTCAGTGCTAGTCGTTGATACAGCTGCTGCCGCTGTCACAAAGGAAAATTTGTAAAGTGCTTCCATCCCTAGTTTGGCATGGGAAAGTTTATTTTGCCTAGTCACTAATTTTGTCATTGCAAGCACTTTATGCTCCCTTAGAAAGGGAGGCATGGTTGCACTGCTTCAGAAATACTAGGTCACTGGTCCTTCCGCTGCGGCCATCTTGCTTGCTGCCCCGACCCCCCAGCTACCCCTTTAAACCTAATGGTGTAAAGAAAATTGCTAAATATTTTCAAGTGCCAGTGATTACGTATCTATAGCAAGGTTTACCTTCCCTAAACCAAATGTGGCAGAATTTCTTAAACAAAGTGCTTCATGCCCTGAAACAGAGAAGGAACAAGACAGAGGAAAATTTGTTCCAGAGCTTCCAGAAATATCATTGATTGGCAATTTTGTCTAAATCTGATTTGTGTAAAACTGAATCATGAGAGAGTCTGGATATCAAATAATTACTTCCTTTGAGATCAAGGTAACTAAGGGAAATAGCCTTGGCTTTGAACTGTTCAGAAGAATTGAAAGTGAACTTGTTTTATAGATAAATGGCCTAAAGGCAGAGGTAGGAGAAGTCATTAATGGATCATTGATGGAGAAGGAAGACTTACAATTGGTCCCCCTTAAGGCTTTTATGCCAAATACTGCTGGGCACCACGAGACAGGAGAGGAGCTCTATATCTTGGGAGGGAATAAACTGCCTGAACATAATCTGAAAAGAGATCAAATGGTGTTTTTTAAAAAGCCTCTTCCAAACTATATAAGAGGACTCTAGGTATTACCTGACTCATTCCCTTTCTGAGTCACTTGACTCAGTTTTCACTCACAGATGTAGAAACAATCTAATATATTTTCTCATTTGCATTCCAGAAAAGATCTCATTTTATCTATGAAGAAAATGAAGTTCAGGAAAATTAAAGATATTTCTTAAGAATGCCTAGCTAGCTAGTTAGTAAAGCCACAATGCAAACCTTGGTTTGTTGAGCTCCAGAGCCAATGCTTTATACTTATTGTTCATTATGAACACACTAACTACTGTGGTTTGGGGATTGGTTCACAAGTGAGAGTGTGAGGACTTTTCCATCATGACCACCTCACTGGGTTTCCAAGGCTCTATGTTCCTTTGTTTGAGTTTAAGGTGTCATAGGATGCCTTAATGGTGTCCATATGGGATACATCATGTGGGAATAGGGCAAAGGCTTGGGATTCTAATGGCCTTGACCTCTGTGGGATGTCACTGGTCAAGGTGCTGACTGCTGACAAAGGGAAGAGTGAAACAAAGGGGAAGGTAATTTTCATTGGACTCTTGGATGAGGTGATGGATGGTACTTGCTCAGATGACATTTGAAGTATGCAGAGGATGATTCAGCTCACACATAACTTCTGGATGCTCCTTCCTATCCATGTGGCTCCTTCGAATCCAGTGATGCTCTCTGCCATTGCTATGCTAAGTGTGCAGCTTTGGTATCACCTGGGAGCTTGGAAGAAATGCAGAATCTCGGGCTTCACTTCAAATCTGCTGAACAAGAGTCTGTATTTTAACCTGATTCTCAGGGGATCATTGTGTTAGAGTTGAAAAGTATTCCAGTAATACAAAGCTTGGGACAGAAGAAATCTGTGTGAAGCTATCTATAGTCTTATCTACCTGGACCTCCTCATAATCTGTGATTCTAATTGCCTCCCTGGAATCTGCCTAGTAAACAGAACCCAGGGTTTCTTTCCTTGGGGACCATGAACCCCTCTATCCTCATCACCTGCTCCCATCTCCTCTTTCAAATGCCAGGAATTTTTTTCTAGCCTGGATAGGACACTACCCTCTTTCTATTATTTGTCCTGGTCATTTTATGTATTTTCATTTAGGTTCACTAAGACCTTATCTGCTTCTGGAGCAGAAGAGCCGAAGACACTATGAATCTATTCCTGATTTCTACCTTCCCTCAACCCTGAGCTAAGGCAATTAAATAGAACCAACTATCTGCTGGGATTAGGACAAAAGAAAGGAGTAAATGGGGGAGAGGGGGGTAGGCAGACACATAGATTAATTTATCAAAAAAATATTCTCCCACAGTTCTGTATGATGCATTTGTTTGAAGTATATTCTCAATAGTGTGTTTCTGACCAGGTCATGGCTGTTCATTGATTTCTAGAAACTAAGACCTGTATCTGCTTTCTACTTTGAATCCACATAGATGTGAGAAATGTTTGTGGAAAATGATGATTGATTTCAAAATCCCTGGCTTTGAGATGACTCAATTATAAAATGAGCCAATTTCCTTACTCACTGAGCATAGGGGATGCTGTCTAGCCTAGCGGTTAGCAACGTGAGCACTGATACACAACTCTCTCGCTTCCTAACTGAGTGGCTCTGAAGAAGTCTCTTAATCTCTCTAGACTTCTTCTAATGAATGAGCATAACCCTATCATGCCTACCTCAGAGAGTTTTTATAAGATTAAATGAAAAAATGCATGTCAATGTTAACACACTATCTGGTATATGGTGTGCCTAAAAAGCCAAACTTCTCTTATTACTTTAGAATTATTACCCATGAAATGTTAATATTCACCTATGGTAGCTAGAAAATTACAACATTTGAATCTACACTCCTAGTGCTTAAAATTATTATATAAAAATTAGAGCTGGAATTATCATAATACCAATAATATATTTATTGGGCATTAACTATGTACTACATTTTCATGTATTATCATGTATAATCCCCCTAACTCTTGTGAGACAGTTTCTTTTTCATCTTTCTCTTCCACCAAATCACCAAACCTATTTCCTCTGTTCTTGGGCACATAACCAGAGACTAGATGGGTAACCACCTTTATGCCCAAGGATGGACATGTAAACGAGTGGAGCAGAATGGATGAGTCAAAGATTATGCTACTTCCAGGCTGGGCCCACTAAAACCCACCACGTACCATCCCTGTGCTTTTCCTCCGCCGTGGCAACCTCCAAAATTATATGGTGGAGATGGAAGAGTTGCAAGATGGAAGGAGCCAGGGTTCTTCACTGCCTCTTAGATGAAAGACACCAGCAGGTCGGGAAAAACTTTTTTATTTTATGTAAGGGAGAAATAAACCCTTACTGTGTTCAGTCTCTGGCACGTATTTATTATAGCAGCCACTCTGACTTTAATTCACTTGGGAGATTAAGTAGTCTACCTAAGGACACACAACTTATAAATGGGGACCAGGAATTCTAGGTCAGTTGAATCCCAAAGCCTGTGCTCTTGTTCATTAAACTAAACTGTTGTCAAGCTTCCCCTGAAAGCCAAAGAGGGGTTTGATTTTAGCACCCTACTAAATCATGTCAAATAGTAAACACTAGAAGGGGATGAGTCCGAAATCTAGAAAACACCCAAGCTGGTTGTTGTTGGAACCAGTGCACGAATCAGCCAATTCATGTGCCTGGGAATTTCCCACAGCTGTCATCAGGTGGTCTCAAGCAATGCCAGTTTATTAGGAAAATAATTTTGCCTTAAGAACCTGTCATTGATTTTCTGAAATCTGTTGTCAGTTTCACTTCTCTCACCATGGGGTACTGAACTGGTGACGTGTATGTTTGGAGCCTCTAATGAGGTTAGTAATGGTCTTATGAACTCTCCACGGAGCTCTCACATCTCTAATTGAGAACCAGACTTGAAATTGGCCAGACCCCAGGGACTATTCTCAAAGTGCGTGCTCATGGTGACAGCTATTTACTCAGAAAGCCAACAAGGCCTTCTCCCTCCCAGAGCCTTAAAGAATCAGGGCAGGCATAAGTCCACTTGGTGGAATAGAAGCTCTAGAGTCAAGCAGGAAAACAACATCTGCGATAACAACAGTAAACACTTGCGCGGCACATACAGATAACAAAGTTCTCCCAAGAGTCAATAGGCATTGAGACAATCTCCATTTTATTGATGAGATTCCTATGAATCAATGAAGTTGAGTGACTTGCCAAGAGCACAATAAAATAAGGTCTCACCATTGGCCTCCTAACTCCAAATCCATCACAGACTATTCCAGCTCTGTATCTAAATTCTCAGAGATGCCCATCAGTGCAGCGATAACGGTCAGAAGAGCTGATTCTCACACTCTTTCGAGTGATGGAAACTGACCCATACCCAAGACAAGTGGCCTGTGAGTGAGGGTCTGTCCTGGGATCGTCCCTGCCCTCCTCCCTATCTGCTCAGCACTGTGAGACTCGGGCTCTTCTGATCTGTCAGGAGCCGCTGCTTTGTCTTACCATTTCCTGGCTTATGGCTTGTATAATTAATTTTTCTAGTTCCAAAGTCAGGAAGCAGAATTCTCCCAAAGTCTGAGCGTCTCCCTTCTACTCAGGCCTCAGCCTGGCAAAGGCAAGTGAAAGAACATTGGCAGAAGGCAGGATGGTTTTCTCTGCAACCCTCCCCCAAGGCATATCCCAAGACTATCTTTACACAATGCACAGGGAAGCATCAGGTTTGTTATTTCCAAAAGGGTCGTTCTGAACTGTGAATCTGTTTTGTCATCTCACCACAGTAAACAGTTGGAAAAACATCTGAAAATAAGCTAAAAATACCTGAGCCAAATCCAGCACTTCTGTGAGAAGACTGAGCACACGGGTGACACCCCTAGTAACAACAGTTGCCAACCTTAGAGGCAACAAGTCAAGTCCTGATGAGTTCATTGCCCCAACTGAACATAAGGGCAGTGGAGGAAGGAGTTCGTTAATGCATGAGACTTGACTTTTTTTACACAGAAAATAAAACCCCAAATGGAGATTGAACATCTTATGAAAACTTACACAAGGCTAACTTTTAAGGAGGAAAAGAGCTGCTCCGATTTGTAGATGAGAGGATCTCACGAGTAAAAATAATCATTCTTCATCAATTTTAAAAGAAAAAAAAAAGACCATTTATCATACTTTTGTGTCCTTCCCACTCAGCATGGATTCATGGAAAGGGCAGGTGCCCTAGAGTCCAGAAGACCTGAATTTTAAGTCCCCCTCTAAACATTGCAATGACCACATTTATTAATTTCCTAGTCTTGGTTCCATCTATGTAATATGAGGAATAATGTCAATTCTTCTTGGGCTGTTTGGACATTAAATGAAGTGACACAGACATAGTGCCTGGAATAATGCCCAGTATGTAACGGGAGTTCAACAGACTCTGGTTCCTTCTTCACCCTGTACTCTAGGGGGTAGAAATGGGTAGACTAAAGAAAAAGAAAGTAGAAATACCAGAACGCAGGACAGAAGGGCATTATGAAATCTGACCAAAGGTAGATCAACATTCTGATATGGAAAGCAAGAGGGTAACAGAAAAAAGTTCCTGCTCCCCAAGCCTTCTTCAAATAAAAAAGGGAAACACTGTGTAACTCATTATAGCTTCTTTGCTTGGATTCTATAGATGCACTGGAAGTGCCTGCAAGTTACAACTAAAGGCGGAAAAAGAGCTGAGGCTCTAAACCAGGTGATATCAATTACCATCACCAACCAGGAGTTCGTGTCGCTTTGAAAAACTAGTAGATCTACAATATCGAGATTTATTTTTTTAAAGATTTTATTTATTTATTTGAGAGAAAGAGAGAAAGCACAAGCAGGGGGAGTGGCAGAGGGAGAGGGAGAAGCAGGCTCCCCGCTGAGCAGGGAGCCCGATGCAGGACTCGATCCCAGGACCCCGGGATCATGACCTGAGCTGAAGGCAAACGCTTAGCTGACTGAGCCCCTAATACCGAGATTTAAATCATAAAACCCTGCTAAGAGAAACACTACAAATCAGTGCAATAGGAGAAATAAAATCCTGACTTCAACTTTTCTTGTTTAGGAAACCCCATCTCAGTTGGCTCTGTCGGTGGTGTAGCGGTGTGTGGCCAGGCCTGGTCTGCAGGGACTGACATGTAAGGAGAAAGCTCCAGCGCACTGCATACCTAATTAGGAGACTGGGGGTAGGGGGATGTTGCTGAAGGATAAAGAGGCACAGGAGGAGAGAACGCAAAGAGGAGGGGGGCAGATACAAGGTAATACCTGTGAAGAACGTTTGGCTGAGAGATTCTTAAGATCTAGGATGAGAAGTCGTGTGCTGGGGTGCGTAGTGTTAAAATCAAAAACAAATGGAGACCAGCCTTGAAAATTTCTTGAGCAGACAAAACCAGTTTAGTCATACAAACAAAGCTTAATTTAGCTTATTTTGCAAGACTAACTTGACCTGGGTCATTTCTTGTTTATGCCTCTGGAAATCATAAGCCAATTTATACTGTTTCACGAGGTTACCATGAGGTAACCACTGACCAAGTCCCTATCATTTAAGAAAATTATTTTATAACCAATCACTGTGAAGGATAAATAGTCACTGCCTTTCTTCTATATAAGCTGCATTGTAATAACATACCCCTCTCCCCCCACCCACCCCGAGCCTTATTTCATGTTTTGGTTTGGGTGCTTCCAGTTTGCCAACTTATTTTTTGGATTTGTGCACAATACACTTTGACTAATTATTACTTCGGTGATTCATTGGTCTTACTTCTGTTTTTTCTGAACTTTTGACAGTAGTAATCCTCCCTTATTGCCTCTAGCCTTTAGAAAAAGTCTGTTCCACCATTGCCTTCTGATAGTGGGTGCTATATAGGAATAATTAAAAAAGCACAGAGCTCCATTTTACAGCTGGGTTTCCTTTGGATAAAAAAATAAAGTAAATCAAAAAGAGGGCGGTCCCAGCAGAAGGATGCAAACTGAACTCTCACTAATTATGGGCTAAGTGCTAGTTTCGGGGTACACAACGCCACTCCCTAGGTTCAGTGTTTTGCTAGAGGGCCCACAGGATCCAGCATCCCCAAGTTCTCGGACTCCCGCCAGGCAGGATCCATGGGCTTTTCTAAAGACAGTGGTCTCAGCCAGCTATGCCAACTTTTTTTTTTGCACTGAGCTCAAGACAGTTCCCAAATATTTTCAGAGAAGCATGTCCCTCAAATCCTGGAAGACTAGCAATGTCAAATGTCTGACATTTAACTTCTTTTAGCACTTTATACTCTAATAGCCACTTTCCTATGTGCATGAGTTTATTTTATCTTCACATCAGTGCTGAGCAGTTATCATTATTACTTCGCACATGGGGAACCCGAGGCTCACTGAGGTTTAGTAACTTATGGTCTCACATTCAGTGTGTGCTTCCAACTCAGATCTTTGGACTCTAAATTCAGCACACTTTCCACTAAGTCACACCCACACCATTTCTCAGCTTGTGACTTGCTTTCTAGTCCTCACCTCTAATCCACTCCTTCAGGAACTTTCTATTTTCACACCTGCCTAAATCCAATAATGAGGCTGTGGCAGATCGTATTTCTCAAAAATGGTCACAATGATATTTCTAGTCGCACTCGCCCTCCCAGACACTTGCCACTCTCCCATGGAGATGTGAAGCTTAGTCCCATCCTCCGCTCCCCCCTCTCTTGAACCTGGATCCAAAGAGGGAATGTGGCAGAAGTGATGCCCTAAGGCCACCCAGCTTATGTAGTAAATGGCCATATGGCTTCCTCTGTCTCTGTCTCTCTCTCCCTTTAGACATGCACCTGGTAGCCCAAGGTGACAAGATGTTCAGTACGCTGATGCAACCGTGCTGGAAAATCCCCTGGAAAGACCACATTCACACAGATGCCCGGGAGCCTTAGCTGCTCCCGCCCCCAGCTGTTTGACGCTTCCCAACCCAGGCACCTGAAAAGCAAGGCAATCGAACTTCACATGATTCCAACCCCCAGCCTGCGAGCCACCCCTGCTGATGCCCAAGGCGACAGAAATAAACTGTCCCCGCCAAATCCTGTCCAAATTACAGATTCACGCACAAAGTAAATGTTGTTATTGTTTTAAGTCACTTAAGTTGTTTCCATTTCAGTAGTGCGGTTTGTTACGCATCAACAGGTAATGGAAACAGCGGCACTGGTAGAGGAACAGAGAAAGTAGGTATTTAGATCTTTTTTTTTTTTTTTTAAGATTTTATTTATTTATTTGATAGAGAGAGACACAGCGAGAGAGGGAACACAAGCAGGGGGAGTGGGAGAGGGAGAAGCAGGCTTCCCGCCGAGCGGAGAGCCCGACGCGGGGCTCGATCCCAGGACCCCGGGATCACGACCCGAGCCGAAGGCAGACGCCCAACGACTGAGCCACCCAGGCGCCCCTACATCTATTTTTAAAAGACCGAATTCAAGCCAATATACGTAAGTATATACTGCTGTTAAGATATTTTACATTCACATTGTCACTAGTCTTTGCAAGCTAAAATGTTCTGAACGTAGCAGACAGTAATGCCAGTCAACCACATAATAGATCTGAATTTTTGAAAATATGTGTAAATCTTACACTTTTTACATTTTGTAAGAGGAAACCGTTTCATATTTTCAGACAATGAAATCATACTTGAAGAGAGTCTTTTTAGCCCAATAATAATGAGTTTCACCCCAAAGCTGGACACATTATCTCATGTAATGAAGGAGCTTACTTCTTGGCAGACATCAGCTCCTGTATTTTCATCTGTTACGACTTAGCTGAGTTTCTTTGGAGGTGAATTTATTAGATCCTTTGGAAAGTGGAGTGTGACCCCTGGGGGCTGAGAAGTGCTAGGACACCTTTCAGTGGGCAGGTAACATGAAAGTGACAGGCCAAGAATACCAGGGTTACGAGCCAGCACGGCATGGGGAGAGGAACACCCCTTCCCACCTAAGCTGGCAGGAACCACCAGATGAACTAACTTAAGGGAAAATGAAAATAGGATGCTAATGAGGTTAGGCATTTGTCATTACTGGGAGACAAAATAAAACAGGAGCATCCCACACACCTGAAGACGAACATAGCTGCTTCATCTATATTTTTTAGTGTAGATCTCAGAGAAACAGGTCTGCCAGAATTAGAAGTGGCTTCCCACTACTCAGTGTGGCACTGAGCATAGTTATACTGTGGAATAAGTCTCCAGAAAATGACAATGTTCCTCATCAGTGGGACATATACAACTACACCTACCCCTGGGGAATAGGGGTGCAGTTTTCTTATTCCATATTCATGGGAAACTGACCTTGCTATTTACTTGAAGAGAAAGAATATAATCTCCAGACAGTCAGAAGCAAGCACTGACAGAGATGGGGTAAAGAGTGCTCTGCTGATGTGGCTCTCGGGCCACGTCTCTAGACAAGGAGCCTGAAGGCGGTCCTTCAGATTATGCCTCATTTCTTCCTACTTCATCCAACTTTTCCTAATTACAATTAAACTTTTACAGAAATTTTATTATTGGCAAAATTTAGGGCCAGCCTTTGAACAGTGGATGCAATAGGAAAATATAAATTGGAACAGAAAAGGGAATTTTAATTATGCCAATAATTACAACTGTTTTTCATTTACCCCCTGCCCTCGGCAACTCTCAACCCTCTCCTGTCACAATACCATATACTCCTCTCACAATACCATATAGCTTCCAAGGATTTATAGTATTTATACGTCCCAAAATATTTTGGTGTATAGAGGGAGTTTAGAAAACAATATCTCATGCTGTTTTGTTAATCTGGACTTTCAACAACATTTCAGTATTTCCTTTTTTAAGCTCTAATGATATATAGAATTTTAAGTTGTCTCTCAATATTTCCACCACCTGTTGTACACACCATGTATAATAATTCTCTCCCTTTGAGTGTGGGCAGAACCTATGAATATGATAGTCACTCCCATGATTACATTACATTACATTATACCAAGACTTAGTCACAGCAGGCTAGAGAGATTCTCTTACTGCTTTGAGGAAGTAAGCTCCCATGTTTTGAAAAGGTCACATGGCTAAGACCTGAGGGCAGCTCTTAGAAACAGAGCAATCCCCGGCCAGCAAGCAGCAAGAAAACAGAAACTTCAGTCCGACAACCACAAGGAACTGAATTCTGCCAACAACCCACATGACCTCAGAATAGACCCTGATCTCTGGATGAGAACACAGCCCAACAGACACCTTGATTTCCCAGGCTGCTGAGACCCTGACCAGAAGACCTCCATCAGTGTAGTGACTAATTCTCTGATCTACAGAAAATGTGAGATAATAAATGGGTATTATTTTAAAATATTAAATTTGTGGTTATATGTTATACAGCAATAAAATGCTCCAACTACTCTCTCCCCCACCCTTGCCAAATCTTGTTTTCAAGATGGTATCACATAGCACTTACCATAGTGTGTATATATTTTATTATCCACTATTTTGTAGTGATACATTTTATTGTCACTATTTTCGAACTATAGAATTTCTAGAGGATTGGCACCGTCTTTGAACATTCAGTTCTGTGTTGTGTCTTATCCACTCTGGACTAGATGCCTATAACCTGGTTTACTATGCTTTCAGCTCCTCCCTGCTTCTACTTTGTGTACCCATGAAAAGAAAATCAATAGCAAGAATGATATTTATGTTACTCCGGGCAGTGAAAAGTGATGTTCATGGTGAGCAAGGGAGGACACTCTTCCTGCCCCATTTCCTGGGCCCTATAATCCTCCATTGCACATGTACAACTGTTTGTGGCTGCAAGGTTGGCCAAGAGTACTACTCATTTTGGCCCTAGGAACACTCCTCTATCTCCATCTCCATGTCCTCTCTTCAGGGCTTGTCTACTTCCATTGCTCCAGAAAACAAAGTGAAGTAAGCTGTTGGTTAAATTTCCAGAAGCAGGAAATGTCTAAAGTTACTGCCATTTACAACAATGGTTGATGTCATAAATCAGCATGGAAGATAAGAAGTTAAAATGATGAAAAAAATATACCTTATTTAGGGTAAGCAAGGGAACCCTTTATCTATCTATCTATTGGTTTTAATTCATGACATATTTCCCCAGAATGTGACCTAATTTGGAGACAGGATTTTTAGAAGTGATCAAGTTAAAATGAGATAATCAGAATAGGCTCCAAACCAAGATGATTTGTGTCCTAGGAAAGTAGACATTTGGACAGAGAGCCCAACATGCATAGAGAGAAGACTTTATGAAGAGACATAGAGAGAAAACAACCATTTACAAGCCAAGGAGAGAGGCCTAGGACAGATCCTTCCCTCACGGGCCTCAGAAGGAACCAATTCTGCTGACAACTCGATATTAGACTTCTAGCTTCTAGAACTGTGAGACAATAATTTCTGTTGCTTAAGCCACTCGGTTTGTGGCATTTTGTTAAGACAGCCCTAGAAAGCTAATACAGCCCACCATTTCTCCCCTGAGTGCACCACAACTTTAGCCTCTCTGTACCGGAAATGTTGTTCCTTCTCCTTTGTGCTTTTTTGCTTTTTTTTTTTTTTTAATCTCATTTACTCTCTGTGTTATCAGTAATGGTTCCATGGCCCCTCTAGGAACATGCCCTGCAGAACACCTTGATAACTATTTGATGCAACCAGAGGACAGGCAACAGGTAAAGATGTCCACATTTTGATGTGCTAGACAAATTGGGGAATGAGTGAGCAAATTTGTCTGGATTGAGTAGAGAGTTCATGCCCCAAGGAGATAAGCTATAAAAATCAATGTGGGCATATTTTGAGGGAACTTTGGAGAAGTCTGAACTTTATCCTCCAGGCATAAGAAGCCACTGAAGAGATTTGGCTGCTGTCTTTTTTTGCCAAGAGTGTTATAATGGATGCAGCCTTTCAGGAAGATGCATTTGGCTACACATACTTTTAGAAAATAGATTAGAAAAAGGACCAGAGTCGTGGAGATCAGATGGGAGGTTATGAAACAGTCATGGGTTGAAGCACCAAAAACCTAGACAATAATAATACAGTAGAAATGGGAAGAAAAGAATTCATGGGGAAAATCATTATGAAGAATCAACAAGTTTTATTGGACCAGAAGACGACCTTGAGCTCTCCAGCTGGGAAAAGCAAAATTGAGTCACCTGATAGTGATAAGAAAAAACAACAAATGGTAAGTAGCTTAATCTGAGTAACATGTTATGTCAGTATGTCTTAATAGTGATTAACAAAGTATTAATAGTTACTAATAAAATATTTTTGTTTCCTAGGTATATTACAGAAATCTCTTCTCAGATACAACATTTAATGAGCCCAATTTGAGTTGTTGTTACTTGTTTGATAAAATCATATGCAAAGAATTTAACCACTTATTTGGGAGGACATGGTCACTGTTTCCTTCCCAAAGTGAAGGACAATGCTGTTTTTCCTTATACCAGGAGAAGAACTGGATTATGCTTCCTTTGTGTTGCCAGAATAAATACTCATATGCATACACACACTCACATTCATACACAATTATACAAGCCTTCCTAAAATTGTATTATAAACTACTGCCTTCTTCATTACTCTTCAGGAGTACCATGAGACACCGTCAGTGTTAAATTATAACCTAAATACTAGCCACGAATCCATTCGCCTCCATTATTTCTAAAGAACCAAATTTAATATTAGCTAGACTGTCTTAATGTAGAAACACATGAACAATAGGGTCATTTTTACAATGAGAACACAGCCTTTTCTGACTCTCTCATATTTAAACCAATATACCTTAACACTGTTAAGGATCATGTAAGTCCTTATTCACTTTCTGTCACTTTCTTCCCTTGGATTCATTTAGTGCAAATAAAATGTGGAAAATGACAACTAAAGACAGCAAGAAAATGTTACAGAAACATCAGAAGCAATTGAGAATTTTGAAAAAAAAAAGAAGAAGCAGACTTTATCCCTTGCAGACATTCACTCACAGAAATATAAACAGTACAATTCTGGACACATGTTGAAGGTGTCACTACTTGAAATGTAGCAAAGCAATGTAAACCCCAAAAGCCATAAAATCATAGTCTGTTAGGATATGACATCCCTAAATCTCAAATCATTTGGATGTTACCTTCCCTGGTACAAAGTTCCAAGGTTTCTGTAAACTTTTTTGCTCAACACCATATCTCAACCTAGGTCCAGCCAGTGAACAACTTACTGCGGTCTAGATATGAAGTTCTTTTCACATTAGTGGAAAAAATATGAAAAGAAACAACCTTTGAAAAATACTTATGAAATGTAACTTTTCCCCATAATAATTTTCTGGCACTTACGACAAAGATTCTCTGTTACTTACAACTTCCAGTGAATTTCATTCTTGGCTTCGATGCAACCCAAAGAACTGACAGGGGAGGGATATTAATACATCTCTGAGCAGTGAGGGAGCTGTTTTTCAAGTGAGACTGAAGCCATGAGTGTTTGGAACATCCATACTTCAGTGAAATCCAATTTTCTCTTACAGGTTTCACTCGGTAGCAAGAAGGCTCTCTTATTGCAATGCTTAGATTCCAACAGCATCTATAAAAGAGAAAGGAAAAGACTGCAATGATGTTTAGGAATTTTTTGTTAAATGTAAATGTGCTTTCATCTTGTCTGCTTCCAGTGAATTCTCATCACGGAGGCAAGATCTCAGACTTCTAATGATTTGTAGAGAATTATGTTACCAGTAGTTTTACATATCCTCATGTCTGAACCTTCTGGGTTTTGTGGAAACACAATAGCCGGGGATTGGCTGGCAGACTGGAATCATATTTGACAGCAAATGATTAAGTGATAGAGAAGGGAGATTTCAATAGGGTGATATGGCATGAAGGGGGATTTCAGTTGGGTGATATGTCATGTGAGATAGGAAATTCTCTCATAGGGCAACATTAAAAGATTCACAGAGATTCATGGATACAACAAATATTTAATATGTACTTATTGTGTGTTGGGCCTTCATATCATGAAGTCATCTAGGGCTATCTGGAGAAGTGGAAGTTGGAAAACCTACAAAAGACTTAACCTTGGGAAGAAAATGAAACACGAAGAAGGTTGGTATAGTCATTGAGGTACCTCGGTGGCTCATTCTGCAACCAGCTACCATAGCAAGAGCCTTTGTCAGGGGTTTCCAAACTGGAGCCATAGCTCACAAAGGTTTCTTCAATTCCTCGGACGTATATGGGAGTTACTGTTGTTGCTATTGTTTTTGCAATTAGCAGAACGTCAACCACATTTTAAATATGGAAAGAGCTTGGGAGAACTTGAATGTCCCTCGTAAAACAGGAATCTCTGTTCAGAAAGAACAGCTTTGCAGGTTAGGGCACTAGGTTTTAGACCCCAGGTTTAGGAAAGACGAGAACATAGGTCTTAGAAGGAAATGGTTGGCTTTCCAGAGCCTCCACAGTTAATTACCAGCAGATACGTGCTGCATTCATTGAGGTTCTGCTGTAGGTTTTGACATGGCTGAGAGTTCATAAAATCTGAATTTATTTAAGCCCAAAGTGAAGTCTCAACTATTCTGTGTGTTGTATCTGGAGTCCACTCACCCTAATTGGAAATGAACTTCCATTCCCTTGTTTGGCACTTAATCCACATCAGATACAATTTGACCACTTTATATAATTCACTAAACTTTCACAATAACCCCTTGAGTTGAATATTATTAATATCCCTATTTTGAAGATATGAAAATTAAGGTCATGATCAGACAGCTTGTTTGTGGCAAAGCTTGATTTTGAACTCAGCAATGATCTGTTAACAGCTGATTTTCCTGAACCTGACATTGAACACCTTGCTACTCTCCTAGTAGTAGTTTGTTGGATAAATCATCCACTCCAAAGAAGGAAATTATATAAAGACAGTGAAGGAAGATTACTGGTGGCATTTTATCCTGGAAAATAAAGGCCACTGAGTCAGAGTTAAGTCCAAAGAAGCTTTTCCAAGAATTTGTGAATAATCACATAGCAATAGTTCAACCCAAAATTGACCACTATACCATCTTTTGCTAGCAGTAATCTTGATGCATATGAAATAACTGTCTCTTCACCTTGACTGTTGGGCATCAACAACAGAAATAAATATTGGAGGGATATGTTAGTCTATACAACTCTATTCAGAGCAATAATAATTATTATTTGATTTTGCAAAAAAAAACAAGTATCCTTTAAGAGAATGGAGCATTACATATTTTGTCTATTTTTGTCGTTGTTATCTTTTTTGTTTTGATTTTGGTCCAGAGAAGTCATGTTGATAATAGCAGATAAAATTAGAAAAAGTTTGAAGTTTAATCAATACTAGGATTTGCAGTTCTGTGTGTGATGTGTTTCTTTGTTTTGTTTTTTCCTTTTTGGTCTATCAGCATTTTTGTCAGCAGAAACTGAACAGAACTTTCCTCTCCCAACAACTCATTCCTATTCCTTCTCTTCATTTCTTTCTCTCCCTGGCACCACTAAATTGCTGGAGAGGATGACTGGGCCACTGGATCTAAATATACTCAGCTCTAATCATATTGCATCAGAAACTGCTACTAAAATTGAGCTGTAACACATTAGAAACATCCAGAGATTTGGCTCTCACAGAATCCATGTTTTCTCTTCTGAATCCCAAGATGCCTTCAGGAGAGCAAAAGAAAACCTGCAAATACAGAGACCCAAAGGACCTAGTAGACATGATAATGAAGATACTTTTTCCCCCCTTCCTGGGGGAAGAAAAATCTTTGTGAGTTTTCTGCCTACAGGCATTCAGGATCTGAGAGTCCACTCTCTCTTTTTCCTTGACTTCTTCAGCAACTTTGTATCCCTACTAAGGTGGGTATTACATAAATAGAGGTCAATTGGCCAGCCACTAATGGTTGCAGGAGTTTGTAACTTTGTTTTACTAATCAGTGTGTGCACTCAGTTGAGAATTAGCAGAAGCAGCTAGCTTTATTAGCATTGAAGCTGAGCTTCCACAGTTACTAGGGAACTTGGCAAATCCATCCTCACAAAAATGCCTGATCCCCACCTCCACTTCTACTGCATGCACCCACCCACCCACACACACACACATACACACACACACACAATTTTCTGTAACAGTATCCCACTCTGGAGACCAACAAGAGTTATCATATCATTGAAAAGAGCCCCTTAAGATGAGAAGTGATAGGAAGGTATAATCACTCTACAGTTTCTGAAGGAATGACTCCAAAGAGATCGGCTGTGCTCTAGGTCAATGAGTGGTTCCATGTTCTTTGCGCCATGACCCAGATTCCAAACCCATGTCCTTCCTGCTAGGCCACAGTAAAGACACCATATAGCACTATTCACCGCTGCTGGAAAGTCATTATATTTTCAAACTCTGGGTGCTAGGGGACCCTTCTTGCTAAAAATGGTGGCAACATCGCATCACCAAAACTGGCTCTGATCACTTGCTCTTCCTTTTCATGAATGCCCAGAAAACTAGAGTCAAGGCAAGAAACTTGGAATGAGAAAAGGGATAAACTAAGGTTATTAAGACTTTGCTGAGAGTCGAGTACTTTTTCAGCTTTAGTATGATCTGACAGATGGTGTGGAAACCCTGATGAGAGCTTTGGATGCAGGGATTACATCATCAAATGCAGTTCTGCCAAACATTATCCTACCCCACCTTCATTTACATGGATCTCTTATATTTTAATTGTAAACTATCAACTTCGATTTCTTTGGCAGTTTTGCATTCTTATTTGTTATAACCAAATATTTGCATTTCAAATACCAATAGATAGATGAGATAGATAGATAGATAGATAAACACAGAGGTTCTTAACTCATTCTAAATGACATTTCCAGGTTTTTATAATGCAAATTTCTCATCTAGTCTCCCTTGCTAGTCAGGAATGTTAGTGTTTCAAAATGATTCCAACGTGTGTGTGTGGAGAAGTTCATCTTATTCTATTCTCTTTGGACCTGGTGCTGACTTTCTTTTCCCCAAGGTTGTATTACATTCAGCTAAAGATGAGGAAATTTTAAAGCTAAGCCCATTTGTAAATTGGGACTTGCACACCAATAAAAGCCATATGTAATCTCAAATCCTGATTTTAATCAGAAGTTTCAAATTTTTCACTAAGTAAACCTTTATGCCAGAATGCTCGTGAGAGAATCCTGAGGTATTATTAGCATAATTGTACAGCCTTAGGGATTAAGAGGAGGACAGATCTGGGCTGAAGTCCAGCTCTGCCACTAACTAGCTATGTGACCTTGAGCCAGTTGTTTCATTTATATTAACCTCAGGTAGTAGCTCCCTCATTTGGCTTTTGTGAGCATTAAATAAGCTAAGGCATGAAGAATGCATTGTTTAATGTCTGAAACATGATGAGTACTCACTAAGTATTACCTAATGTTATATTTTCCCCTAAAGCTTTCAGAGAAACTGAATACATGTCATTTACAAAAGAACAAAAAGTAGATTGGCACCAGACATTTCATCAGAAAGACTGAAGCTGATAGACAGTAAGCAATACTTCCAAAGTTTTGAGACAAGGAGATTCTTTAACCTAAAATTCTATATTTGGCCAAATTATAAATAACCTATGTCAATGTCCAGCAATCAAAAAACCACCAGGAAACTCACCTGTAGCTGAATAAGATTGAGTATATTGATTCTTGCTGCAGGGAAGGAAGGCCTCACCCCACGGGCAGGCGTGGGGATCTCTGTAAGCAGATGTCAGGGCACTTTCATTATAGGATGTAGGCTTGTGGTGAGTGGTGTTGGAAGGAATGCAAAGAAGTGGGATTTGCTCTGATTTAGGTGCTGTCAGGAGATCCTATGGGTAGGTACCTTAATAATTCTCATCTAGAAGTCAGGAGACATGAACCGTTAGGTCTAAAACTTAATTGATACGAAAGCAAGAGTCATTCATATGAGCTAGGAGAGAAGAGAGAAGAGACTGGACATTTGTATGGTTGGCTCCATGTTCTTGTTTTTGTATATGTTCTCAGACATGATTACAGAGTGATCCTGGGTTTTTTTTTTTATTTAAAATTTTATTTCATTGACTTTTTACTTGAGTATACTTGACGCACAATGCATTAGGTTCGGTTATCCAATTTAGTGGTTTGATCTTTGATCAACTTATACATTATGCTGTGTCCACCACAAGTATAGCTACCCCTGTCCCATTAGATCCTGGATTTTTGATTTGTTTCATCATGGTCACGGAGTTACCTTGTCTGATGTTGATGTTCTGTGAAATTGTTTATGTTACCAGAGAACCTCACTGTTACCAGGCCTGCCACCAGCCGATGGGACTTGTTCCTTCTCAATGGAAGGGAAGAATAAGGAAATCTTTCAGACATGCAAGAATTCAGATATTTTACCTTACATACCTTTTTTTTTTCCTAAAAAGTTACTTGAGGATACACTCTAGCAAAAAACTGTGAAATTAACCAAGATAAAGAAAACTTAGAACCCAAGAAATATGGGTCCCACACCAGGAAAGCAGGGCAGCTGTTCCAGGGAGAAATCAGCCCAGACCAGAGAAAGGGTAAGACGGATTGACCTACCGGAGATAACCAGAAGTAAGAGTGAGTTAGTAGAATGCCTGGCTGGAATATAGAATTGCAAACATGGAGGCTGTGATAAATTCAAATAGTACAAGAACTAAAAAGGGACATTAGGTATTACAAATAGTAAATGTAATTAAAGCACATTTTCTAGCAATACCCAGAAATAGTTAAAGAATGCAAACACTTTATATCCATTTCTATTAGCAATAATCTCTAGATAATGACTGGAAAACTTCCACGTGAATTAAAGGATGTGGATATTTTCAAACTTGACAACATAAAAATAAAAGATCAGAGGTCTACAAGCTGAAAAAAGAGAGATGAGCTGGAGGACTTAGTGGGGGCAATAATATTAAACTAAGGGTGGAATTCAGGAGAATCTGAAATAATTTGACAGAATAAGAGATAATATTATTACATTACTCAAAGTCATGCAATAATCAATAAGAAAATCTAAAACCTAGTAGTATAATCCTGTTGGGATAATGCAAGAAGGGGAGCTGGATGGTGGTATAATAAAAGAGGCAACCTCATTTATCAAAACAAGAAGTCTAAATTGCAGAATCAAAAAAACAGCAGTGTGTGCATATTTATTGTAATGGTGGAAGTGATGAGCTGAAGAACCAGAACCAGAGTGCCTGGGTGGCTCAGTCAGTTAAGCACCCAACATTTGGTTTGGCTCAGGTTGTGATCTCCAGTTGTGAGATCCAGCTCCTCATGGAGTCACGTGTGGGGCTCCATGCTCAGCTCAGAGTCTGTTTGAGATTCTTTCTCTACCTTCCCCTCTGTTCCTCCCCTGCTCCTGTTCTCTTTCTCTTTCTCTTAAATAAATAAATAAATAAATAAGTAAATAGATAGATAGATAGATAGATAGATAGATAGATAGATAGATAGATAAAATCTTTAAAAAGAAGAAGAACCAGAACCAGCCTGGACAGTTAAAATTGCTTCCTCTGAGCAGCAGGTACATCATGGAAAAAAAAAAAAAATGCAGCAGCAGATGCATTGTCTTCTGTCTGAATCCTTTTTTCCGTTTGATTTTTTTTCATATGCATACATTATTTTAATACAAGCTAATTTTTAAAAGCAAAAGAAGTATTTGTAAAATGAACATGGCCATTACTTAATGAATATTTATTTAATGAATTATTTACTCTAGATTAAATATGAGAAAAATACAGCTTAGAATCAAAATTTTATCAGAAACTTTTTGGACTGTGTAATTTCTTCATAGTGAAAAAAAAAAAAAAAAGACAAGAACAATATAATACAGTTATCCAGCATCCACATCCTTCAGAATTAACTGGCTACCTTTTTATCATGGGAAGCTGTTTTCTAATCCTATAGCTTCTGAGTAACTAATACCAAGGACAACAAATCGATTGACTTCTGCAATAAACTACGGTCCCTGGACATTCACCTCACCAACCTGAAGATCAAGGAATTTGGGACTTTGCCGAATCACACATGGCACCACGTCGCTGAGGGTGGCTCTGTGCCGAATCCAAGACTTGGTGAGAGAAAGCAGTCTCCACCCCACCTCTACCCACACAGGGCCCTAGGGGATCTGTACTGAGATCATTGACTAGACACTTGTGTCTTTCCTTTTCACTTGTGTCCCCCAAGAGCCCCCACCATTATTTGCTTAGATCCCAGGCTTCTCTGAAACATAAGGACAGTATATAGAATAATTCTAAACATCCACATGTGAGATCTCATGCGTGTCCCCACAAATGGAAATGGGGTTTCTGTTTGGACATACTTAGCCCAGTGGTAGTTGTTTGTTTGTTTGTCTGTTTTAATTTATTTATTTGACAGAGAGAGACACAGCAAGAGAGGGAACACAAGCAGGGGGAGTGGGAGAGGGAAAAGCAGGCCTCCCACCGATCAGGGAGCCCGAAGCGGGGCTCGATCCCAGTACCCTGGGATCATGACCTGAGCCGAAAGCAGATGCCTAATGACTGAGCCATCCAGGCGCCCCCAGTGGTAGTTGTGACCACCCAGCATCAATTTTTACTTCTTAATAACATCCCTGTTAATGAGGAATTACCTCCTCCCCCAGTGGTTCCGTTTGATAGGACTGTAATAAGAGGGGCTCATCCTCTTAGCCAAGGAGTAGGTTCATGACCCAAGGTCAGTCAACAGAGAGCTCCTTTCATGGAATCCAAATCTCTAGTAGAGGGACCAGGTCCCTCTACTAGAGTCCCAGCTCACTCAGGCCTTTCAAGAATAGGCTGCTCCTGCCAAGAGCAGTGTTATGGCTCCTAACACCCAGCTGTTAGGGGTGCTCGAAATCTACCTATTTCTAGGATTTGGTCTCCACCCATCAATCCTGTGAAACCATGTAGTCTTGAATGAGTTAGCTTTTGCTACAGAGAACCAAAGAATCCTAACTAGGGGGGGTACGTGGGTGGCTCAGTCGGTTAGGCATCTGCCTTCAGCTCAGGTCATGATCTCAGGGTCCTGGGATTGAGTCCCACATCGCGCTCCCTGCTCAGCAGGGAGTTGCTTTTCCCTCTGTCCTTAGCCCCAACTCATTCTCTCTCTCTCTCAATTAAATAAATAAAATCTAAAAAAAAAAAAAAAAAAAAAAACCCTAAGTTGATTGTGTAAACTGATACTTAAGTATTTACTGAGAGAGACTTTAACCAGATGGAAGATAATGACATCAATAAAGTGAAGATGATATTTAATATATGAACAAAAAAGGAGGAAAAGGATGATGTATGTTTTTTCCCAACGTCTGACAGGGAAGATGGCATCCCCATATTTGTTTTTAAGGACAGAACTAGAGGTGGGGAGGGACACAGAAGGGGTGCTGCTCTTGGGTGTACCTGGGACTCTGCAATTCTCCAGGTGCTCACCAGAATTCCAAAATGAGATTGGAATGCAGTGCGTAGCATGAAGAAAAAGGAAAATGTAAATGTACTACATAGGGAAAGAGGATTAAGATTGCAATTATAAATGAAGAATAGATGAAGGGGCTGTGAAATCCTCTGATAAGGAAATATCATGCAGACATGAAAGAGGAACTGACAGCAGCTTGGGTACAGCAGAGAACACTTTCAAACTATTGATATTTTTAAAATATATTTCTAAGGTTTTGTGTAATAAAAGAGACAGAAAAAAAGTGAACCTGAAATTAGATGTTACAAAACTGGAGGAATTATAATTCATCAAAAAGATATAAGAAATACTGTTTTCTGAAAAAAATAGTCAACCAAAATAAATTCTCACTGCAAATAAAACACAGACTTAAATAGAGAGTATAAAAGTAAAACACTGTCACTTTTACCATATTCTAAGTTTGAGAAATAGTTTCAGGGAGATATGAATAAAAATTTGTGATTAACTCACTTTTTTTTTTTTGACCACCTGCCACCTTTGGCGACAGTCTCATGAAATAATACTTTAAGACTTTATTCAATTGATCTGAATTGGCTTGAAAATCTGCTGGCAAGCTGTCAAATGAATGGCAACAAACAGTGATACTTTGGGTGCCTGATGAGGTTCCCTAGGAACCAGTATTAATTCAGTCTCACTGAACATACAAACAGAACAGTGTCCTCTCCAGGGCAATAACCGAACACAAATTACATTGCCAAAGTTCCCAGTAGTCTAGGGCGTTAACCTCATGAGATTTAGATCAATTGGGTTTTGGATTTTGGTAACAACTTATCATTGACTAGGGTTAAAAAAAAAAAATCTTTAAGTAGGCAGGCCTGCAGCAAAAAAATAGCTACATTTAACAAGTGAAATGTTCTTTGCTTGCCTTTTTTATTTCTGTTTACAGATGGAATATATATAGGGGAGAAAGAAGGCAAAGAGACTGTTACTCTAGCTTTGAGGGAAATCTCAGAAGAGAGACACATGGATGACACCAGGGCGGGCTCAGGCGGAATGAGAGAATGCTCAGAAATGAGTCCACGCCAACTTCCCAGTCTCTGCTGCACGTTGTTAGGGAATGGGAAATTCACTCCCTCTGGTGAATTATGTAGTCAATTAAATGTCAACAGTCTTCACACCCGTCCATGTTTCTAAGGCAATGGGATTTGACATAAATGAGAAATACAATATAAATTCCAAGTTGCACTGAGAAATTTATTATGTTTTTTTAGTAAAGCCACACCCCTAACCACTCAGTGCCTCAACTGCCCCATTTGTAAACATAGAAAATCCTTGCTTATACAATCCTCACTAAGATGGCAGAAGGATTCATAAAGTCTGAAAAATACTTTTCCTTAGAGAAAAGAATTGCACGAATCCAGGATTTTCCCTCATCTATTAATGAAAACTTGACTTTCCCACAAAACTGCGTTCTACCTGCATTCAAAGTAAAAATATGATAATCTTATCAATTTTGGAATTACATGAAGGAGATTTGGCAATTTCCCTCAATAACTCAGTCTGATATAATTATGTCCTGACATAACGTTCATTATGACAACAAAATGAAAACCAGAGGAGTGGAAAATAATGGAAGATTGAGATGTCATATATGCCTAGCTAACTGTGAAGAGAGATAATTACCTAGTTTATATTACTCAGACGAGAAGCTTAAATATAAAACAGTAAATAAAAGAAATTTCACTCCCAAATGAGTAATGTTACCCCACAACCCATATTTGTTTCCCTATTGACCACATACTCAGTTTTTGGAATCAAACATAATAGGTTTTGTTCTGTGTGGATTTTCCCATGTGAGAGAAAGTTCTTTTGACACCAGCCACCTTCCTTTCTCCTGGATTATCTCCCAGGGCTTTCCCCTTCTTGGCCTGCACACTGCAGTGGCCATGGCTGTGCATTCCCAGCCCCCACCGCCCACATCTGGCACACATCTGGGGGGACCAGCAACAGGAGAAACTAATGAGACCTTATATTCAAGGTGAGGAGACATGCTTCCGGATAAGCTTACAAACTCTGCTCTAGTCCTCATCTCTGTTCTTTGGCGTCTATTCAACATTCCTCATCTTTAAAGCCGTTCTCCCATCAACTCACTTTCCTTCACACGCACTGATCCATCTCTGATAGGTCAACAACTAAAAGAGGAAATTAGTGCCTGATCTCCTACATTTTTGTTTCTCCCTCCTCCAGTCCATTCTACTCACTTCCCCAAACAGGTACACCATGTAAAAACTTTTCCTGGATTTACAGCCAGGCTTCAAAGACCCCCCTACATGCCTGTGTAGATTGGTGGTGTTACCTTACATTGATCTTTTTGATTCTTATTCTTTAACAACATCAATTCCTTTGAATTCCTTAGGATCGATAAATTAGATTTTTTCTCCCTCAAAATAGTTTTTCTCCCTCAAAGATTTACCAGTCCTTAAGGCCTGATCCAAGTGCCACTTTCTCCATGAAAAAGTTCAAATCTCTACAAGTAGAAATTCTGTTTCTCTTTCTATTTCTCTCCCTCTCTTTTTCTCTCTCATCACCATCATCACCACCACCATCCCATCATTATCATCATGACCAACGTCATCATCATCATCATCACTGTCATCATCATCATCACCACCATCATGAACACCTCCACCATCACCATCACGACCATCACCAACACCACCGTCGTTATCATCATCACCACCACCACCATCACCATCACCATCACTATCATTGTCATTATCACCACCACCATCACCACCATCATTACAATCATCACTGTCATCATCATCACCACAACCATCACCCACACCACCACCACCACTATCATCATCATCTTTGGAATACTTTAATAGTCCCAGCTTCAGGCTGGCACCATAATTATTATGTCTGTATCCAACATCTTCCACTAGATATTAATCCCTCGGAGGCCACAGTGCCTCATCTAGAATATGTGCCTCATCTTGCCTGCTTACTTGCTCATGTTGAGCAAGTAAATAAACCTTTTCATTTTCTATTCTCTCATTCACTTCCACAAATGACAAAATGAGATGGAAGGACAAAGGGAGTACATGTTAAGAAGAGCAGGGCAGACCAAAGGGCCAAAGTCTACTTTCACCCTGCCCTTCATCTGCCAATTTATTCTGTATTTGTATAAGATGCTGCTTTGTACAAAGAAGAAAGTACGTTTGAGGTGGCATTTTTTTAAAGAGAAAAGTGAGGTATAAGTATGTAAGATTGCAAGAAAAAGGAAAACCACATTTTTCTTGTTCCCTAAATCTTTTATTTTCCATTTTCTACAGTCACTAGAACAAGACAAAACTATGTCTATCTTAAAAGGCAGACTGTATTCTGTCCCCTATTTCCTAGATGAAACTAGTAGAGGATCTCCAGTCAACCAGCGGACAGGCAAGGAAGAAGATCCCCCCTCCACCCTCCTATCATATGTCTCTTTCCCTGAAGTTATTCCTGGTCAAATGCGACAATGGCCCTTCTGGGATCTTTCAGAGCACACCTTGTCACGTCCATGTGTTAGCACAGTGTAACGAGCCAATTAGTCCTTCGCAAAGATTCATCCACAGCCTATGGTGCTTTGAGAAGGTTTTACAAGCCCCTGGGAGCAGAGGAAAATCATACAAACAGATGCTGCCCTTAAAGGGCTTTCACTTTTTTTTTTTTTTATTTAAATTTTAGGTAGTTAACGTACTCTGCAATATTGGTTTCTGGAGTAGAATTCAGTGGTTCATCACTTACATACAATACCCGGTGCTCATCACAACAAGCACCCTCCTTAATCCCTATCACCCATCTAGCCCATCCTCTGCTCCCCACCCCTCCAGCAACCCTCAGTTTGTTCTCTTAACATTGCAAACAGACTTCACCCAAATAATTAAATAATTGGAAATGTACAAAGTGTTATTTAAGAAAATCACCAAACACAAATGTTGCGGTTAATCTCTTCTGTGTATGTATGAGTGACCATGGGCAAAGGCATCAGCAACGAACACACATTTATTAAGCTCTTACTAGTGATGCTGCATTAAAGGCCCTTAGCAAAATGCTTGGTACCTACTATATGTTCTATAAATGACAAAGAACACATAAATAGCCCCCTGCTACAGAATTATGTATTCTGTAAATGCCTGCAGCCTTCCGAGATCCTTCTAAATTCCACTTCTCATTTCACTCAGGTTAGACTAGGAATATTCCAAAAGGTACTCTACCTTTACAGTGCTGATCGGTGCACCGTCCCCCAAAAGTTGGGGTACAAAGAGCCTAACTAGTGGCAGGAATCTCTCCTCTTGTTTTCTTTACTACCTGCCCTATGTGGGGTCTCTATAAGCTCAGTTCCTGGTTTATGAAAGATGATATAGTAAAAGAGCATGGAAGCTAGGCTTAACTAGACTTGGATGTAAGCTATGCTCTCCCAGAGATTGGACCTACAAACTTAAATCATCTGTGAAATGGAAATAATCATATTGGCTGCATATCACTTCTAGGAGCCTGAAGTGTGGATCCATAGGAAAGGACTGATGAGGACCACTGGCAGGGAGGACTGGGATCCTTGAGCTCTTCTTTGAGGACAAACAAGATTCAACTCTATATTTAAAGGCCAGAGATGACAAACCAGTCTGCTCTGAAACCTTGCAAGGAGAACGGGGTATTCTTCCCATTTGTCCTAAGCACAGTCTAGGCACAGATGCAAAGCAGTGATTAACTTTCTATCAGCAAAGTGGCTCCTAGAGGAAGGCTGGGGCAGCCTGCCATGGCACTTGTTTAAATACCCAAATGGAACTGACCTTCCCACTTGGAAGCCCAAGTCAAACTGAAAGGCACCTCGAGAGTGAACCTACTGTCCCTGTTTCATGAAAGCTAAATGGCAGATCTTGTTGCTGCCTTGCAGTCTCATTCCAAACCGTCAGCTTGGGCTTCCTTTATTATAACCCCATAGCCTCTAAATTGCTGTGCAGGATTTTCTGAGGACTCGTGCATGAGCACACCATGGGCTGCTGGATGTCCCCATGCACTCGCACAAATAAGTAATGGAGAGCTGGCTCAGGAAAGAGGACTTACATATTTTTTTTCCTCAAATGATATAGTTGAGCAAAACAATGTATTCTGTTCTCCTGCTAGCAAGGAATAATGAAACTAGAGTGTTGCCTTCCCAGCAGCTCCAGCCTTTGAATCGCTCAAAGCAGAAATGATCCTCAGTTTGTAGGCAGCAACAGCCTCCAGAAGCTACAGGAACATTGCCAAGAGCTCTGAAAAACCTCCACAGCTAATTGGGGACCAGCTTATTAGTGACACTTTTGAGAGTCAGGTTGTCATTGAGGAGAAACGAAGGAGAACACGGTGGGCGCCATTGCCTGGAATTAGGCCGTGGGAGGGAGGGCTGCTTCCTTCTCCTCACAGGAACATTGCTCTGTAATTTTCTCAAAAGCTGTGCTCAGCTGCTTGCAAAAGCCCTGGATCTTGGAAGGCTGCAGGCAACACCTTAGCCTCCACAACTGCCTGAACATGGTCCCCCACCATCTGCATTCGGAAAGCTCTGCGGCCATTTCAAAGATACCCTGAATTAGGTAACACCACCAAGATAAATGTATCATGCCCTCTGAGCAGTGGCCTCTTGAACATGTGTCTCCATTCTTTGTGTAGCTAACTCAATACTTTTACTTCACAATCATAGACAATTCTAGTAGCAAATAATCCTCAAGGTTTTGTGTAAATATTTAAGTCTCAGTAAAGAAAGAAAAAAAGCTGAAGAATTTTTTAAAGTGTTTAAATTAACTTGTCAAAATACCAGTCGGGTCATATTTAAAGTCAGGCTCTTGAAGTACCACAAGAAATGAGTTACTTTGAGGGGAGGGAAGGTGATTGCCAGTGTCAGACCAGCTCCATCCAAGCAGAATGCTATGTCCCGTGTGTTGCCTTTGAGTTTTGAGTGAGATGTTGCCCTGATAACAAACTGAGTTTCTCAGCTCCCTTCCCCCGGAAGGGTGGTCCCTGATCTGGATAACATTTTCTGAGTTCTGTGCTAGGATGCTAGTCCTCACCACCCCTCCCATGGCCCCCTGTCCCCCCCACCCCAGAAAAGACGGAGAAGACATTGCATTAGCAACAAGAGCAGTTTGAGCTGGGTAAGCCTACACCACTTCCATTTGACATGCTCCCTGCTGGATGAACTGATGGAATCTCGTCACCACCCTGGTAGAAAGAAGGAAGCCTAGATCCTAGAATTAACCCCTAGGATGCTCTCCTGGTGTGGGAACAACCCCAAGGAGCTTTTTCTGATGGTACCGGAAGTCCATCTGAGAACAGACTGGAACATGAAAAATATAGTTGACAAGGCCTCTGTTTACTGCCTTATTTTTTTTTTTTTTAAGATTTTATTTATTTATTTGAGAGAGAGAGAATGAGAGACAGAGAGCATGAGAGGGAGGAGGGTCAGAGGGAGAAGCAGACTCCCTGCCGAGCAGGGAGCCCTATGCGGGACTCGATCCCGGGACTCCAGGATCATGACCTGAGCCGAAGGCAGTCGCTTAACCAACTGAGCCACCCAGGTGCCCTCTGTTTACTGCCTTATTCTATTTATTGCCTTTCTCTTCTCTTTCAGCAATTTCACTCTTCTTTCCTCATAAGAATGGTTTAGCCTTTGTGAATTCCATAATTTAACCCAACTTGTAAGAGGATAAGTTCCTTGAATCTCAAGGTAACTCACATTCTCTCTCTAGCTCTTGCTGTTAATACACACACACACACACACACACACACATTTTAATGGTACACAAAATCGGGTTGGTTGCCGACCCAATAACTGGCCATTTTCACTTCCTTTCTTCTTTGCTAGGACAGATTACCTCCCACAAGAGAATCTAAAATGTCAGTTCACAGCATGTGTAGTTTCTTGCTGCAAGAGGTGGTGATATCACACAGTTTTGGGGTGGCCATGTGACACAGTTGTGGGGTGCAATGTGATAGTCCTGCAGTAGCACTGAGATGATGTTACACATCTCTGGGGTAGCCACATGCCAAAGTTCTTGGAGGCAGAATGACACATTTCTGGTATAGGCATGTGACACTCTTCTGCGGTAACCATGTGGTATAGTAGTTGGGTGGCTATGGGACACAGTCCTGGGGTGGCAGTGTGACATTGTTTGGAGTTGCCAGAACATGGAAATATTCCTGGGATGGCCACATGCCAGGTACGAGATGGATCTGTGACATAGGAGATGACAATGTGAAACATTTCTGGTCAATGAAGCCTACAGGATGTCTGCTGGAGAACTTCCTGGAAAGATTCTCCCTCTATATGAAGAGGGATATGGAAAAAGACCTTTCTCATCACTGGGACTTCCCCTTTCTCTTCTCACCTTGGAACAGATTTACATGAGGTTAAACAAATTCAACATTTAATATATTCTCAATACTTCATACTTTGTTTTTTCATAATAAAAGTTTTCTCCAAGTCACATAAAGACCCCAAACTCTCTCCCGTTTTCCCAAGGATTTTGTACAGACAATACAGTCGTGTGTGTGTGTGTGTGTGTGTGTGTGTGTGTGTGTGTGTGTGTGTGTGTGAGAGAGAGAGAGATAGGGTATGA
Source organism: Mirounga leonina (assembly GCF_011800145.1). Lineage (NCBI taxonomy): Eukaryota > Metazoa > Chordata > Mammalia > Carnivora > Phocidae > Mirounga > Mirounga leonina. The sequence goes on from NW_023270702.1 coordinate 1,143,064, forward strand.
ACAAAGTTAGGAAGCACACAGAGAAAGCAGGTACCAATCAAGATCTGTCTTCCTCTGTTTTCCAACTGCATCAAAAAACAAAAGGAGACTTTCACTACAGATGGATTTGAGTAGAATCCTGCTTCACTCCAAGCCTCTCCATTTCAAACCCTAGTGTAGCCTGAGGGAAGAAGATAGAGTGAGTAGGGGTAAAGTTTGAACTGAATAGGAGATTACAATTTAAAAAGAACATGTTTGGCTCTGAGTAACTGAAATGAGACTTGCTAAAATAAATGAAGATTTTATTGAGTCAAACTGAGATCTGAATTAGGGAACTGGGTACCCAGTAGAAAACTAAGTACCATCAAATGTAGAAAGTACCAACTATTGGATCAAGCAAAAGCTTTTCATGTTTATGCCCCCGACAAATTGAGACTACAGTAAACCAGTCAAATAGATTTAAAATACCTCACAAATTTCATTCAAAGTTATTTTGGATACTCACACTAGACACATTCTTTCAAACATTTTAAATAACATGAATCAAAACAAGCAGCCTATGAATATATTAGTTTAATCCCATCTTTCTCCCCCTCCGCTCCTCCCCCAAACAAAGTTATGTACAAAATAACAAATCCAGTCTTGCTCCTACTTTTTCTGCAGGAGTACAAAACAAATTTTGCTTCCCATTTTTGGGGCATGATTTCAGGACCCAATATTTTGCAAACAGCTAAGATGAATGTCAAACAAAGAGGCAGTAGAAATATTTCCACAAATTGGGAGTGGGGATCAGAAAATGTATTATTCATGAAACATTCTTGAAAACTTATTTTAGAAACTACCCCGACAGACCAAGCCATATATTAATATTAAAAACTCTAGAGCGATGAAGTCATAAAGACTGCTGATGAGTGAAAATGACATTGAATACAAGGTTAATTTTTAAATAATCATAATAAATTTGAATATTTTTTAATTTAAAGGAAATATTTGTTAAAATTGTTTCACATTCACCTATTGATGGTCATTTGGGTTGTTTCTATGTTTTGGCTATTATAAATACAGCTGCCATAAACATTTTTGTACGTTTTGTGAACATATGCTTTCATTTCTCTCAGGTACATACCTAGGGTGAGAAAGGCTGGATCATATGAGACGTGTAAAACTGCCAATTTTTTTCTGAAGTCATTCTTCCATTTTACTTTACCAAAAGTAGTGTGTAAAAATTCCAGTTGCTTCATGTGCTCACAAAGCCAAGTGTGGTCATCTTTTTATTTTTAATCATTCTACTAGGTATGTAGTGATAGATACATCGCTGTGGTTTTAATTTGCATTTCCCTGATGAATAATGATGATGAACATCTTTTAAAATACTTATGTTTGTCCTCTGTTGTGAAGTGTCTGTTCGAATCTTTTGCCCATTTTTTGAGTTTTAATTTTATTATTTTGTCATAAGAGTTTTTAATATTCAAGAAACAAATTCATAGCCAGATACATATTCTATAAATATTCCTCCCAATCTATGTCTTCCTTTTCATTTTCTGTACAGTGTCTTTTGAAGGGAAAAGTTCTTAATTTTGATGAAGCCTAATTTGTTAATTTATTTCTTTTTATATTTCTTCTCTTCTTTGTTGTGCTGAAAAAATCTCTGCCTAAACAAAGGTTATGAATATTTTCTCCTGGTAAATTTATAGTTTTATCTCTTACATTAAGGTCTATGATCCATTTGAAGTTAATGTTTGTATATCATATAAGGAAAATAAAAAGCTTCATTTTTCTAAACAACTATCCAAATGTTCTGGCACCATTTGTAGAAAAGATTATCTTTTCCCCTTTTAGCAGTTCAGTAAAAATCAATTTATAATACATGTGAGTCTATTTCTGAACTCTGTTCTTTCCCATTGATCTAGTTTTTCTCTCTTTATGCTAATACTACACTATCTTGATTATCATTGCTTTATAATAAGTCTTGAAATTGGGTAGTGGAAGCCCTCCAATTTATTTCTTCTTTGTTAAGGTTGTTTTAGCTATTCTCAGTCCTTTGCATTTTAATATAAATATTATATATCAGCTTGTTATAAAACAAAAGCATGCTGGGAATTTGATTGGTATTGCATTGAATTTGTACATCCAGTGGGGAAAATTGTCATCTTAACAACATTGAGTCTTATGATCTGTGAATGGACATATTTTTTCAGTTATTTAGGTGTTTTGAAGTTGTAGTGTAGATATATATCTTCTGTCAAATCTATACCTAAAATTTTCATATTTTTAGTACTGTTATAAATGGTACTTTTTAAAAATTTTAACGTGTGGTTGTTTGTTGCTAGTATATAGAAATGATATTGAATTTGTATATTGATCTTGTATCCTGCAACTTTACCAAACTCATTTATTACAACTTACTAGTTCTAGCAGAGTTTTTGGCTGGTTACATCAGGTATTCTACACAGATAGTCATGTTACCTGCAAATAAAAACAGTTTTAATTTTTTTTACCTTTCTGATTTAGATGCTTTTTATTTCTTATTCTTGCCTTATAGCCTTTGATAGAATCTCCAGTACAATGGTGAATAATAGTGGTGAGAGCAGATATATTCAGTTTTTCAGAAGAGCTTGTATAAAACTGGTGTCATGGGAATCATCAGAAATCTATGTTATCTACCTCAGAGATTTCCATACCAAAGAGTGGGAATGCAGGCTTCCCTCCTCCCTTACACTCACTCCTCAACTGTGCCATTTCCCTTTTCAAAGTTCCAGCGATCTTAGCCCCATTTAGTGACCTGGCCCTTACAGACAAGTGTTAAGTCAGGGAACAATGTATGCACTCCCAAAGTTTTATTGAATGTCTGGTGAATATATAAAATGAATCCCTCATTATGTCCTGTTGGTCAATGGCTAGCCTCCAAGAGCTTGTCTCTTGTTCTTAGCTAAAGGCTCCAATAGCCAATTTCCAGACAACAGGAAAGCTGCTGTTTGACACTTTATCTTATCTTGTAATATCAACATGCACTGGTTTTTTGTCCTTTACCACAGGAAATGTTGTGTTTTCCTATTACCATGGGAAGTAGAACCAATGTTCTATTCCAATTACTTTTTCCCTTTTCAGGAATAACTAAGTTACCAAAGCTGAAGCTCTAACTTCTCTCACTCATGTATTCAAGCATCCAATCAACACATAGTTACTAAGTAGCACCAGGAAACATTCCAGGCATAGAGGATAGAGTGGTAAGAAAAATATACACCATCTATTTTATTATCTTAAAAAATAGAAGGAATTATAATACCAGTAAGATATGATATACTAGGCTCGATAGTGGGCACCAGGGAACAATAAATCCAGAGCGCCCAAAGTAGGTCAGTGAGTCAAAAAAAGCATTAGCATCAGGTATTAGTCAGGCAAAGAGGTAAGGAAAGTTCCAGAGAGAGGAAGCAGAATGCTGAAAGGCCTTGGAGCTAAAAGAAATTGAGTGTCACATGTTGGAGAAATTACAGAAATTCATGTTGGGTCTACTGGTGAAGACAAGGGCAGAACAGTGGCTAAGTCACTCAGGGCCAGCTCAGGCAGCTTATGCACTGTACATACTATCTCAAAGACAGTAGAAAGACAACAAACCTTCTAAACATGGAGATGATACAATTAGGCTTTAGAAGTTTAATGACACAATTTGGCTATAGTGTGGAGACTAGGCTAGAGGATAGAAAGATTTACATCAGGAAATCTATTAGGAGATGTTCATAGTGACCCAGACTTGAATGGATAAAAGGCCAGATTAGTTAAGTTAGTGGTAATGGACATAAGCAAACATGGACAAACCTGAGACATGGTTAGCAGGCTGTTTCAAAAGAACGTAGATTGCTAAATTCAATGTGAAGCCTTCGGGCAGGATGCTGGATGATTACAGAGATGTTAAAGATAACTTGGTTTCTGTTTCTAGCCAAATGTAGATATGAAGTACAGAAGGAAAACTGATGAATTCAGAATTTAGAGATTCAATGTGAAAGCCAAAAGCAAATAAATGTCATGTGGCCAGTTGCCTATATGGCTTTGAAACTCAAAAGATGTCAAAGCTAAAAGGTATATTTGAAAACCACCATGTTTAATTTTCAGATTTCATCTGACATATTTTTCTATCTTTGTTATTTGTTTCTGCCTTTTAAATAATCTTTTAAAATTTGAGCTCCATGTTCCTCAGAAAGTTAAAACTAGAACTACCATATAATCCAGTAATTGCACTACCAGGTATTTACCCACAGGGTACAAAAATACTAATTCAAAGGGATATATACACCTCAATGTCTATACCAGCATTATCAACAATAGCCAAATTATAGAAAGAGCCCAAGTGTCTATAAATTGATGAAAGGATAAAGATGGAATATTACTCAGCCATAGAGAAAGAATGAAATTGAGGCACTTGGGTGGCCAAATCGGTTGAGCATCTGACTCTTGATTTCGGCTCAGGTCACGGTCACAGGGTCCTGGGATCAAGCCCTGCATCAGGCTCCATGCTCAGCCCAGAGTCTGCTTGGGATTCTCTCTCTCTCCCTTTCTGTCTGCCCCTCTTCCCACTCTCAAATAAATAAATAAATAAATAAATAAATAAATAAATAAATAAATAACATCTTTTTAAAAAAGAATGAAATCTTGTAATTTGAAATGACATGAATGAAGCTACAGAGTATAATGCTAAGTGAAATAAGTCAGAGAAAGACAAATACCATATGATTTCACTCATATGTGGAATTTCAGAAGCAAAACAAATGAGAAAGGGGAATAAAAGAGAGAGAGGCAAACCAAGAAACAGACTCATAACTATAGAGAACAAACTGATGGTTACCTGAGGGAAGGCGGGGGGGTGGGGATGAAACAGGTAATGGGGGTTATAGAGTCCACTTGTGATGAGCACTGGGTGATGTATGAAAGTGTTCAACCACTATATTGTACACCTGAAACTAATATAACACTGTATGTTAACTAACTGGAATTCAAATAAAAACTAACTAACTAAATAAATAAATAAATAAATTTGAAGTCCATATCACTGACTTAGTTTTCTGGTACAGAATTTTTTTTAAAGATTATTTTAGAGCGGGAGAGGGGCAGAGGGAGAAGGAAAGAGAGAATCTTAAGCAGACTCCTCACTGAGCATGTAGCCCGATGCAGGGCTCAAGCCCAGGACCTTGAGATCATGACCTGAACTGAAACCAAGAGTTGGAGGCTTAACCAACTGATCCACCTAGGCATCCCACTAGTACAGAATTTTTATTAAACATGCAACCCATCTTTACTAAATTTCCCTTTCATTTTATCCATACCCTCTTATTCGGTATGTCCTTGTTATCTACATAGCTATACAGTCTATATTACATGGCTTTGATTGTATTGAGGCTGTCCAACAGTTTCCAAATTCACTTTGGGTTTCTATAGTAAAACATTTTTCAGAACTATGCTCATTCATTTCCTATTGAGGATGTTTACTTTTCAGTGTAATATAATCGTTTTTTTCAGGAGCCCTGAGTTAATTTGCCCTCTAACTCATTCTCAGCCAAAAAATTTCTCTTATTTTTTTATTCTCACAGAAGTTGATCATAGGAAAAATAATCTAATGTATGTAGCTTTGGGAGGACATATAAGAAACACCAGTAGAAAAAGGGGAAAGATATAGGAAAGGGAAGTCATTAATAAACGCTGCATTGTCAAACCAGTCACAGCTGTGAGTAAATCCATGGGAAAACTCTGGGAACCTGTGCACACACAACTTACACCTGCAGATTATTCCACCTGTGGGGCCAGGGAGCTCTGAATGATGTTTGGTGGGCTGCTGTCACACTTCTGGGTAGACTTCCCTTCCACAGTTTGGGTGAAACCTGCCAGGTAAAGAAATGTACATATTGGCAGTTGAACACCCATCAAAGGCCACTGAGGTGTTAAATCCTGGGGAACAGGGCCTGCTACAACAAGTCACTTTTTTTCCCCAAAGTGCAAGGGGTATGGATGTCTCTTTGTTCTCTTTACCTCATGTTCTGTTTCACCCCAAGTGGATGTACTGTAGTGCAATTCTGATGAAAACAACTTAAAGCTAACATCAGAGTCCACAGTTAAAGGCTCAGTATATTCTAGACTGAAGTTTATGTCTCTCCCCCCCCACCACCAAATTCATATGTTGAAGCCTTAACCTCCAGGGAGGCTATATTTGGAGATAGGGTTTCTAAGGAAGTAATTAAGGTTAGATTAGGTCATAAGGGTGGGGCCCTGATCTAATAGGATTAGTGTCCTTATGAGAAGAGGTATCAGAGAGCCCACACTCAATTTAAATCCCTTTCTCTCTCCCTTTCTTCCTCTTTCTCCATCTCTCTTCCTCCCTCTCTCTCTCTCCCCCTTCTTCCCTGTCCTCCTCCCTGTAAACACATGAAAAGGAGATCATATGATCACACAGTAAGATGGCAGCCTTCTATAAGCCAAGCCAAGACGCCTCAGAATGAAAGCTACTTGTCAGCACCTTGATCTTAGACTTTCCAACTTCCAGAACTATGAGAAATAAATTTCTGTTGTTTAAGCCACCCAGACGGTGATATTATTTTATGGCAGCACAAGCAGACTAACATACCTCCATAAGACTGCCCTGGCGTCAGACGCCAGACACACTTCAGGAGTCCCTTGGCCACCTTCACTTCTAACTCGCTATAAATTCAAGGGTTCCTATAACCCCCTGAGGTTCAATAATTCACTAAAATGACTTATAGAGCTCAGTCAAGTGTTACACTTATGATTGCAGTTTTAATATAAAAGATACACATAGGACAATGTCTGGAAGGGAGGGCAGAGCTTCCCTACACTTTTCTGTGGAGTTGGGGTATGTAACCCTCCTGGCCAACTAATGTGTTCTCCACTGAGCTTCAGTGTCTGGAGTGTTGTTTATCAGGGTTTCCTTATGTAGACATGACTGATGGACTCATTCACCATGTGATTGAACTCATTTTCCATCCCTCCATCTCTCTCTGGAGGTTGAAGAGTTGGCTGATACCACATGGCTCAAGCTCCAGCCTTCTCATCACATGGCTGGTCTTTATGGCTTAGCATCCACCCCGTCATGAGACACTCATTAGCAAAAAACATCAAGATCCACTATAAATAAAAAGAGCTCCTATACTCAAGAAGTTACAAGGATTTAGTATCCCTTCCAGAAGTCAGGGATAAAGACCAAACAAATTCTTTATTATACAACCTCTCCATGTGGAGACAGTCAAATCTCCTTTGATCAGATCTGGAGGGAGAGTTGTTGTGTATTACCACTAATTTCTCATTTTTAGTGGCCTTCATTTAGTGTATTTTCATACTAAGAATCTTTCTTTGTCTACTACCTGTTCTAGAAAAGAATGGTATACATTAAAACTGTGTTCTTTTCTGTAAAAGACACCACCAAGAGAATGAAAACACAAACCACAGACTGGGAGAGAAAATATTTGCAAAAGACACGTCAGATAAAGGACTTGTATCTAAAATATACAAAGAACTTTTAAATCTCAACAATAAGAAAACAAACACCATGATTAACAAATAGGCCAAACATCTAAATGGATACCTCACCAAAGAAGACATGCAGGTGGCAAATGAGCATATGAAAAGAGGCTCCACATCATGTGTCATCAGAGAAATGCAAATTAAAATGAGATACCATTACACACCTATTAGAATGGCCAAAATTCAAAACAATGACAGCAAAGTTTGGCGAGGATATGGAGCAAAACAAACCTCTGGTTCATTGCTGATGGGAACATGAAATGGTACAGCCACTTTAAAAGACAGTTTGGCAGTTTCTTACAAAACTAAACACACTCTTACCATATGATCCAGCATTCCTGCTCCTTGGTATTTACCCAAAGAAGTTGAAAAACTTATGACTACACAAAACCTGCACACAGACATTTATAGCAGCTTCATTCATAGTTGCCAGAATTTGGAAGCAACCAAGATGTTCTCCAATAGATGAGTGGATAAATAAATTGTGGTGCATCCAGACAATGGAATACTATTAACTCTAAAAACAAATGAAGTATCAAACAGTGGAAAGACATGGAAGAAGTTTAAATGCATGTTACAAAGTGAAAGAAACCAATCTGAAAGCGTTACACTAAATGTTACAAAGTGAAAGAAACCAATAGTCTGCATCTGGTATGATTCCAACTATATGACATTCCGGAAAGGCAAAACTATGGAGACAGGGGGGAAAAATTGGTGATTACCAGGTGTTAGAAGGGAAGGAGGGGTGAATAGGTGGAGCACAGATAATTTTTAGGTCAGTGAAAATACTTTGTATGAAACTACAATGATGAATACTTGTCATTATACATTTGTCCAAACCCATAGAACGTACAACATCAAGAGTGAACCCCGGCCTAAACTACAGACTTTGGGTGAAAATGAGGTATCAATGTAGGTTCATCAGTTACAACACATGTACCACTCTGTTGGTAGTGTTGATAATGGGGGAGACTAGGCAAGTGGGAATAGGGAGTATATGGGAAATCTCTGTATCTTCCACATAATTTTGCTGTGAACCTAAAACTCCTCTTTTTTTTTTTCCCTAAAACTCCTCTTAAAAATAAAGTCTATAAAGGAAAAAAAAAGCAATCTGTATCTCCAGCCTACCCTACTTCTTCTAGGACTCTTGTTTTTGAAAGCTCCAAAATAAATACAGAAATATTAAAAAGGAAGAGCAACTTTGCAGGAGAAGGCAGATCTCCTTGTTTTCTGGATGGACATGGACCCAGGTTACTGAATGAAAGGTAAGCCACCAGAGAAGCACAATGTGTCCTTCTATTTTCTTTCAATAAAGTGGATTATTTTATTTCATGATTTTTCTCCATCCTGATGAATTGCCTTTGTTTCTCATAGAAATTTTCTCCAAGATTCTGACAACAGGTTGTTAGTCAGTTTTAGTTTTCGGGAGTGATATACATCTTTCTAACTTTAATAAAAAGTTAGGAGAAGTTGAGTAAGAAGATGGGAACCAAGTGCCATTTCAAAATACAGCTCCAGTTACTACCTTTGAAATGGCTCCTTTAAGGAACTTCACAGCATCTAATCCTATATCATTCCAGCTTCTTACATCTCCTAATTATTAACATGCTCTGGCTTGTTTCTCACTAAAAAGTAGATATGGCATAGTTAGCTGATAAAGTTTCATCACAGAGACGCTCTTCTCATGTTATCACTTTGCTGTGAACTCCGGTAAACTAAACCTATGTACCAGGGAGATGTGGATTTCCTTCCCAAAAAGCGTCAAGGCCATATTTGACATCAGGCTTTTCATGCCAATATATTTTCTTTGCTTATTTTTATTTTGCTTTGTTTTATTGTAAATCACAAAATACTATATCTATACATCAGTATCTGAGCTCATGTATAAACATAACCACATACAAACCCTACATCAACCTAACACTCTTCTCCCAAAATCGAATTCTTCACTGTAACTATCCTTGGAATGATCTGACAACTGGTGCCATATTCTGTTCAGATTAATCCTCTATAATGTCATCAATTTTGTATTCCAGGAGGATAAATTTGCAGCTAAGCATTAAATATTGTATCAGGTTATGTAAAACATAATCCATTGGGTTTAAAAGTGAGCCATTATTTCAAACTATTGCCATGAACTGTCTGTACCTTATTTTCAGGAGACCATCAAGAGAAAATATTATGCACAAAACTGTTTTAAACAACATCTGTTTCAGGCACTGTTAGGATCTTCTCAGAGACAACTGAAAGGATAATCATTTTTGTCATATGAGAATACAGTGTTCTGTTCTAAATGGGTTAAGTACATGTGGTGGCAGAACACAGAAGGAAGTCATAATGGGAAATATGAATCGAAGATGGTTTCGCTTTGAGCCCTACAACCTTATTTCATGAAAATAACAAATCAGTCCACACAGAAACTTCCCCTGAGAAGCTGTGATCAGTCAACCGAATGTGAGTCTTTGAGTCAGTTCCTGGGCTGCCAGACATTAGAAACTCTCTGCTTTCATTTTCTCAATCCATAATAATACTCATTCCCAAAAAGTAGGCTCCATGAAGGTAGGTACATGTTATTCTTACTCTGTTTTATACCCAGTTTTTAGCATAGCATCCAGCATGTACTTGGCCCTTAATCAAGAGACACTAAATCTTCCACTCATTCATTTAACAGACACTGACTCTGGTAGAGGCACAGAGAGAGCCAGGTGAGCCACTTACCATCAGGGCTATCACCACTTAGTGAGAGAGAGCAGAAAAAGTAAGCAATCAGGATGATCTTCCATAATGGAGCTAGGTCTTGACTGCCGTAGGAGCCCAAGAAATGAACCACTGCTTATGCCTAAAAGAACTGGAAAACATACCCAAAGAAGATAAGAACTTGATTCTAAAGAATAACTGACATTTACCAGTTAGGATAGAATGAGAAGAAGGATATAACAGACCAAGGCAACAACACACTCAATGACCCTAGTAAGAAGTTTCTCACGCTCATGCACCACCGGAAGTTCCTTGTGCAGCATGGTGTGTGGGGGAAGTATAACAGGAGAACATTAAAGTGAAGTGACCCTAGGCCAAATTGTGAAGAGCTTTGTGTGTCACAACAAGAAGCCTGGCTTTTATCCTGTGGGTCATGAGGAGCCATCAAGGCTTTTAACAGTATCAGAATTAGGGTATTGAAAGATGATCTTGGTGTTGAATGGTTTAGTTTAGAAAGTAGCTTAAAAGGAAGACCAGTTAGAAAATCAGGCATTAAATCGATCAATAAGTAATGGGGATATGTACTAATGCAACAGTAGAAATAGAAAATATATACAAGTTCGGAAGATATTTCAAGGGAAGAATAGTTAGGATTTGAAGATTGGAAGATTTTTTTGACTATCTGCCAAACGCTGTTCTAGGATAAAATGTAGAACAACACTGACAAAGTTTCCTGCTCTTGTGGAACTCATAATCTCTTAGAGTAGAAAGAGGCAGTAGATGGTGATGCTCTTAGCTCCACTCTTCAGGCCCTACCCCTCCAAATCCCAGCTGCACAGAATATTAATTGCTGATGCCCTGCAGCTGTGGCCCTCACTCTGCATTGCCCTCACCTGAGGTTAAAGCCCCTCTCAGAGGAAGACTATGGCTTAAGATCGGCTGATAAAGGGATATAAAAGCCCAGCCTTCCCCAACTTCCCTCAGTTGAGAACAATGTCAGAGCTCCAGAGCTCCCATAGGACCGGCCAAAGCCTCCACTGAAACCACATTCCCAGTCAGTTTCTCTCTTTGCCCAGCCATGCCTTCTTAAGTCCTTTACACGTTTAATTCTCAATCACCAATAAACAATCTTCACACAATTCGTCACCTTGAAGTCTATTTCCGGGGAACCCAACTGAAGATAGTCAGGGCCAGGAGTGGTCTTAGGAAGCCAATTTTAAAGTAGAATTAGGGAAATGGATCATTTACTAGAATCTGGTAGTAAGAATCTCATTGCTAGTGGTAGATGGAGTATGGATAGGCCCTGGCTTGCTGTAATGGTGTAATTATTAAAACCATTGCCAGTAGTGATCTGGCATGAGACACGGGTGGAAGAGGGCACACTAGCTGATAACGTGCCTGTGGTAGTTAAGACGTATGAGACAAACACTATAAAAACAACGGATTTAGGCAGCTGTTGCTGAATACCATTGATTCACTGGAAAGAGATAGTGACAGGGTCAGGATGATTAATCATCAATTCAAGACAAAATGTGAAAGTCCTGTGCATTTCAAGTTCCTAACTTCCTGAAGCTGGAGGTGGAAGAGAGCTGAAGTCTGGGTGATGGACTTAATCAAAGTATAGCAGAGTTTCAGCCAAGGAAGGATTCTCAGCTTTGAAAGGTCTCTTACTCCAAGGCCAGAACCCTATTATGGAAAGAATTAGACATTACAATTTAGAATGGGAATATCTGTGAGAATGCAGTGAATATTGAACAACCATGATCTCCTGAACCCACTGGGCCTGCCGCCGGGCCCACTCACCCTTGTTGGCCACTTACTCAGTGGCCCCTTCTTGCTTGAAGATCATGCAGAGGCTTCAGATGAGGCAGGTGACTTACAAAACAATGCTTCTTCTGCTCAGGATCTGCACCTCCTGCTGACAATTAGACTAATTGGGGTCAAATCTGAACACGGATGTGCTGCTCCTGCTAAGGGAGAAAAAGAACTGCAAGAATCTAGCATTAACAATGTCATGGACTGAATACTATATCCCCCAAGGATGCTGGATACTGTATATAAACTGGCCCCCAAGGATGCTCGATTCTGTACATGAACTGGACTCTGGGGTTGCTGAGCAAAAAGAGAACTACATAAGGGAGAGTTTATGTGATGGGTGCACTCTCTAATGATAACCCCCTGGCAAGGACCTCAGGAGAAAGTTTGGGGGCTGCAAAGATAACCCTTGGCAGGAACCATCACTTTTTCCAAGCTTCTTAATGAAGTAGAAATGCCAGAATTGTTATGGCAGTTCATGGAGCAAGGGATCCAAAAGCTCAGAAAAATGGCATGTTCAATTGGAAAACCTACCAGATACCTCTATTTTTCAGAAGATCCTGAAGGACACCGAGACATATTAGGAATGTGCTGGTGAGAGGAGCACCAGCATCCCTGAGATGCTCACTGTGGCTGTTATGTATAGGCCAATAATGATGGTAGGAGATGCCATGCAGGACAGGTTGACCTGATATCAAGGAGGGTCATAGGACCTGGAAAAGTAGAGACCAGCGGTGGCACTTAATAATCAGAAGCAACAAATAGCAAGGTCCACCAGCACTCCACTAGGAGTGCTGACACACAAAGTACTGTTGTGATGGTGAATGGACCACAGTGATCCTAGAGGCAAGATGTATAGACAGCCAATAAGGAATTGCTTAATTTATACAATCAAAAAAGATCCAGATGGATGATCATGATGCTGAAGACAATTACTCCAAGGAAGAGTCATGATCCCTTGCCCAGTTTTTATGTATGGCCCTTTCTCAGTCCCTGAACCCTGAATGAGGGAGAAGCTAGGTCCCTATGAGAAAAGAACACCACAGAGACACCTCAGAAAGCACAGATAGTAATAATTCTCCTATTTTCACCATCAAAGAGACCTATAGCTATTTATTTGGGAAACCGTACCCTAGGGAAAAAAGCAAACCTAGACATTTCATTGATTGATGAACACAGAGCCCAAACTAACGTTGATACTTAGAGATGTAAAATGATATCACGGACTCCTTTTAGAGAAGTGAAAAAGACAAGCCTATAGTAAATGCAGTCCTTGCTGCTAGTAAATGGATCTGGTTCTAGTGGGTCCACAGGATCCATAGACAACCCCTGATGGTCATATCCCTGGTCCCTAAATGTGTAATTGGAGTGCTTGATTTACCTAGCAAAACTATCACATTGGGTTGTGGTCCTGCAGCAAGAGAGCTATTGTAATTAGGGAAGCCAAGTCACAAGTCACAGTCTCTTTACCTCTCCCCCAGGCAAGACAGTAACTGGAAAATACTACCGTACACATGGGAAATGGCAGATATTAGTGGCACCATCAAAACCTTAAATGTAGGAGTGCTGTTCAGCATGGAGGTTATGGATTACACTGGAAAAGGCCTTTTCAAAGGAATCATGAAAGTAAAACAGAGAGTGAGCATAGGCAACTTCTTGCAGGAGATTTGCTATAACAGCAAGCAGGAAAATGGCTTTAAATGTGTATTGTAAGGGAAAGAAAAGAAAAGTATCAGTCTCCAACTTGTTGGATTAGGTGTATATTAACACCATCAACCAAGATTAAAGATAGATATGGAATAATGGCTTTGAAGATTTGGAATAGGGAGCTGGTGGTTTACTTTGGAACCTAGTAGGCTTGAATACAGAATTACTTAACTCAGGCAAGCCAGAATCAAGGACCATGGATCTCTAACTGGGGTCAATATCTCAAGGGCTAAGACAAGTGTGAGAGAGAGCAGGCTTTCCCACAGCAGAGAGTGGGGTCCGGAGGATTTGAGGAATGGGAAAAATAATATTGATATCTTGGGCCAAGCATATTTGGGGGAAAAAGAGAATTCCAGAAGGTTGAACACAAACAAGAAGAAATAGAGCAAACTGCAATCAGAAACAAGGTAAGCCCACGCTGATTTGGGAGGCAAAGCAGTGATTATCTCTTACAAAGTTGTCCCCAGAAAGGCCAATGGCTAGACCATGGGAAGGATGGAAAGTTGTTAAGGGCAGAGACTTGGGAAAATGCAGTAATTTTGTGGTATGCAAATAAAATTTTATTATCTTTACTTCCTATCAGCTTTTAATTCTTCTATTCTTATTAATTTTGGTCTGTTTAAAGTCCAACTTAGCCCTTGGGTTTTTCCATCAGTCTCGTGAACCCCACAGAGATGAGATTAGAGTCAGAACTAGAAGCAGACTGCAGATACCTTGGCATCCAGAGACAGTTCTAGTGAGGAATGCCTGTCACCCATCTTGTCTGACACTAACAAAAAATTTAGAATGTGCACAGATCTTTGGAAATATGATGGGTTCCATATTGGTTATAATGAGTTTAAATATCTGGCTAAATGGAGATGTAGACTTAAAACTCAAAAGATGTGTTCAACAGAAGAAAAGTTACTAATTCCTGAATATTTCCTATTTTGCCCTTCCTCCCTTCTCTCCTTTTGTGCTTGCTCAGATTCTCCTTTGGGTAAAGAAGCTAGATAATGAGCAAAGCCCGGAAAAGACAATGTAAATCAAAGAAGTGAAGTTAATCTACATCATAATGAACTTGGAGAGTAAATAGAAAAATTAGGTGGGCTGAATGGTGAGACAAGTTTTGGAGGGTTTGGAGTTACGAGTGGAAAATGCAGTGTTTCAGGTAGCAAGTGCTATCTGCTACAGGATCCCCAAAGTTGCAAAACTGGAGACAATAGTTTGTATACAGGCAACACTCCCAGCTTATGCATTTATTGAGAGGCTATTCAAATAATTAAATAATTTTAATTATCTCAGAGCTAATTACAACCTTTTTAAAAATGTCAACGCCTTTGCTAAACAAGTCTACATAAGGTCTTTATTTTATTCTATTTTTATTTTAATAAGTACATACTAAATGTTTGCATAAACATATACTGGATTGTGTGTATGACCACTTCATGCTAGGTGCTATTCATGTGATTTTAATGTCCATTTTCTTCTCGTGTTACCACTGAAGAGTACTACTTTAATTGTGAGCTAATAAGGGAAGAACAAAAATAAATAAATAAAACAGAACTGGACATCATATGTAATGTTACATTTGTACCAGGTGAAGTACAAATGCAATTACAATGCCCTAAACAAATAGAAGTTTTGCACTAGTTTGAAAAGAGAAAACTGGATGAGAAAATGAATTACCACACCTTCCACAATAGAATGACATCCACAAAAAAGGGTTCGTGTCTTACCATCTTCACCATATTTCTCTTTCAAGTAGGGATACGGCAGTGCCATCAAACTAATATACTCTACCACATTAACGGTGCTAATTTAAAATCTATTATTTTAAAAGTTTGTTTATAAGTATAAAAAGTATAAAAAGTATAAGATACTTTTTAAAGATATCAATTCATGTCTGAGTGTGTTTAAGGAACACTTTCATTAAAATAATTTACATTGATATGGGAAGAGAAAAAGAATTTTGCCTCCACAAGGGGTTCACTTTCACTAAATTTGAAAAACACTTGAATGCAAGTAGCCATATGCAAAGCTTGATGACCAAGTGCTTTGAGAAGGGTATAGGCAACAGGGGGCAGCTGGCAAGAAGTAGAAAAGACACCTGAGTAGTTTTAGAGTGAAGTAGAATATTTGGGAACTTCCAGTCAAATCTACAGTTTTCTCATATCTAGCTTTTTGAATTTCAGATACCTCAAAGTTTTAATTCAGTAACACCCATTCATGTTTGTGTATTTTCCCCGTATCAGAAATTTGTTTAGCTACCCCAAATCATAATTTTGTGTTCTCTGTGAGTGAGTACCACATTTATCAAATGTAAGAAGCATCTTGGTTCCCTTGGCAAGCATAGTTTAAAGTAATACAGTCATATTTTTAACAATGTGCTGAAAGGGGTATTATAATGTTAGGCTACTGGAGCATTTTAATTTAAACATCAATGGAGCCATAATTTTAAATCACACCAAGCAACAGAGATCGTATTGCTAAGTAATCAATCATTATTTGGTCATTTCTATTTATTTTTGAAAACTATTTGCCTCCCTTTAACTCTTAATTAATTTGTCACTTATCTGATGTGGATTTTTGAGTAATTACAGCATCCAGATCTTCAGTCTGGATGGAATTACAATAGGAGTTTTATCCCTACCCATCCCGATTTATTTCTTGTCACTGTGCTTCCTCCTGTTCAAACCAAGCTCCAGCCAAGTTGAAACCCTTCCATTTTCTGAATAGCATATGATCTCTCTAATCTTAAAAATGACTTTCAAATGTTCACAAAATTGAGTCCATCCCATCCAGCAGCTTTTTTCCAAGACTTAGATAGGGTGCCAGATTCAGCAAATAGAAATACAAAGCACTCACTTAAATTTGAATTGCAGATAAACAACAAACTGTTTTTTTACCATAAGTATATCCCTTATATTGCATAGGACATGTTTATACTAAAAAATTCAAATTTTACTGGGTATCTGTATTTTATCTGACAACCCTCTGGCTAGAGGACTCCTTATGCTACAGCTTTTAATTTTTTGTAAAGCATACTCCTTCCCTCTGGCATGGCTGAAAAAAATACAGAAAAGCAAGACAGTGTCCCTAGACCTGGTCTGGTAGCCTTTGGTGTGACATCAACTTCTTTCTCTCTGTTGATATGCTGAATCCTTTTTCCAAATTAATTTCATAGCCTCTACTGGCACGTTGCTCAGTATTGTTTTCTAGATTCACAGTCTTCTAACCCACTGTTAGGCTCTGATGGATGAGATATGACTTCTATCTGACATCCCTTCTGGAGTAGGCATGGAGGAAGAGGGATCCATCTCAAACTCAGGTTCCTAGGGCCAGGACTAGACATGGTAATGAGTGGGGCTAGTAAGTATGGCACAATGGTAGCCAAAGTCCAAGTCCTATGTCAGACTGGGACTGCTGAGTGCACATATGAAGCATAAAGTTCAAGAGAAGAAAGAGAAAATAATGGGGGGAAAAGTGAAGCAATAAACTATAGGATCTACAAGAAGAGGAGCTTCTATGGAGTATTTATAATAAAACTCATTGTCAAGGAGAAAGTTGTTAAGAAGGCCAAGCTTATTTAGATAAATCACCTTCTAGTTTTGGATGCACAAAGACAATGAAGTTCTATCTGCAGTCTTAGTCATAGCAAACACTTTTCCCAGGCAGTTCCTTGATCTCAGAGCCCTAACTCCATTGGGACTAATACAATTTTAAAACCAGGCCTATTTGGATTCTTTCCATATTCCCTACCCAGTTGTCCTCATTGTGCTTGACTCTCCCAGACCTGCATCCCTGCCCCAGGTCCACATGGACTTGGTCCTCATGGTTTACCATAAGAATAGAAATGAGTCATGGCTTTGTGCTAGGCTAAAGATCACCACCACCTACTAGGTAACAGCTACCTATATTGAAATTATAATCCCTAAAAAATCACAGCCAGATTCTAACATAGTGTGCTTTATAACTTTTATCCAATATCCCTGAAAATAAATTTATAAGCTGTGTATTTACTCCCAACAATAAGACATCTAAATAATGATTCTCATCAACCAAATAGAAAAAAAAAAATATGGGAGAAAAGTCTTGGTGAAAATGACTTCTGTTTCTTACAATGACTGACTGAAAATAACTAAGAAACTTGCAAAGTATGAGAAATTTTCCAGAGCAAGATGTGGGAGAAAATGAACTCCAGAGCCGCACACTAACATTTGGGGCTCCTTTTGCACTTGTGGCACTTGCCAACTCTAGAGAGCTAGCTGAGAAGCTGAGAAGTGCTTTTAGCAGCTCAAATGATGGGAAACATAAAAAATTAAAGTCCCATATATTGGTTTGGGAAACCAAAGAATTGAGGATGAAAGGTGAACTGGAATTAATTAACCAAGCTTCAAAAAGACTGCAGCCCTCTTATTACCTCACCGAGTGGCCCAGAAAATCTCGGTTTCAGAAACTAGATGAAAGTGACCCCAGATGGCTCACAACCCTTTGAGCTGTAGATGTAAATAAAGTTCTCTTTAGTAAAAGATAGCATCATCTGTGGTAGAATATTAGTGCTTCTCACTCACGTTTTTAATTCTTTTTTAGACACAGGAATGTTTCCACCCACTTGAATTTGGGAGTAGCCATGTGATTTTCCTGGGCAATGAAGTATTTAAAACCCAGTACAAAATTCTCCAGTATCTCTTGCTGGTCTTATAGATACAGCCGAGAAGAACAGAATAAAGGAAAGAAACTCTCAGAGGACACAGCTAGGGATGGCAAGGAACGATGGATTGGGGAAGACTTCCCAGGGAGTAGAATTTTTTAAGTCCTCGAAAAAGGGACTGTTGATATATATTCTCAGGATGATCAGCATCACTAGGGCCCAGTGACTTCTGTAGGTCCCCCACTCTTCTTCTTTCAGAATGAAAATGCTTGTTGTAATCATTCTGTCCCATTTCCACCAGTATATGTTGGTATGGAGCAGAAGATCAAAAGATACCACATCTAGACATGATATAAAGACTACTACACATTACACTCTAATGAGGAAACTACCAAACATCCTCAAAAGGTCCCGGATTTTCAGCTCAATGATATTACTGGAGGGGGTCTTTGAATTAGCCACCTTTGGGGAAAGAGTGGGTATATTTGATATTCAGGAAAGACAGTGAGCCTAACTTTCAATGATAAGAAGAGCAGTCTGTAGTAGAAATTGATGCCTCTCCCCACTATTTCCAGTTTCCCTCTCCTTCTGAGCCCAGGGAAAATTATATTTCCCTGTCCCCTTGTTTTGACCAGTGAAATGTTAGTAGAAGTCATATGTGCATTTGCAGGTAGAATTATTTAAAATATAACACTCTAATTTTTCCCCTATCTTGGCAAATTGCAGAAGCAGCTATTAACATGAAAATACTGTAAGATTAAAGCAAGCTAAAATGCTAAACTGCTAAATATGAATAATAGTGACACAGAGAATTACTTGGTCCCCCTTACATGAACAAAAAACAACTGCTTTTTGTTAAGCCACTGAGATTTTGAATGTGTTACCACAACCTAACAAAGATTGACAGACACTTTAACTTAGACTCTAAATTATTTCTCATTTACCTTCCAAAGTAATATTTTTATAGCATCTAGTTTTGTTTCAGTTACAGAACTCCAGATGGGATAAGGATGCCTGGGTGGCTCAGTCGGTTAAGCATCTGCCTTTGGCTCAGATCATGATCCCTGAGTCCTGGGATCAGGCTCCCTGCTCAGCAGGTAGCCTGCTTTTCCCTCTCCCTCTGCCCCTCTGCGCTGCTCATGCTCTCTCTCGCTATCTTGCTCTCTCAAAAAATAAAAAATAAATAAAATCTTAAAAAAAAAGAAATCCAGATAGGATAAAACGGAAAAACCCAGATTACCCACAGTCATCACTATGAGGCATTTTGTCATCTTGTTGACTTTTTAGTTTCTGTAGCCTAGAGTGGAACAAGTCAATGTTTACAGATGAATACAAGGCATAAAAGAAAAACTCCCAGTGGCCAATGAGATATTATTGCTAATTAATAGCCACAGATACAAAATATAATAAATTGTAATAATTAACTGTTCGTTCACAGATTATTATGAAACTCAAGAGCTACCCTTCAGCCCGTTGGCTTCTCTTTGAAGGTAACTGGCTCAAGGTAACTTTCCATTTACCAATAAACCACTTGGGTTGTAGTTCAAGTGACTTTTTTTAAGATTCATAATTTACCTTATCAATATTTTCTCCAAGGGTGCTTTCCACATTAAATGGTCAGCCTTGACAATATATTAGAGTAGAACAAATGTGTGGTAGTTTGACAGAACCAAATTCACCTGATTTTCCATCTTCCTAACACCACAGTAAGAGCATTAGGTACAGATTAGGACTTCAGCAGGTGCATTGCACTAGTCAGCCAATTCTTCCAGAGCCTCTCCATTGACTTACTATTAAACACTAGCCTTTGAAGACTATTCTTCCTGTGTGTTAGGACAATACCTTTCATGCTATTGTTTATGTTCCACATATGAATGAAACCATATGATAATTGTCTTTCTCTGCTTGACTTACTTCACTTAGCATAATCCCCTCCAGTTCCATCCATGTCAGTGCAAATGGTGGGTATTCATCATTTCTGATGGCTGAGTAATATTCCATTGTATATATGAACCACACCTGCTTTATACATTCATCTTTTGAAGGGCATCTTGGCTCCTTCCAGTTTGGCTATTGTGGACGTTGCTGCTATGAACATTGGGGTCCATGTGCCCATTCTTTTCACTACATCTGTATCTTTGGGGTGAAAACCTAGTAGTGCAATTGCTGGGTCATAGGGAAGCTCTATTTTTAACCTCTTGAGGAACCTCCATACTGTTTTCCAGAAAGATAATTATCATATGGTTTCACTCATATGTGGAACACAAGCAATAGCATGGAGGACCATAGGGAAGGGGAGGGGAAATCTGAGCAGGGGGAAATCAGAGAGGGAGATGAACCATGAGAGACTATGGACCCCAGAAAACAAACTGAGGGTTTCAGAGGGGAGGAGGGTGAGGGTGAGGGTAACAGGTTGATGGGTATTAAGGAGGGCACGTGTTGTGATGAGCACTGGGTGTTATAGGTAACTAATGAATCATTGAACATTACATCCAAAACTAATGATGTACTGTACAGTGCCTAACTGAACATAATAAAAAAAATAAAAATAAATAAAACATCATACTACCTGAATTCTGTGAGACTGAGACATTTATTTTCAAGTGTGTATATGTTTGTGTGTGTGTGTTTTCAAGTTTTTTATTTATATAGAATAAGAATTCCTATATTTTTGTGATCTCTTGATCATAAAACCTCTTATATCAATTATGATGGAAAACTAAAGTTCCCTTATCTCATAAAAATATTAACTGATAACATGTGATTACTTCAATAATTTTTTCAATTTATCTTTTATATCAGATCACACTCAACTCATTCTTAATTCTAATTTTTCAGTCTTAAAACATTGCATATTTATCTGACTTTTTTTTTTGGACAGAAAATAATGTTCTTTTTCAACTTCTGATGAATAAAAATATGTCAATATGTCTACATTTATAGTGAAAATAATGACAATTTGATGAATCAAGTCATTCTTACAGAAGGTATCCCTCTGTTACTATTATCATTGCCATCGGTGTTGTTTTCAGCAACTCCAACATATTGCAAAGACTGAGAATTTTGGAATCAGACAGACTTGAATTCATACCCTTAATCCTATACTTACTAACTCTTTGACTTTGAGTAAGTTACCTAACTGATACATAAAGTGGCATAAGATCTAACAGCCAAAAAAAAAAAAAAAAAAAAAAGGACAATGCCTTTCATTTATAGATTCTAAATATGTATCTTTTCCAGCTAAACCTATTTCAAGGGGCTTTACTTAATCGAAAGATGAATTTACTTCATCAGAGGATGCTTATTGAGTAACAGTTTTGTATCTAACACTGCAGTAAGAACATTGGGGGAAAAAGGATGAATTGCTATGTTGTGCTGGAAGGGTTCTTAAGGAAAGATGACACCTCTGACCACATGTTCTTTCAGTCATATCTTACAAGCAGTTGCTTATATACAGCTTTTCTAGAGAGGAATGAACAATTTATGCATCCTGATGTGCTTTCAGCCACACAGACACCTCACATGCCATGCACAGATTGAGGCATATAGATGTATATGAAAATTGCAAGGGTATTCTTTTTTTTGTGTATTTTTTGTATTTTATTATGTTATGTTAATCATCATACATTACATCATTAGTTGTTGATGTAGTGTTCCATGATTCATTGTTTGCATATAACACCATTCAATACGTGCCCTCTTTAATAACCATCACCAGGCTAACCAATCCTCCCACCCCCCCCACTAGAACCCTCAGTTTGTTTCTTAGAGTCCATAGTCTCTCATGCTTCGTCTCACCCTCCGATTTCTGCCACCTTCATTTTTCCCTTCCTATCTTCTTCTTCTTCTTTTTTTTTTTTTTTTAACATATAATGTATTATTTGTTTCAGAGGTACAGGTCTGTGATTCAACAGTCTTACACAATTCACAGCACTCACCATAGCACATACCCTCCCCAGTGTCAATAACCCAGCCACCCCATCCCTCCGACCTCCCACCACTCCAGCAACCCTCAGTTTGTTTCCTGAGATTAAGAATTCCACATATCAGTGAGATTGTATGATACATGTCTTTTTCTGATTGACTTATTTTGCTCACCATATACTCTCCAGTTCTATCCACGTCGTTGCAAATGGCAAGATTTCATTCTTTTTGATGGCTGCATAATATTCCATTGTATATATATACCACTTCTTCTTTATACAGTCATCTGTCGATGCACATCTTGGCTCTTTCCACAGTTTGGCTATTGTGGACATTGCTGCTATAAACATCGGGATGCACGTGCCCCTTCGGATCCCTACATTTGTATCTTTGGGGTAAATACCCCAATTGCTGGGTCATATGGTAGCTCTATTTTCAACTTTTTGAGGAACCTCCGTACTGTTTTCCAGAGTGGCTGCACCAGCTTGCATTCCCACCAACAGTGTAGGAGGGTTCCCCTTTCTCCACATCCCCACCAACATCTGTCATTTCCTGACTTGTTAATTTTAGCCATTCTGACTGGTGCGAGGTGATATCTCACTGAGGTTTTGATTTGGATTTCCCTGATGCCGAGTGATGTTGAACACTTTTTCATGTGTCTGTTGGCCATTTGGATGTCTTCTTTGGAAAAATGTCTGTTCATGTCTTCTGCCTATTTCTTGATTGGATTATTTGTTCTTTGGGTGTTGAGTTTGACAAGCTCTTTACAGATTTTGGATACTAGCCCTTTATCTGATATGTCGTTTGCAAATATCTTCTTCCATTCTGTCTGATGTCCTTTGGTTTTGTTGACTGTTTCTTTTGCTTTGCAAAAGCTTTTTATCTTGATGAAGTCCCAATAGTTCATTTTTACCATCGCTTCCCTTGCCTTTGGCAAGGTTTCTAGGAAGTAGTTGCTGCGTCTGAGGTCAAAGAGGTTCCCACCTGTGTTCCCATTTAGGATTTTGAAGGACTCCTGTCTCACATTTAGGTCTTTCAACCATTTTGAGTCTATTTTTGTGTGTGGTGTAAGGAAATGGTCCAGTTTCATTCTTCTGCATGTGGCTGTCCAATTTTCCCAACACCATTTGTTGAAGAGACAAATGTCTTTTTTCCATTGGACATTCTTTCCTGCTTTGTCGAAGACTAGTTGACCATAGAGTTGAGGGTCCATTTCTGGGCTCTCTATTCTGTTCCATTGATCTATGTGTCTGTTTGTGTGCCAGTACCATACTGTCTTGTAATAGAGCTGGAAGTCCGGAATTGTGAGGCCACCAGCTTTGCTTTTCTTTTTCAACTTTCCTCTGGCTATTCAGGGTCTTTTCTGGTTGCATACAAATTTTAGGATGATTTGTTCCAATTCTTTGAAAAAACTTGATGGAATTTTGATAGGGATTGCATTAAATGTGTAGATTGCTCTAGGTAGCATTGACATCTTCACAATATTTGTTCTTCCAATCCATGAGCATGGAACGTTTTTCCATTTCTTTGTGTCTTCCTCAATTTCTTTCATGAGGATTTTATAGTTTTCTGAGTACAGATTCTTTGCCTCTTTGGTTAGATTTATTCCTAGGTATCTTATGGTTTTGGGTGCAGTTGTAAATGGGATCGGCTCCTTAATTTCTCTTTCTTCTGTCTTGTTGTTGGTGTATGGGAATGCCGCTGATTTCTGTGCATTGATTTTATATCCTGCCACTTTACTGAATTCCTGTATGAGTTCTAGCAGTTTTGGGGTGAGGTCTTTTGGGTTTTCCACATAAAGTATCATATCATCTGCAAAGAGTGAGAGTTTGACTTCTTCTCTGCCGATTTGGATGTCTTTTATTTCTCTTTGTTGTCTGACTGCTGTGGCCAGGACTTCTAATACTATGTTGAATAGCAGTGGTGATAGTGGACATCCCTGCCGTGTTCCTGACCTCAGGGGGAAAGCTCTCAGGTTTTCCCCATTGAGAATGATATTCGCTGTGGGTTTTTCATAGATGGTCTTTATGATATTGAGGTATGTGTCCTCCATCCCTATACTATGAAGGGTTTTGATCAAGAAAGGATGCTGTACTTTGTCAAATGCTTTTTCTGCATCTATTGAGAGGATCATATGGTTCTTGTTCTTTCTTTTATTAATGTATTGTATCACATTGATTGATTTGTGGATGTTGAGCCAATCTTGCAGCCCAGGGGTAAATCCCACTTGGTCGTGGTAAATAATCCTTTTAATGTACTGTTGGGTCCTATTGGCTAGTATTTTGGTGAGAAATTTTGCATCCATGTTCATCAGGGATATTGGTCTGTAATTCTCTTTTTTTTAAGAGATTTTTTACTTATTCATTTGAGACACAGAGATACAGAGAGTGAGACAGAGAGCAAGAGCAGGGGGAGAGGTAGAGGAAGAGGGAGAAGCAGGCTTCCCGCTGAGCAGGGAGCCCGATGTGGGGCTCGATCCCAGGACCCTGGGATCATGACCTGAGCCGAAGGAAGACGCTTAACCATCTGAGCCACCCAGGCACCCCTGTAATTCTCCTTTTTGATGGGATCTTTGTCTGGTTATGGGATCAAGGTAATGGTGACCTCATAAAACGAGTTTGGAAGTTTTCCTTCCTTTTTTTTTTTTTTTTTTTTTTGGAACAGTTTCAGAAGGATAGGTATTAATTCTTCTTTAAGTGTTTGGTAGAATTCCCCTGGGAAGCCATCTGGCCCTGGGCTTTTGTTTGTTGGGAGATTTTTGATTACTGCTTCAATTTCCTTAGTGCTTATAGGTCTGTTCAGGTTTTCTATTTCTTCCTGGTTCAGTTTTGGTAGTTTATACATCTCAAGGAATGCATCCATTTCTTCCAGATTATCTAATTTGCTGGCATATAGTTGCTCATAATATGTTCTTATAATTGTTTGTATTTCTTTGGTGTGGGTTGTGATCTCTCCTCTTTCATTCATGATTTTATTTATTTGGGTCCTTTCTCTTTTCTGTTTGATAAGTCTGGCCAGGGGTTTATCAATCTTATTAATTCTTTCAAAGAACCAGCTCCTAGTTTCGTTGATCTGTTCTACTGTTCTTTTGGTTTCTATTTCATTGATTTCTGCTCTGATCTTTATTCTTTCTCTTCTCCTGCTGGATTTAGGCTTTATTTGCTGTTCTCTCTCCAGCTCCTTTAGGTGTAGGGTTAGGTTGTGTATTTGAGACCTTTCTTGTTTCTTCAGAAAGGCTTGTATTGCTATATACTTTCCTCTTAGGACTGCCTTTGCTGAATCCCAAAGATTTTGAACAGTAGTGTTTTCATTTTCCTTTTTTTCCATGAATTTTTTAAATTCTTCTTTAATTTCCTGGTTGACCCACACATTCTTTAGTAGGATGCCCTTTAGCCTCCATGCATTTGAGTTCTTTCCAACTTTCCTCTTGTGATTGAGTTCTAGTTTCAAAGCATTGTGGTCTGAAAATATGCAGGGAGTGATCCCAATCTTTTGGTACCAGTTGAGACCTGATTTGTGACCTAGGATGTGATCTATTCTGAACAATGTTCCATGGGCACTAGAGAGGAATGTGTATTCTGTTGCTTTGGGATGGAATGTTCTGAATGTATCTGTGAAGTCCATTTGGTCCAGTGTGTCATTTAAAGTCTTTATTTCCTTGTTGATCTTTTGCTTAGATGATCTGTCCATTTCAGTGAGAGGGGTGTTAAAGTCCCCCACTATTATTGTATTGTTGTCGATGTGTTTCTTTGCTTTTGTTATTAATTGGCTTATATAACTGGCTGCTCCCATGTTAGAGGCATAGATATTTACAATTGTTAGATCTTCTTGTTGGATAGACCCTTTAAGTATGATAAAGTGTCCTTCCTCATCTCTTAATATAGTCTTTGGTTTAAAATCTAATTTGTCTGATATAAGGATTGCCACCCCAGCTTTCTTTTGGTGTCCATTAGCATGGTAAATGGTTTTCCACCCCCTCACTTTCAATCGGGGGGTGTCTTTGGGTCTAAAATGAGTCTCTTGCAGACAGCATATCGATGGGTTTTGTTTTTTAATCCAGTCTGATAGCCTGTGTCTTTTGATTGGGGCATTTAGCCCATTTACATTCAGGGTAACTATTGAAAGATATGAATTTAGTGCCATTGTATTGCCTGTAAGGTAACTGTTACTGTATATTGTCTCTGTTCCTTTCTGGTCTATGTTACTTTTAGGCTCTCTCTTTGCTTAGAGGACCCCTTTCAATATTTCTTGTAGGGCTGGTTTCGTGTTTGCAAATTCCTTTAGTTTTTGTTTGTCCTGGAAGCTTTTTATCTCTCTTTCTATTTTCAATGACAGCCTAGCTGGATATACTATTCTTGGCTGCATATTTTTCTCATTTAGTGCTCTGAATATATCATGCCAGTTCTTTCTGGCCTGCCAGGTCTCTGTGGATAGGTCTGTTGCCAGTCTAATGTTTCTACCATTGTAGGTTACAGATCTCTTGTCCCAAGCTGCTTTCAGGATTTTCTCTTTGTCTCTGAGACTCATAAGTTTTACTATTAAATGTTGGGGCGTTGACCCATTTTTATTGATTTTGAGGGGGGTTCTCTGTGCCTCCTGGATTTTGATGTCTGTTTCCTTCCCCAAATTAGGGAAGTTCTCTGCTATAATTTGCTCCAATATACCTTCTGCCCCTCTCTCTTTCTTCTTCTTCTGGGATCTCAATTATTCTAATGTTGTTTCGTCTTATGGTATCGCTTATCTCTCAAATTCTGCCCTCGTGATCCAGTAGTTGTTTATCTCTCTTTTTCTCAGCTTCTTTATTTTCCATCATTTGGTCTTCTATATCACTGATTCTGTCTTCTGCCTCCTTTATCCTAGCAGTTAGAGCCTCCATTTTTGATTGCACCTCATTAATAGTCTTTTTGATTTCAACTTGGTTAGATTTTAGTTCTTTTATTTCTCCAGAAAGGGTTTCTCTAATGTTTTCCATGCTTTTTCAAGCCCAGCTAGTATCTTTAAAATCGTCATTCTGAACTCTATTTCCGACACCCTACTAATATCCGTATTGATCAGGTCCCTGGCAGTTGGTACAGCCTCTTGTTCTTTTTTTTTTTTTTTTTTGAGGTGATTTTTTCCATCTTGTCATTTTGTCCAGAGGAGAATAGATGAATGAGAGAACAAAATGCTAACAGGGTAACAATGACCCCAGAAAAATATACAATAAACAAATCAGAAGAGGCCTGAAACTGGGAGAAAAGAAAGGGAAAGAAAGAAAAAAGAAAAAGAAGAAGATAAAACAAACAAAGAACAAAAACAAGAAATCAGAGTATGATCACATATGATCAGGCTGGTGCATAGATCAGTGCCACACACTAGATTTTGGGTGAATTTTGGTCTGCTAGAAGAAACTGCCTCCTAAAATTTTAAAGAAAAAAACTTATATATGTACAAAAATAAGGGTAAATTCAATGAAGGGATGGAATATGATTGTAAAGATGAAAATTATAAAAGATTTTATAAAAGGAATTGATAAGATAAGTTGGTTGAGAAATAAAGAAGAGGATTAAAAAAAGAAAAAGGGAGAGAATGTGGTCAGGCAAGAGACTAGAACAAAGCCATACACTAGAGATTTAGGGTATATTTTGGTCTGTTAGAAGAAACTGTATCCCAAAATTTTAAAGAGAGAACAACTTATATATACATACCAAAAATAAGGGTAACTACTATGAAGGGATAGAATATGACTCTAAAAATGAAAAATAAAAAAGATTTTTTAAAAAAGGGTTTGATAAGACGTTGGTTGAAAAAGGGAAAAAGAAAAATTCAAAAAAAAAAAGAGAAAAAAGTTTTAAAAAATTAACTTTGAAAGACTAAAGAATCAGGGGGAAAAAAGCCATGAATTCTATGTGCAGTATTCCCCTAGCTCTGGCGTTCTGCCGTTCTCATTGATCAGTAAACTTGGTCTTGGCTCGCTGTTCTCGCTGATCTTCTGGGGGTGGTGCCTGTTGCCGTGGTTCTAAAATGTCTTTGCCGGAGGCGGAATTGTCCCACCCTTGCCAGGTCCAGGCTAAATCATCTGCTTGGGTTTGCTCTCAGGAGCTTTGTTCCCTGCAAGCTTTCCGTTCGGCTTTGGAGGACAAGAGTGAAAATGGCGGCCTCCAATCTCCGCCCAGGAGGAGCTGAGAACTCGGGGCTCCACTCCTCAATGTGGCACCAGAGAAAAGCAGTCAATTGCTCCCATCTCCCTGGTCTTCAGTCACACTCCATGCTCACCTGGCCTGTGACTGAGCATTTCTATCTCTGGCACCCAACCCCGTGTGGAGTCTCCAAACCCAGCAGAGTCCTGTGGTGTGTTCCCACACCACTCCTCCTGGGGGAGGAAGGGGAGTCTCCCTGGATCTGCTGCTTGTTGGGTCACTGCTGGAAGAGCAGTGGCCTGACAGTGCCGCAGATCATGGTTTATGGCAACCCCGAGCTAAGAGCCCACTCCTCAGATCTGTCTCTGCAGCCGACTTCCCTGCTCCAATACCTGAGAGCTCTGCCACACTCAGGCCCCCCGATCTTTCTGTGACCCTGAGGGTCCTGAGACCACACTGTCCCAGCGAGGGTTCCATCCCCCCGCTTAGCCACTGGAGTGATGTCCCTCAGCATAGCTGACTTCTAAAAGTTCTGATTTTGTGCTCTGTGGCTCTATCACTTGCCAGTAGCGGCTGACAGAGGCACCCTCCTCCGCCCTCTATCTTCCCAAATATTGCCTTGGATTCACTTCTCTGCTTGTCCTACCTTCCAGAAAGTGATCGTTTTTCTGTTCAAAGAGTTGCTGCTATTCTTTTCTTCAATCTCCTGTTGAGTTTGTAGGTGTTCAGAATGGTTTGATCCCTATCTAGCTGTGCTCCTGGAACCAGATGAAATTTAGGTCTCCTATTCCTCTGCCATCTTGCTCCTCCCCCTCTCATTTTCTTCTTAAACAGAATGCACTTATGTTTTTATTGGTGGACTTCTAGTTCTGGGGGAGGAACCTAGAAGACTGGTGAGAATTTGAGTGTTCAAGTCAGATGGATCTGAGTTTCCTTGTCTCTGATTCATGAATCATTAAACCACAAACAGGATACATCATCTCTACAGTCTCACTTCCCACATCTAGGAATGTACCGTCTCACAGAACTGTGGCAAAATTAAATGAGTTTGTGAATGTGAACCACTCAGAGCAAAGTAGATAACCCTTGAGTTTATACAATCATTTGTAAATTCTGCAGAGCCAGATGATTTTGAGTCAATGGCATTTGCAGAAAGAGCCATTCTTCTTGCAGAGAAGAATCTTTGGTTCCATTGATGACTACAAAATCATCTTTCAGAGATTTTTCTCTAGTACTCACCTTTGTATACTTTACCATTCACCCAGTCTCCTCTCCAAATTATAGTCATTAAACTCAACCCCAATGGCATGGTAATTCCTATGTTGTAATTGCTCACCTCTTTGATTGATAGAAAGATCCTCTTTCCACTTTAATACTTAGGTCTACTGACTGATGTTTCTAGGATTGGCTCTAAATAAAGTTAGTAAAAAAAAATTCAAAAGGAATAGTTACTATTTAGTTAAAATTATCATGTGCCAATTACATGCTTTTATTCAATATTTTTCATTAATCTTATGATATAGCGTTTTTTAAAACCTTTTATACTGATAAAACTATGGTTTAGTGAGCTTGAATTGGGTGCCTGACATCATAAAACATGTTCAGATCAAAATAAGATACCAAACCTAGATCTCGCTGATGCCTAAGCCACAGCAATTCAACCTGGGTCAGTCTGTTTCTTTACTTTTTTGGCCTCCTTTCTGATGGTGACTAAGATATTAAACACTCTCCAGCCTCTATGTCCCCACTTTTAAATGAATATAAAGGGTCAATTGCTCTAGCTTTACAGTCTATGGTGAAAATCAATATAGGTAGAAATCTCTTATAGGAAATAAGCTGGAAGCTCTTAAACCTAAAGCCTATTAATGCAAAGAGAGGGGAGAAATGGTTTTTAAATATCCATTTTATGTATTTGGTGACATTGCATGTGGTTAATAACAGATATGAAAAATGTGTTAACTCTACTGTTCATAATTGCAATCTTATTCTAAGCACTTTGACAGAAAAAGGCAGGTTAATAATTGCTGGCCAATTTGCTGGCTCTTTAAACAGGTGGCTGCATAATATGCTCCTGTGGTCTCTGAAAAGGGCCAGCTCCCTCTCAGAAACAGTAGGCTCACTCTTCTTCCTGTAATAATGGAACTGAATGTGCTCAGTGAAATCAGTACGAAGTGTATAGAGTCCTGGTGATTTTCTTTGTTTGGAAAAAGTGAGACTCTGCTCTGTACCATCAAACAAATTCAATGCAACATGAAACAGGAATGCTGTCATGTCAATTGCTGTTTATGATCTCTATGTTTCCAAAAGCCAAATACACTCTAAATTTTACTTTTCCAACTCGCTTTTTATTAAAGCCATTACACACTATTTTTACAGTATTTTCTCAAGCCACATGAGGCTTTGTTTACCTATATGAAACAGAAAGAAGGGCAGAAGGAGAAATGAATAGTGTGCAATAATCATGATTTCTACTCCATTAAAATCCATGGCCAGTCTGGCTACGGTGTTGGCCAAGTCATGAGAGGCTAGGATAAAGATGGGCTATATTATCTGAGGCATTCTGCCAAGGAGAGAATCAAAATTTAGACCAAAATCTTTTAGAAAGAGCTGAGAAGCTAACCCCAGTGAGACAAATTATAGACACCAATTCTAAATTGCCAGAGGTGGGATCAGACATGGCCTGTGGAGCCAAGAGCTTAGGGCCAAATGGGAATGGAGTGAGATTAAGGGAGGTAAGAAACATAAGGTCCAGGGCAATTTTAAGAATACCCTTGCAGGGGAGGAACAAGATGGGGAAGGAGTAGGAGACCTAAATTTCATCTGGTCCCAGGAATTCATCTAGATAGGAATCAGACCATTCCGAACACCTACAAACTCAACAGGGGATCGAAGAGAAGAAGAGCAGCAAATCTCTAAACAGAAAAGCGACCACTTTCTGGAAGGTGTCTTCTGATTTGTTTATTGTATATTTTTCTGGGGTCGTTGTTACCCTGTTAGCATTTTGTTCTCTCATTCATCTATTCTCCTCTGGACAAAATGACAAGATGGAAAAAATCACCTCAAAAAAAAAAAAAAAAAGAACAAGAGGCTGTACCGACTGCCAGGGACCTAATCAATACGGATATTAGTAGGGTGTCGGAAATAGAGTTCAGAATGACGATTTTAAAGATACTAGCTGGGCTTGAAAAAAGCATGGAAGACATTAGAGAAACCCTTTCTGGAGAAATAAAAGAACTAAAATCTAACCAAGTTGAAATCAAAAAGACTATTAATGAGGTGCAATCAAAAATGGAGGCTCTAACTGCTAGGATAAAGGAGGCAGAAGACAGAATCAGTGATATAGAAGACCAAATGATGGAAAATAAAGAAGCTGAGAAAAAGAGAGATAAACAACTACTGGATCACGAGGGCAGAATTTGAGAGATAAGCGATACCATAAGACGAAACAACATTAGAATAATTGAGATCCCAGAAGAAGAAGAAAGAGAGAGGGGCAGAAGGTATATTGGAGCAAATTATAGCAGAGAACTTCCCTAATTTGGGGAAGGAAACAGACATCAAAATCCAGGAGGCACAGAGAACCCCCCTCAAAATCAATAAAAATGGGTCAACGCCCCAACATTTAATAGTAAAACTTATGAGTCTCAGAGACAAAGAGAAAATCCTGAAAGCAGCTTGGGACAAGAGATCTGTAACCTACAATGGTAGAAACATTAGATTGGCAACAGACCTATCCACAGAGACCTGGCAGGCCAGAAAGGACTGGCAGGATATATTCAGAGCACTAAATGAGAAAAATATGCAGCCAAGAATACTATATCCAGCTAGGCTGTCATGGAAAATTGAAGGAGAGATAAAAAGCTTCCAGGACAAACAAAAACTAAAGGAATTTGCAAACACGAAACCAGCCCTACAAGAAATATTGAAAGGGGTCCTCTAAGCAAAGAGAGAGCCTAAAAGTAACATAGACCAGAAAGGAACAGAGACAATATACAGTAACAGTTACCTTACAGGCAATACAATGGCACTAAATTCATATCTTTCAATAGTTACCCTGAATGTAAATGGGCTAAATGCCCCAATCAAAAGACACAGGCTATCAGACTGGATTAAAAAACAAAACCCATCGATATGCTGTCTGCAAGAGACTCATTTTAGACCCAAAGACACCCCCCGATTGAAAGTGAGGGGGTGGAAAACCATTTACCATGCTAATGGACACCAAAAGAAAGCTGGGGTGGCAATCCTTATATCAGACAAATTAGATTTTAAACCAAAGACTATATTAAGAGATGAGGAAGGACACTTTATCATACTTAAAGGGTCTATCCAACAAGAAGATCTAACAATTGTAAATATCTATGCCTCTAACATGGGAGCAGCCAGTTATATAAGCCAATTAATAACAAAAGCAAAGAAACACATCGACAACAATACAATAATAGTGGGGGACTTTAACACCCCTCTCACTGAAATGGACAGATCATCTAAGCAAAAGATCAACAAGGAAATAAAGACTTTAAATGACACACTGGACCAAATGGACTTCACAGATACATTCAGAACATTCCATCCCAAAGCAACAGAATACACATTCCTCTCTAGTGCCCATGGAACATTGTTCAGAATAGATCACATCCTAGGTCACAAATCAGGTCTCAACTGGTACCAAAAGATTGGGATCACTCCCTGCATATTTTCAGACCACAATGCTTTGAAACTAGAACTCAATCACAAGAGGAAAGTTGGAAAGAACTCAAATGCATGGAGGCTAAAGGGCATCCTACTAAAGAATGTGTGGGTCAACCAGGAAATTAAAGAAGAATTTAAAAAATTCATGGAAAAAAAGGAAAATGAAAACACTACTGTTCAAAATCTTTGGGATTCAGCAAAGGCAGTCCTAAGAGGAAAGTATATAGCAATACAAGCCTTTCTGAAGAAACAAGAAAGGTCTCAAATACACAACCTAACCCTACACCTAAAGGAGCTGGAGAGAGAACAGCAAATAAAGCCTAAATCCAGCAGGAGAAGAGAAAGAATAAAGATCAGAGCAGAAATCAATGAAATAGAAACCAAAAGAACAGTAGAACAGATCAACGAAACTAGGAGCTGGTTCTTTGAAAGAATTAACAAGATTGATAAACCCCTGGCCAGACTTATCAAAAAGAGAAGAGAAATGACCCAAATCAACAAAATCATGAATGAAAGAGGAGAGATCACAACCCACACCAAAGAAATACAAACAATTATAAGAACATATTATGAGCAACTATATGCCAGCAAATTAGATAATCTGGAAGAAATGGATGCATTCCTTGAGATGTATAAACTACCAAAACTGAACCAGGAAGAAATAGAAAACCTGAACAGACCTATAAGCACTAAGGAAATTGAAGCAGTAATCAAAAATCTCCCAACAAACAAAAGCCCAGGGCCAGATGGCTTCCCAGGGGAATTCTACCAAACACTTAAAGAAGAATTAATACCTATCCTTCTGAAACTGTTCCAAAAAAAAAAAAAAAAAAAAAAGGAAGGAAAACTTCCAAACTCGTTTTATGAGGTCACCATTACCTTGATCCCATAACCAGACAAAGATCCCATCAAAAAGGAGAATTACAGGGGTGCCTGGGTGGCTCAGATGGTTAAGCGTCTTCCTTCGGCTCAGGTCATGATCCCAGGGTCCTGGGATCGAGCCCCACATCGGGCTCCCTGCTCAGCGGGAAGCCTGCTTCTCCCTCTTCCTCTACCTCTCCCCCTGCTCTTGCTCTCTGTCTCACTCTCTGTATCTCTGTGTCTCAAATGAATAAGTAAAAAATCTCTTAAAAAAAAGAGAATTACAGACCAATATCCCTGATGAACATGGATGCAAAATTTCTCACCAAAATACTAGCCAATAGGACCCAACAGTACATTAAAAGGATTATTTACCACGACCAAGTGGGATTTACCCCTGGGCTGCAAGATTGGCTCAACATCCACAAATCAATCAATGTGATACAATACATTAATAAAAGAAAGAACAAGAACCATATGATCCTCTCAATAGATGCAGAAAAAGCATTTGACAAAGTACAGCATCCTTTCTTGATCAAAACCCTTCATAGTATAGGGATGGAGGACACATACCTCAATATCATAAAGACCATCTATGAAAAACCCACAGCGAATATCATTCTCAATGGGGAAAACCTGAGAGCTTTCCCCCTGAGGTCAGGAACACGGCAGGGATGTCCACTATCACCACTGCTATTCAACATAGTATTAGAAGTCCTGGCCACAGCAGTCAGACAACAAAGAGAAATAAAAGACATCCAAATCGGCAGAGAAGAAGTCAAACTCTCACTCTTTGCAGATGATATGATACTTTATGTGGAAAACCCAAAAGACCTCACCCCAAAACTGCTAGAACTCATACAGGAATTCAGTAAAGTGGCAGGATATAAAATCAATGCACAGAAATCAGCGGCATTCCCATACACCAACAACAAGACAGAAGAAAGAGAAATTAAGGAGCCGATCCCATTTACAACTGCACCCAAAACCATAAGATACCTAGGAATAAATCTAACCAAAGAGGCAAAGAATCTGTACTCAGAAAACTATAAAATCCTCATGAAAGAAATTGAGGAAGACACAAAGAAATGGAAAAACGTTCCATGCTCATGGATTGGAAGAACAAATATTGTGAAGATGTCAATGCTACCTAGAGCAATCTACACATTTAATGCAATCCCTATCAAAATTCCATCAAGTTTTTTCAAAGAATTGGAACAAATCATCCTAAAATTTGTATGCAACCAGAAAAGACCCTGAATAGCCAGAGGAAAGTTGAAAAAGAAAAGCAAAGCTGGTGGCCTCACAATTCCGGACTTCCAGCTCTATTACAAGACAGTATGGTACTGGCACACAAACAGACACATAGATCAATGGAACAGAATAGAGAGCCCAGAAATGGACCCTCAACTCTATGGTCAACTAGTCTTCGACAAAGCAGGAAAGAATGTCCAATGGAAAAAAGACATTTGTCTCTTCAACAAATGGTGTTGGGAAAATTGGACAGCCACATGCAGAAGAATGAAACTGGACCATTTCCTTACACCACACACAAAAATAGACTCAAAATGGTTGAAAGACCTAAATGTGAGACAGGAGTCCTTCAAAATCCTAAATGGGAACACAGGTGGGAACCTCTTTGACCTCAGACGCAGCAACTACTTCCTAGAAACCTTGCCAAAGGCAAGGGAAGCGATGGTAAAAATGAACTATTGGGACTTCATCAAGATAAAAAGCTTTTGCAAAGCAAAAGAAACAGTCAACAAAACCAAAGGACATCAGACAGAATGGAAGAAGATATTTGCAAACGACATATCAGATAAAGGGCTAGTATCCAAAATCTGTAAAGAGCTTGTCAAACTCAACACCCAAAGAACAAATAATCCAATCAAGAAATAGGCAGAAGACATGAACAGACATTTTTCCAAAGAAGACATCCAAATGGCCAACAGACACATGAAAAAGTGTTCAACATCACTCGGCATCAGGGAAATCCAAATCAAAACCTCAGTGAGATATCACCTCGCACCAGTCAGAATGGCTAAAATTAACAAGTCAGGAAATGACAGATGTTGGTGGGGATGTGGAGAAAGGGGAACCCTCCTACACTGTTGGTGGGAATGCAAACTGGTGCAGCCACTCTGGAAAACAGTACGGAGGTTCCTCAAAAAGTTGAAAATAGAGCTACCATATGACCCAGCAATTGGGGTATTTACCCCAAAGATACAAATGTAGGGATCCGAAGGGGCACGTGCATCCCGATGTTTATAGCAGCAATGTCCACAATAGCCAAACTGTGGAAAGAGCCAAGATGTGCATCGACAGATGACTGTATAAAGAAGAAGTGGTATATATATACAATGGAATATTATGCAGCCATCAAAAAGAATGAAATCTTGCCATTTGCAACGACGTGGATAGAACTGGAGAGTATATGGTGAGCAAAATAAGTCAATCAGAAAAAGACATGTATCATACAATCTCACTGATATGTGGAATTCTTAATCTCAGGAAACAAACTGAGGGTTGCTGGAGTGGTGGGAGGTCGGAGGGATGGGGTGGCTGGGTTATTGACACTGGGGAGGGTATGTGCTATGGTGAGTGCTGTGAATTGTGTAAGACTGTTGAATCACAGACCTGTACCTCTGAAACAAATAATACATTATATGTTAAAAAAAAAAAAAAGAAGAAGAAGAAGATAGGAAGGGAAAAATGAAGGTGGCAGAAATCGGAGGGTGAGATGAAGCATGAGAGACTATGGACTCTAAGAAACAAACTGAGGGTTTTAGAGGGGAGGGGGTGGAGGGATGGGTTAGCCCTGTGATGGGTACTAAAGAGGGCATGTACTGAATGGAGTGTTGGGTGTTATACGCAAACAATGAATCATGGAACACTACATCAACAACTAATGATGTAATGTATGATGATTAACATAACATAATAAAAAAATAATAAAATGGTATATACAATAGATGTAAAAAAAACGAAGAAAATGTGATATTTAAAAACAGAATGTGTTTCTTTATGAAATCACTGCCACACACACACAAAATCATGTCATAATATTTATTCAGCATAGTTTGAAAAAAAGGAGAAGATGGAAATTTAAATGTAAGCTATGAGAAAACAAGAGACTGGGGGGTCTAAGCTTTCAGGTCTTTTATTGTCTGTGGCCTTGTTGTCATGTTAAGATGGTAGGAAGGGTCACAAATGTGTTTCCTATCAAGATGTTTCTAACTTCAATGGCGTTATGTTTCTTGAATATTTTTCTCATAACACATTTTCTAATAGCATCATTTATCATGCAGTTACGAAGTGTGTGAACTATTCATAACATGTATTCATATTTTCTTTTCCAGAACAAGTTCAAGGATTTAGATTCTCTCTGGGGAAAGAAAAATGAAAAATGGATTATGTAGGTTTCTGTGTCTTTCTCTGAAATTCTTTGACCTCTGTAGGAAGAAGTGTAATTCATTATATAAGAAGGATTTATTGAGTAGCTACTCGCTTCAAGCCACTTTAGTAAATCCTAAATTTAAAAAAAAAAAAAGGAGAAGGTAGGTTTCTGGCCTTTAATAAATATGTATTCTAGTTCAAATTCCAATACAAAGGAATCATCTGACTGTAAAAGCCATGAAGGAAACATTGTTTTTCCATCTGCCAGTGTTCCTGATCCTGTGCCCTCCCTCTCCTTCCTCCCCTAAGCCTAATAGCACCCTTTATCAAAAAATGTGATATAATATCCCTATACATCAGTACAAAGCATCTGGATAACCTCCTCCCCTCCTGATGTTTGGACAAATATATATATAGGCATATAGGCCCAATTTTCAGAAAATACTCATGTCTTCTGAACAATTTCATCGAACTTTTTGTGAGCACTTACTCTTTACCAGGTCTTTCCCTAGGCAGTTTCACATCCGTTATCCTATTTACTTCCACAGTGGCTTGATGTTAATATAGTCACTTCCACTTTACATGAATAGGAGGAAATGAATAATCAGAAATACAAAATAAATTTCCCAAGATCATGCCACTAGTTCATGGCAAAACTGAGATTTATACCTCAGGGTTAAAAAAAAAAAATGAAAACAAAAACTAGGTTCAGTGTTCTTCTCACTGAACTATTTTGAATGTAAGGACAGGTGATGGGTCTCATGCCCACAGGTTGGGTGCCCCAGGAAGCAGATTCCAAGATGGAAATTAGTGTCCAGGTAGATACTGGGGAGTGCTCTCAGGATCAACGTGATCAGTAGAGGAGAAGAAAACTGAGGAGAGCGAGCTGTGGTGAAATCACAACCAGACGTCAGAAAACAAGACATTAGATGAACCACGAGAGATGATGGACTCTGAAAAACAATCTGAGGGTTCTAGAGGGGAGGGGGTGGGAGGATGGGTTAGCCTGGTGATGGGTATTGAGGAGGGCACATTCTGCATGGAGCACTGGGTGTTATGCACAAACAATGAATCCTGGAACACTACATCTAAAACTAATGATGTAATGTATGGGGATTAACATAAGAATAAAAAAATGGTAAAAAAAAAAAAAAGAAAAGACATTGAGCTCGCACACTGACAAGGTATTGGGTGTGCACTGCCTCAGAAGGAGGGCTTAAATTTAGGGAAAGAGGCTCTCTGCAATGAGGCAATTCCTGGAGAGGGCTAACAGTTGAGAGGTGCCAATACCATTCTCAGCTGCTGGAGGAAGATCCCTTAGTCTTGAATAAGAGATGTGGTTGGTCAGAACAGCATTTACACCAGTCAGACTGCCACACTAATTTCTTGGTGACTCTCAACTATTTTAATCCAACCATTCAATGGATCAATTTAAAGAAAGATGTTTTATTTGCATATTTTTCCACAGAGTACAACATCCAACTAAATAAACAAGAATAAAACTAAAGTGAGAAAATGTGGTCAAGAATTTGGTTAGAGACGCAGAGTGGCAGAGGTTCATCGACATTTGACGCTATTTTCAAAAACTTTATTTTCAGTCCTCCTCCATGACAGAAACATTGGAGGAAGGGGGATTTCATTTAAGTTTTGTAACCAGTTACCTAGAATCTAGATTGCACTCCGTACAAAAGATTCCCCCTGATTTTCAAGAGTTCCCTCCTCCAACAAATTTTACAATTCAAACACAAAATAGTATTATAAAAAGATGTCCAAACTTGTAATCTGTATAATAGATTGAGCTAACATAGGACTCTGTCACTCAAATTATAACAGATGCTAGATATTACCCAAAGAAAATGAAAACACTAATTCAAAAAGATATATGTAACCCTGTTCATTGTAGCATTATTTACAGTGGCCAAGATATGAAAGCAACCCAAGTGTCTGCTGATAGATGAGTGGATAAAGAAGATGTGATACACACACACACACACACACACACACACCAATATTACTCAGCCATAAAAAGAATGAGATCTTGCCATTTGCAACTGCATGGATGAACCTAGAGGGTATTATGCTAAGTGAAGTCAGTCAGTCAGAGAAAGACAAATACCATATGATTTCACTTGTATGTGGAATCTAAGAAACAACACAAATGAACAAACAAAAAAACAGACATAAATACAGAGAACAAACTGGTTGCCAGAGGGGTGGGGATGGACAAAATAGATAAAGGAGATTAAGAGGTATAAACTTTCAGTTATAAAATAAATAAGTCATGGGGATGAAAAGTACAGCATAGGGAATATAGTCAATAAAACTGTAATAACGTATGACTTATTGTGTGACAGATGGTGACTAAACTTATTGTGGCGAGCATTGAGTAATATACGGATTTGTCACATCGCTATGTTGTACACCTGAAACTAATATAATATCATATGTCAATTTTACTTACATAAAAAAATAAAGTTAGTCTCTTTTAAGTGACATAAATGCTAGATAAGTGACAATAAAACATTTTAAAATATATTCAAAGTTCAGAAAATGTTTCAGTGCAGGAAATACAGAGCTCAAAACCAGACCAATAAGGAAGCATCATGTGCCCCCCTTCCTGCGTGCGGGTATCAGAACCAGATACATGCCCAGTGGGTTAAAGGGCATGCTTTATGGATACAGGAATTACAGCCACAGTCCCAGTGCAAAGTGCTGTTTCTTAGCTCTTTACATAAAGTCATGTAAAGAAGGGCTAACCCGTTACTGAAAAGATTACAAAATCTCTGCCACTGCACTAAGGGACGTGGCCTGGAAGCCAGCCATTCCAGTTGATGGGGGAAGGAAGCTGAGAGATCTGAGACTCAATCCTTCAGTGTGTAAGGCTAGGAAATTCCAATTGGAGAAATTAACACAAAACTATTTCAGTTCTGGCAAAACATGGAGCTCAGGCACAGGCAACCAGGAAGCTATCCCCCAGAGATAGCCTCAGATGAGGTATGCAGGACTTCCATAGAAACAATTTCTTCAAAAGATGAGCTCACAAACTTACCAAACAAACAAAAGAAAAAAACCCACAAAACTTGAAGGCACAAATTGCCACAAAGCATACCACAAATGCAATACGCTGGAGAATTTATACCACAGAAACAACAAATAATAGAAAACTATGGGAGAATCCTAAAATAAGTATGTTTAAAGTGGTCCAATAGATAACAGTAGTAACAGAAATCTAAAGCAAGAGTAAGATAAAATGGAAAATGAACAGACAGGCTCCAGTTAAGTAGAACTAAAAGGAAATCTTGAAATGAAAATATGGAAATCAAAATTAAGAAAAACAACCCAAATTTAGGTTAAAAGCTTACTAGGTACAGCAGAAGGAATTAGTGAATTGGAAGATGGATTTGTAGAAATCATTTTGGAATGCAGCACAGAAGTATCAAGAGATAGAAGATATTAAAGGGGAGTTAATAGACAAGGAGTACAGAAGGGGAAGTTCCAATAGACATCCAACAGAAGAAGTAACAGAGAAATGGGGGATAAGCAATGTCCAAAACATAAACTTTTTTAGGTAGGAACACTGAAGCACTTACCAAGTCCTAAGCAGAATTAATTTTTTTTAAAAAGACAAAATCCATATTTCGATTCTCTGAGTGGATGAGAATCACAGAGGGCCGTGGATAATGATGGAGGGGGGCATCGCACACATGGTCACTGGCATTAGAAGAGTCGGATGCAGGAAGAAAAAATGAATTTGCCTAGTCACAGTGTTTCCTTAAAAACAAAACAAAACAAAACAAAACAAAACTACTCTTAAACTTGCTTAAGTAAAGTCCTAGGAATGCAATAGTATTTGAATGTGAATTGTTGGTCTCTATCCCTAAGTATTTACCACAATGTCCTGGTTCACACATTACCGTCCTAATGGAAGAGGGTGCTCTGGGGCTCCCTGGGGTTATCTGACCCAGATGTGTATTACATGAGAGCTAAAAAAGGCGACCTTCTGGCTTTCTTACTTTTTGCTGGAAGGCTTCCTCCATTTCATACAAAAATCACTTAATATATAACCAACTTAAACTGTAATTCTCTGATGGACAGTTCGATACAGGATGTGCATCTTCTTTCACTTCATTGATGGCATGATATATTTTTTTATATGTCCATCATTTTAAAATTGTTATCGACCTTCTTATATACAAACTACAGTCTCCAAGAAGAAGCTGAATATTCTCTTTGGTCAAACTCCTAAAGAGCTCCACCTTTCAGTAGATGTAAAATTGTTGCTCCTCCCAATCTTCTTCATATTGTTTTATTCCTATTAGACCATTATCAAAGCAATGCTAATATTCTTTGAGATGGAGGAGTTTGACAGTCGAAAGCACTACTGATTTTTAATTATTGGTGTGCAATTAAAGATTCTTTTAATTAAAGATTTTTCCCAGTAGAGGTCATGTATAAAAAGCTCATCAATTTCCTTAAGTTTTCCCTAAGTTGTCTAAATATGAAAAATGTCAGCTCAGTTATCTCAGAGGTAAATGAATGAGGCTGAGTGAAAACCAGGGAGCCTCTAGAAATCCTTATAATCTATTGTTTACTCCAGGGACACAAATTGCCCTTCAGTATCTCGACATTTTTCTTACTTGTCAGAGTGTAGCGTTTCTCTATACGTTAACACTCAAGGTGCATTCATTCATTCCAAAGGCCAGAAATCCCAACTTTTTTACTCCAGTCTTCTTCCCACAATGGTTGCTCTGTAAAAACGGTCTCAAAAGTGATGGAGACACAACTGATGTGGTACTCTTAAAGCTGCTTAAAGTACAAAAAAGTGCATATTAGGAATTTTATTGATATTTAGTTTTATTGTAAAAAAATGACACGTAGTACATCGAGCATTAGTGACGCAGGCCCCTCACGTAGTGCAGAAGCCAGGATAGAGAGCGGCAGCGCCACGACGGGAGTATGGGCCATGCGCTCCCTTGACTCCGATAGCGCGTGTCACACAGGTGCGTTTACAGGCCACGCCCACTTTAAACTAAACCAGTCCTCACACAATAGATGAGGGCGTTAAAAAGATTCTTACAAAGAAACAGTTGATTGAAGAAAATACTAGCAGAAACTCACCTGACAGGAAGCACGCCTCCACAATTTTTTTTTAGCAATATTTGAAATCATACAATAGCCAATTCACTAATTTATAAATATCCACTCACTATAATGAAAAAGCTTTAAATACATCTTCTGGGCTTTCTTGCTTATTATCAAAGCACAGAAGTCATTATATCTCTGAGGAACATCTTTCTGCTGGGGCAAAAATGACGAAAACAATATAAATAAATTAATATGATGATAAATCAATGTTCATTTCACTGTTAGCACATACTGTGAAGATACAGAGAAACAATGTTAAAGACTTAAAGAAACAGACATTTCTACTATGCTCAGCTTATTGTATTTGCTAGATTCTCTTTCAGTGACAAAATACACATAAAACTACAATTTGTGAGCCATTAAAGGACAGATGTACTGCAGAGGATATTTTCTCAGTGTAAATGTCTTATGTCACCATGATTTGTGGAATGAAAAAAAATACTGTATAAATTAACCTCTGCTATAGTAGGCACTTTGGTGTTCTAAGAAGAAATCTAGAAGGTCATGGAAATGGCCAAACATCTGCAATTCAATCACTGCATCCTTCATGGGCAAGCCATTGCAACAAATAATTGAGCCCCAAATGCCCCAAATGCTACATTCTCATCTATCAGGTTATGTTTGTTTGTTTGTTGCCAATGGGACCTTTAAATTAAAAATGTCTGTACAATAGGTGTAATGAAATGAGGAATGACTGTGAAAATCCTTCGTTCCACAGAGAGGTTTACTTGTCATCATGTGACAAAGCATATATCAGAGTTACAGAACTTCAAGACAGCTTCGATATTTTTTATCTCTAAAAAAGAGAAAAGTGTTCCAAGTTTGCTTTCCTCTGTGATACGGAGAGGCTGTTGTGAGGCAGATATTGAAAACAAACAGATGTAATCTGTCCTTCATTGGTAAAGGTGACATTTTTACAAGGAATAAGGAAATAACTGTTTTATGAAAGAAAATTGAGCTATAGAGAAAACATTTGAAATGGATATTTGAAGTTATTTCCCTCATTATTTCTTTTGTTGAAAACAATGAGCATCATATAAAAAAAAATCTACACTTTTAAAACCTGTTAGCAGCAATTTCCAAATGAAGGTTTGAAAGATATTGTTGTTTTGTTTTTGAGAGAGAGAGAGACAGAGAGAGAGAGCATGAGCAGGGTGAGGGGCAGAGGGAGAGAAAGAATCTTAAGCAGACTCCCCACTGAGCACAAAGCCCAATGCAGGGCTCTATCTCATGACCCTGAGATCATGACCTGAGCCAAAATCAAGAGTTGGACATTTAACCACCTGAGCCACCCAGGAGCCCCCGAAAGGTTTTGAATTCACTTGTTAAAAAAATTTTAAATGCAACACATTTCCCATTAACTTGCAAGAACAATTGATTTACATCTGGGAGATGGAAATTTACTACAAGAATTGTTTTAAGGGCACCTGGGTGCCTCAGTTGGTTAAGCGACTGCCTTTGACTCGGGTCATGATCCTGGAGTCCCGGGATCGAGTCCCGCATCGGGCTCCCTGCTTGGCAGGGAGTCTGCTTCTCCCTCTGACCCTCCCCCCTTTCATGCTCTATCTCATTGTCTCTCTCAAATAAATAAATAAAATTTTAAAAAAAAGAATTGTTTTAAAACAACAGAATTTCACAAAAACAAAACAAGGCAAAAAAGAAAATTTTGAGTGGAAGCTACTGATTTAGGAAACACAACCAGTGTACATCACTTCTATTTGCACTAACGGTTTCTTTCTGTAGTAACATTTTTAGCTATGGAAGCCATTGGAATAATTTTAATCATTTAACCATTTAAATGTTAAATAAACTAAGCCAAATAATCACTTTTGTATAGCACAATGAATTAAACCAAGATTTTTTAATAGTTAAAGCTATTCATTCACATTGCTTTCAAAATACTGCTTTTGGTTCCATTAATAAAATATATCACTTTAAAATTCATGTTTATTCCATCTTTATATTTGATATGCATTTTGAAATGTTTTACAACATATAAACTAGTACTTGTATATAATATATAAACATACATACATTATAGGTAAAGGACCCTGGGATCAGGACCTGAGCCAAAGGCAGATGCCTAACCGATTGATCTACACAGGTGCCCCGGGATTTTTAATTTTAGCCACTGTCACTTAAATTTGTTTGCATTTTT
Organism: Mirounga leonina; assembly: GCF_011800145.1. NCBI lineage: Eukaryota > Metazoa > Chordata > Mammalia > Carnivora > Phocidae > Mirounga > Mirounga leonina. Next base: position 1,187,714 of record NW_023270702.1, read on the forward strand.
CTACTGCTTACTGCTGTTAAGTATATTTTTATATAGTTATTTGCTATCAATGTATCTTCTTGGTTGAAGTGTCTCTTCAAATCTTCCACTAATTCTTTATTGGGTTGTTTGATTTCTTATTGTGAGCTTTACATGTTCTTAATGTATTCTGGGTCAGATTTTTTATTACATATGTGATTTACAAATCTTTTCTTGAAGTCTGTAACTTGTTTTCTTCATCCACTTAATGGTGTCTTTCTAAAAGTAATGGTTCTTAATTTTGATGAAGTCTGATTTATTGTTGTTGTTGTTTTTTTTTTAAGAATTATGATTTGGGCATTGTATCTAAGAAATCTGTGCCAAACCCAAGGTCACAAAGATTTTTCTCCTATGCTTTCCACTAGATATTTTTTAGTTTTAGGATTTATATTTAAGTTTATGATCCATTTTTGAGTTAATTTTTAGATATTACGTGCGGGATGAATTCAAGTTTTGTTTCTTGTTTGGCATATGAATACCCAATTTTTCCAGCATCATTTGTTGAAAAGATTAACTTTTCCCTATAGACATATCTTTGTACCTTTGTTGAAATCAGTTGACTGCATATGTGTGGGTCTATTTCTGGACTCTCCATTCTGTTCCAATGACCTATCTGTCTAGCTTCACACAAATGGCACATTGTCTTGATTACTACAGCATTATAATAAGTCTTGGAATCCAATATTGTAAGTCCTCCAACTTTATTCTTTTTAATGTGTTCAGCTATTCTAGTTCTTTGCATTTCTATATGAATTTTAGAATCAGCTTATGGAAGGGCATTATACAATATTATTCTGGTATTTTTATTGTGATTGCATCGAATCTATAGATTGCTTTGAGGGGGATTGACATTTTGATATTGAGTCTTAGGATCCAGGAACACAGTACATCTTTCTTTTTAAGACTGCATTCATTTCTCTCAATGATTTTTTTTAATAGTTTTTTCTGTATAAAGCTTACAGATTTTTTTGTCACATTCATGCCCAGGTATTTCATATTTTAATGCTACTATAAATAATATGTTTTAAACTTTAATTTCCTTTTTTTTTTAGAGAGAGAGAGAGCACGCCAGCATGCATGCTAGGGGGCGGGAGGGCAAAGAGAGAGGGAGAGAGAATCTTAAGCAGGCTCCACACCCAGCTCAAAGCCCAACGTGGGGCTCTATCTCACGACCCTGAGATCACGACCTGAGCCGAAATCAAGAGTCGGAGGCTTAACCGACTGATCCACTCAGGTGTCCCTAAAATTTTAATTTCTGATAGTTTTTTGCTAATGTATGCAGAAACATAATTGACTTTTGAATATTCATCTTGTATCATGAAAAATTACTAACTTTATTTTTTGGCTCTAGTAAATTTTTTGTAGATTCCATTGGATTTTCTACATTGAGGATTATGAAGTCTGTAACAAAAGCTAATTTTGTTTCCTCATGTTTAATATGAACATCTTTTACTTCTTCTACCTGCCTTATTGGCTTGAACCTCCAGTGCAATGTTATATATAAGGAATGAGAGCAGACACCCTTAGAAAGAAATACTCACTAGCAGTCTTATCCTCCTAAGTAGGATGTTAGATGTAGGTTTTTCTTAAACTATCCCTTATAAGATGGAGGAATTTCCCTTCTATTATTAATTTGATGAGATTTTTTTATTCTAGCAACTGATTTCCCTGCATCCGTTGAGGGTTTGTGTGTGTGTATCTGTTAGTATGGTGAATTGCATTGATTTTCAAATATTAAACTAACCTTGCATTTCTGGGATAAACCTCTCTTAATTATAATGTATTACCATTTATATATATTATTGGATTTGATTTGCTAAACTTTGTGTTAAGAATTTTTGCATCTTTTGAAATATAATGTTTTATTTTTCTTGCAATGCATTTTTTCTGGTTTGGGTATCAAAATAATTCAGGCTCCATAGAATGAGTTAGAAAATATTTCCTCTTTAATTTTCTAAAAGAAGGTATATAAATCAGTATTATTTCTTCCTTAAATGTTTGGTAGAATTCATCATTGAAGACATCTTTGTCTTGGATTTTCTTTATGTAAAAGTTTTTAACTTAAATTTGAAATTATTACAAATACGCAGGGACATTTGTATTACATATTTATTTTTCAAGTAAGCCTTGGTAGTTCACAACTTTCAAGGAATTTATCCATTTTCTATAAGTTGTAGAATATATTGACATAAAGTTGTTCATTTGATTCCCTATCATCTACCAAGTATCTGTAAAACCTGTATGATGTTACCTCTCTCATTCATGATATTGGCGACGCTCATATTTTTCGGTGTTTTTTTTGTTTTGTTTTGTTTTGTCTGATTAGTGGTTAGAGGTTTATCAATTTTATGGATCTTCTCAAAGAGCCAAATTTTGGTTTCATTGATTTTCTCTGTTGTCTTTCTGTTTTCTATTTCATTGGTTTCTACTCTGATTTTTACTATTTCCTTCTTTCCACTTACTTTGGGTTTTATTTGCTCTTTTCTTCTCTTACTACTTTCTTAAGATGGAAGCAAGGTTATTTGAGAACTTTTTTCTTTATAATACAGGCATTTTGTTCTATAAATTTCCCACTGAGTAATGCAGTGTTGCAAATATATTGATACCCTCTGTTTCAATTTTCATTTCATTTCACTCAAAATGCTCTAATCCACTTTGATTTTTCTTTGACCCACAGTTTACTTAGATTGTTTTATTTAGTTTTTAGATATTTGGGGGGTTTGGGGATACCTTTCTATTACTGATTTCTTTTTTTTTTTTTTCAGTGCAAAAAAGGTGCTTTTATTATAGCATGGGGACAAGACCTGTGGGCAGAAAGAGCCATACTGGGATTGTGAGGATTGTTTTTAGTCTTTAATGAAATATCAACAGTAAGGCAGCCATGAGTTCCTTGAGGAATGTCATGTTCTGCAGGTCACAGGGATTTATCAGTGGGCTGCAAGTTGTAAGGAGACTTAATTTTAGTCAGATAAGATACTTTGTATGACTTGAGTCCTTTTAACTTTATTAAGACTTGTTTATGGCCCACATATGACCTATCTTAGTGAATATTTCCTGTACACTTGAAAAGAATGAAAATTCTGTCACTGTTGAGTGGAATGTTCTATAAATATCAGATAGGTCAAGTAGGTTGACAGTGTTGTTTAAGTCTCCCATATCCTTACTGATTTTATGTCTACTTGTTCTATCATTTATTGAGAGAGGGATATAAAAATTTCTGATTATCATTGTGAATATGTCTATTATTTCTCTTTGCAATTCTACCAGATGCTGCTTGATAGATTTAATTTATTAATTAATTAATTTATTTTTTAAGTAGGCTCCATGCCCAGCATGAAGTCCAACATGGGGCTTGAAATCACGACCCTGAGATCAAAAACTGAGCTGAGACCAAGAGTCAGACACTTAACCAACTGAGGCACCCAGGCACCCCAAGTTTTAAAACTCTTTTATTAGATGTATGAACACTTAAGATTGTGAGTTCTTCTTGATAAATTGACCCCTTTATCATTATGAAATGGGCTTCTTTCTCAAAGGTCATGTCATTTTCTCTGAAATCTACTTTGATATTGGGGCCCCTGGGTGGCTCAGTCATTAAGCATCTGCCTTCGGCTCAGGTCATGATCCCAGGGTCCTGGGATCGAGCCCCGCATCAGGCTCCCTGCTCAGCGGGAAGCCTGCTCCTCCCTCTCCCACGCCCCCTGCTTGTGTTCCCTCTCTCGCTGTATCTCTGTCAAACAAATAAATAAAAAATCTTAAAAAAAAAATTGTGCTTGTGAAATCTACTTTGATATTAATGCATGCCTGCGGTGGTGAATTCTTTCAAATTTGTATGTCTAAACTGTCTTTATTTTACTTTCATTTTTGAGAGAGATTATTTCTGGGTACAGAATTCTAGGTTAGTTGTTCTTTTCTTTCATTACTTTAAAGATCATGCTCCACTGTCTTCTGGTTCAAATTGTTTCTGATGAGAAATCTACTGTCATGCTTAGTTTTTTCCTCTGTACATAATTTAATACAACCCCCACCCCTCTGGCTGCATTTAAGATTTTATCTTTATCATTGGTCTTGAGCAATTTGAATATGATGTGCCCTAGTGATTTTTATCCATATTTCTTGTTTTGGCATTTGGTTTTTTCTTTTTTAGCTTCATGTGTCTGTGGACTTATAGTTTTCATCAAGTATGGAAGTTTTCAGTCATTATTTTCTCAAATACTTTTTCTGCTTCTCACTTTTGAGAATTCCAATTACATGTATACTATTCTACTTGAAGATGTTCATCTTCTTTTTAGTGCTTTATTTTAGATGGTTTCTACTTCTGTTTCTTCACCTTCACTAATCTTTTCTTCACTAAAGCCTAATCTCTATTAATACCATCAGAATACAGTCAATTCTCATTATCCATGGATTCTGTATTTGCAAATTCACTAGTCAGTAAAATTTATTTGTAACCTCAAAATCAGTTCTCATTGCACTTTCATGATCATTCTTGGACATGAGCAGAATTGCAAAGAAAAAATTAGTTTCCCAATGAATGCATATATTCACAACTGAGGTGGAATGATGCAAAACCCTGTCTTCTTGTTTCAGCTCTCATACTGTAAACAAGTATTTTTTCCAGTTCATTTAATGCCACACTTCTTACATTTTTGCACTTTTTGTTGGTGATTCCAGCATTCAAGATGCCCCCAAGAATAGTCCTAAAGTGCTGTCCAGTGTTCCTAAGCACAAAAACATTATGCTGTGCCTTACAGAAAAAAATATATGTGATAGATGAGCTTCATTCAGGCACGACATATGGTGCTGTTGGCCTTGAATTCATTGTGACTGGTCAATGAAAGATTTATGATCAGAGACTCATAAGAACCCAATCCCATGTTTTCCCTGGGAGCAATTGTTAATTATTTACTAATCCAGTGTTTATAACAACTCTATAGATCCTAACTACCAAAATAACATGGAACAACTGTATTCATCATCTCAGACATAATTTCATCTACTTGAAGTTTCCATCTCTAAAGTTTGATTTGGGAATTTTTTATAGCATCCGTTTCTTTATTTAACATGTACAATCATCCTCCTAGCTTCCTAAACATATATAATATACTTATAATAACAGTTTTCATATTTTTTCTACTAATTCTATCTTCTGTGTCATTTCTGGGTCAGTTACTATTAATTTTTCTCCACATATGGGCTGTATTTTCCTGCTTCTTTGCATATCTGGAACATTTTTATTAGATGTAAGACTGTGATTTTTACCTTTTTGGGTGCTTGATATATTTGTGTCCCCATAGATATCCTTGAGCTCTGTTCTGGGATATAGTTAAGTTACAAATGTATCAGCCAGTTTGATCCTTCAGAATCTTGTTTTAAAGCTTTGCATAACATAGCTTAAAAGCTTAAAAGCAAGACTTGAAAGGATCAAACTGTTTCCAAGTAACTTAATATATTCAGAATACTCAGAATAATATTTTTCATCAAGTCCTCAGTATCCATGTATTTGAAGTTCTGAGCTAAACATTGTGAAGAACACAATAATCCCTGCTTTCTATGGCTTTAGATGAAAGATTCATTTTGCAACATCACTATACAAATTTAGATTATTGAAAGTTGAACATTAAACTGGCCTAATCCCTTGTTTTACAAATAAGGAAAGTGACTCAAAAGTTAAATGACACTCCCAAGGTACCGTAGCTGGTTATTGGCAGGGCTGAGAAAGAATCCTGGGACTAATTTCCAGTGCTATTTTTCCTTCTATATAAATGCTCTTTTCACTCTAACTGTGTCTGTGTTATATTATTAGTGGGCTGCACATCTATCTGGGTAAAATGCCAAGTACATATGTCAGGGTCCCAACATGAAGCAGACAGAACTAAAAGTTTACAGAGCTAAAAGAATTTTATTAAAGAGAGTCTAGTAAAGAGAACATTCTCAGAGATGTACACAAGGTCAAGAAAACCAATAGAATGTGGTGACTGCAGTTGTGGGGATCTCATAGCACCACTGGGGCTATGGGGCTAAAACAACAGTACAGACCTCTACAGCAAGAGCTATAGCCATAGAAGAAAAGCCCACAGACAGCATCTGGGGATGTAGAAGAACATCGCCACTTTGTCCAGGAGAGAGCAGGAGAATGAAAACCCACCTTCTATCTCTTCCCAATCTCTAACCTTCCACTGGGATTTCTCACTGCCAAACCCAACAGAAACCAGAGGGAAAAGGAGTCCATAGAGGCCAGTCTCCTGTGGCAGAAAGAAGAGAAAATTAGACAGTAAGTCTGAAAGAGAAAGGAGAAGAATATTATACCAAATTTCCTTTTACATAAGCATGTAAAAAAAAAAATCTGTGGTCACAGAAATGTCAAGGAGATTGGAAATGCCAATCAATCATTTGAGGACAGTCAAAAACGTTTTGGAAACCATCTCTACTTTTAATGTTTTCATAAGCCCTTTACCTTAATTGTTCTTTTTCGTTTTTTAACTATGAAAGAAATGTCTATGTTAGTAATTTTTTATTAAGAAGATACAGCTAATGAAGTAAAATGACAAGAAGATTCAATAGGTATTTGTATTCCCAGGAGACCTAACATTTTTTTCACATTCACCAGGAAGGATCTTTTAATTTATTAAAGAATGTCTTTCTTGATAGGATTAAAAATCGATTCAAAGTGTCATCATTGAGCACTCAGAACAATTTACTTAGGTTTTGTCATTCAGATTTTAAAATGCCACTGTCCTATTTGTTTGAAATCTCAGGTTGAGGAAATATAAACTGCACAAAGACAGAGTAAATATATATACTGTCGTCCAGATCCTAGGGGACTCACACTTTATACCTCATAAGCTAATTGTTTTATTTCACCTTTGACTTGGTATTCTCTGATCAAAAACAATTTGTGGTATCAAGAAGATTGTAGGTTGGGGTGATTTGCTATTCCTATCTATTCTCAGAAACACTTCAAACTTAATATCAATCCAGGGTGCCTGGCTGGTTCAGTCAATAGAGCATGTGACTCTTGATCTTGGGGTCATGAGTTCAAGCCCCATGTTGGGCATAGAGCATACTCAAAAAAAACATCTGGAAAACTTGATGTCTATCCTTTAGAGTTTTAGATTGCAGAGTAATACACTCAGGTTTTTCAAAATAAAATTGTTGCAGAATTATCACACAAACATGTCCTGTGTTAATTGCTTATCCCTTGGAGGCTTTTTAAATGGCTATATCATGGTGAATTATGCTGGCAATAGAAAGATGGTTCATTTATAAAGTTCATATAAATGATGCATTGGGAAGGGTTTTTTGTTCTGGTTGATAAAAGTTAATCAAATACAAGATGGCATGGAGCAGTTCAGCATAAATCTTCCACAGAGCACTGTTTACATCTCCCATCTCCCAGGTAGGGAGAACATTTATCTGACTCTTTCCTAAACTGTCCCAATAAATCTTTGATTAGGAGAATCCTATCAAAGTGGCTGACTAATGACTTGTTTTCCAGAACTCTTTTAGTAAATGTATTATAAATGGTATTTGAACTCTTCAATAGCCTGAAAACAGAGACATTTAAAACTTAAGTGAGAACCACAAATGAGTCAAAACAGGAAAGGGTTTCCTCAAATGCAGTTTTCTCTTGATACCAGAGAACCTGCCACAAGGCAAAGGGAAAAAAACATAGCAAGTTCAGGTTCCACAATGCTTTCAAACTACTAGATTTCAGTTGCTTTAAGACCTAGGTTGAATAGCAGATTTATTAGTGGTAGTGCCTAGAAGATCAGTAGCAAAAACTCTATTACTACTAATTTCGGGTACTGTCCAAAGTCTGAGACTAAGCACTAATTTCAAATGTAACTTTCTCTTCCTCAGTTGATATCCCTCAAAAGGAAACTGAAGCTCTCTCTGTAGAGGTAGCTTAAGTCAGCGGGAACCAATGGCTCCTATTTGAGGGTAATAATGTATACCTCCACACACCAGTTTGTGCCTTGGACAAGCGGGCCTTGGCCATACTTTGGTGCCTGACCAAGTGATGTCAAATTACTCATGCTTTAAAAATTGCCCAGTGGGTATTTTGACATAATGTGTGCCCTTTTCATATGACCATATGAATTGAACTAGGTGCATGATGCCGAGAGATATTTTGATATCTACTTCTTAGCATTTTGTTTTTTGGGACTAGAAATCTATATGACTGTTGCTTGTCACAATGCCTGGCAATCAAGACCTATGTGTCCACTTCCTTTTGCACTCCTTCATGATTCTAATGCTGGGTCCAAATACTCCAAGTGTGTTTGTTTATTTGTTTGTTTTTATTATAGTAGCTACCACTTATCGAAGGTTTTCGGTGTGCTTAGGATATATTTCTCATCTATTATACTGAAGCCATACAAAAAGTCTTTGGGCTGGGTACCAGTCATTCTAATGGTGAGTAAACCAAGATTTAGAGGGCTTAAGGAACCTAACTGAGGTCATATTATCTGTAAGTGACTGACGGAATCTGAACTCAGTTTTGTCTAAATTTGAAACCCACGTTCTTTCCATTGCTTATTTCTTATTAAACTGATAAAGGGGGCGCCTGGTGGCTCGGTCAGTTAAGCGTCTGCTTTCAGCTCGGGTCATAGTCCCAGGGTCCTGGGATGGAGGCCAGCGTCAGGCTCCTTGCTCAGCAGGGAGTCTGCTTCTCCCTCTCCCTCTGCCACCCTCTCCCTGCTTGTATTCTCTCTTTCTCTCTCTCTCTGTCAAATAAATAAATAAAATCTTTAAAAAAAATAAATAAGCTGATAAAGGGACTAGGTGTTAAGACTTCTGATTCGGGATATAACAAAGTGTGATAATTAAAGATTCTCACCTATAAGACTGAAATTTAGGGAAATCAATCAAATGCTTATTTTAAAAAACTGAAAATTTCAGATTTACTTTTATTCCTTAGGTCTGATGGAAATAGACTACGTGCAATTACAATTCCTAATCTATGGATTCAAAAAAGATGGTGCTAATATGTAACTCTAAGATGGCACAAAGATATTCTTACCCAGGGTGTAGTCCCACCTAACCATTGTGATTGTTTGTTTATTTGTTTAAAGTGCAAGAAAAAATTAACAAGACATTCAATCTTCTTAGCAACTGTACTTCATTTTAAGTCCCTTTCTTTGCATGTAATTTATTTAATTAAAAAAAAAAAAAACAGTCCTTGCATTTTGAGGACTAACTACAAAGGAAAGGACCTAACAGGTCATGATAATAAAGTGAAATACCCTTATGTTTGTATTGTATGGCTTTACTGCTAATAAAAAAACAAATAACATTACTTACCTATTGTATTTACAGAGGTTCTATATATCTTTAAAAAGCAGGGTAATATTTCTCCACTTTCCTCTCTCCCATTGCATTTAATTAAAATGTGATCTTTTCTAAATTGACTGAGTCACTTGGCTCTGCTGTGTATATTTCAGGCTCCACGCATAAATTCTTGACCAGATTGCCATTTGGGGAGGATTAACCATTTTGCAATCTAATTTCCTTCCAGCAGAATGCCTCTGGTCCCTTGTCAATATTCAGGCAGAAAAAAAAATGAGATCTCCAAGGGTCTAGCACTCTCCATACAGATGAACTTCCAGGTTAATCTTCTTGATTACTTTCTCCTCCCCACCCCCACCATCTCCACCAGGAGAGGTTGCATATGGACAATTTCTCCTCAGATGGATAAGGATTGCATACTATCAACCCCAGTGAGTCCAGCCTTTGCCACACATGGCTAATGCCAAATTTCATCAGACAAATTCAAATCTCTTGGCCAGAATTGTAGTCCAAGGGATTTTTCTGTTGGACAAGAATCTGGGCTAGTGATTTCAAATTTCAATCTCATTGGTTTCAGGTGCCATGACTATTAGTGTTGGAAAACTTTTAGAGATCATTTAGATCACTGCCCTCATTTTTTAAACAATGACACTGAAATCCAGATAGGTGAAATTTAAATGTCACAAGCGATTTAAGGATAAAACCTGGACCACAGTCCTGATAATACATGTCCAATCAGGGGCGCCTGGGTAGCTCAGTCGTTAAGCATCTGCCTTCAGCTCAGGTCATGATCCCAGGGTCCTGGGATTGAGCCCCGCATCGGGCTCCCTGCTCAGCGGAAAGCCTGCTTCTCCCTCTCCCACTCCCCCTGCTTGTGTTCCTGCTCTTGCTATCTCTCGCTCTATCAAATAAATAAATAAAATCTTAAAAAAAAAAAATACATGTCCAATCATTTCTCTACATAATAGCGCTGCCTCATACAATGACTTTTCTTATTTAAAAAAAAATTATATTGGGCGCCTGGGTGGCTCAGTTGGTTAAGCAACTGCCTTCGGCTCAGGTCATGATCCTGGAGTCCCGGGATCGAGTCCCGCATCGGGCTCCCTGCTCGGCGGGGAGTCTGCTTCTCCCTCTGACCCTCCCCCCTCTCATGTGCTCTCTCTCCTTCTCCTCTCCTTCTCCTTCTCAAATAAATAAATAAATCTTAAAAAAAAAATATATTCACTTTTAATTCACTGAGGTAAATTAACTGAACAATTATTCTTATATTTCATCTTACTAAAACACATTTTTCCACCTTTTAATACCTCTAAAATAGTGATGAGTCTTAGAGGCACTGGTATCTTAATGCTGCTGATAGCCTGGTATCAGTAAAGATATGTCATTAGCCATTCATACACAAATTTGGTTGATATTCTGGTGGCACAACTGGACAAACACAACCCCTTGACACTTGACTGAAAAAGTTCTGTAAGAACTTTTGAGGAATTAATATAAGACAGTTTGTTAATATAAGACAAGATATTTCTCTGATAATATCAAGAAATATACAGCATCAAAACTTGTGTGTGTGTAGCTTGAATGAAAATCCCACAGGGGCGCCTGGGTGGCTCAGTCGTTAAGCGGCTGCCTTCGGCTCAGGTCATGATCCCAGGGTCCTGGGATCGAGTCCCACATCGGGCTCCCTGCTCTGCGGGAAGCCTGCTTCCCCCTCTCCCACTCCCCCTGCTGGTGTTCCCTCTCTCGCTGTGTCTCTCTCTGTCAAATAAATAAAATCTTAAAAAAAAAAGAAGAAGAAAGAAAATCCCCCAAACAACAGTGAAGTGCTCTTGAAAGAACCATTACATCAGCATTGCTCTTAGTTGCACAGAGAACCACACTGTGGAAAAGCACAGGCCTCAACAGAGGAGCAGAAATATGATTCAAAATAGTCAGAATCCGTGAAGCTTTAGGAGTATCTTAACTAATATACTTAGTGTATATATTCCATTTTATATATGTATGAGAGTGCTGTATAACCAAACTTTTCTAAAATAAATTAAAGTTATTTTCGATAAATTTAAAATAGAAATGTAAATCACAATTCAATTTTTCAGTGTTTTTTTTTTTAATTTTTTACTGGTAAATCGAATAATGATGTATTTTATAATTAATGGCAACTTGGATTTAATAAAAATAATGTGTATATTTACTTTTTAAAAAAGACTTATTTATTTAATTATTTGAGAGAGAGAGAGCACTGGGGGGAGGGGGCAATGATGTAATAAAAATAATGCCTATAGGAAAAGCATATCACAGCATGGAGGTGGGGAACAGTGAAGGAAGGAGCAAACTGGAGTCTGGAAGATCAACAAGAAGGTAGTTCTGAGTACGTGACTAGGGCCCAGGTACCAGCAATAGAGGAGAAAGAGGAAGATACATGATGATTCCCATGTATACATTCCAGGTGACTAAAAAATCATAGCATCATTGATTAAGAAATGAGAGAAATAAGACAGGTTGCTGAAAAATGAAGAAAGACTATTTACTAAAATAGAAAAGCCTCATGAGTAAGAGTTTCAAAGGTCTCTGAAAAAAAATCCTTCAATTTCTAGATGATTATTATTGTTATTATTATTTTTATAAAGAGAGAAAGAGAAAGCACCTGCATGGGGAGAGAGGAGCAGAGGGAGACGGAGAGAGTCCACGCTGGGCGTGGAGCCTGATGTGGGGCTGCATCTTACGACCCTGAGATCATGACCTGAGCTGAAATCAAGAGTCAGCACTTAATTGACTGAGCCACCCAGGCGCCCCTCTAGATAATTAATTCTTAAAACAAAAAGCAGTATTATATTTTATAAAAGAAACCAACAAGCTCAGGATGGCCAGAGGAAATGTTGCTGATTAGCCTAAGCAGGATAACCATTTCATAAATGTTAAAGAAATGAGAAATAAAAATGTAAAACACTGGCTCACTCTATCTGCTCTGCTTTATGCCAACGCCTTGACCATATATTTGTTTTTCTCTCAATGGAGTATACTGTAATCTCATCTTATGTTGAGTGTCAATCTGGTATTCTCCTAAAGTAATGGCAAGTTGCATTTCATCTCAACATAGGGCAGGCAGGAGTTCAGTAGGATCAAGCATGCTGCCAGGGACCTGGAAGGGGACCATTCCGTGATGGAGAGCAGGTATTGGGGTCTGAGAGAGGTGATGAAAGGAGATTCGGCTGCAGCACTAGCAGGAAGCCCAGCCTGGGAGCCCAGTAGATGGCAGGAAAGACGATGAGCAGGTAGATAGTGCCAGTTAATGTCAAGCCAGAAAAGTGTAGCATCAGCAGGTCAGAGACAAAGAGAATTCCCCAAGCAAGCAGGCAGCCTCAGAAGTCTGCCAGCAGATGGAAGGGGCTCGAATTCCTTGGTGGAGAATGCACTACCTAGATGAGCTATAGTAAAAGTACAGCATGACTTAAATTACAGGTATCAGGTAGGCTGAGACTCGGGCACACAGAGGGAAATAAGGATCCAGCTTCAGAAGAGAAGCACCAAACTTCTGGAATAAGACAGCTATAAATACTGGAGTACAAGGCATTGAAACTCTGCATAAAACAGGAAGATTATCCTGTTTTCAAGGAACCTATCATGTAATGGAAACTCCTACCTAATAGGATCAAGCTGTTTAATCTCCCCAAACCTCCGTTTCCTTGCCTATAACATGGGGACAGTTATATTTCCCTCCTGCTAGCTGTAAGATATATTGTTCAGTGAAAAAGAAAATCACAAAATTATATTTATTCTGTGATTCCATTTATATTAAAAATCTACATCCAAGCTTTCGTGTGAACATATGTACGCACACATACACACAGTCACACGCACACAGGATCTGGAAGGAACCACAGCCCAGCGCTATTAATGGTAACCATGGAGAAGAGAACGGGAGGGGTGACTTCAGTTTTATTATAAACAGTTCTGTTTCTTTAAATATTTTGCAATATGCACACATTAATATATGACTTCTCAAAGAAAACGCATCTTAAAATCTTTAGCTCGGAGGATTATTGTGAGGTTTCAACAACATCATGTTTGTTCCTGAGGTGTGAAACACAGGGACAGTCACAGAGGTAGACCTGCACAAATGACAGTACTTTGCTATTGTCACCACAGCAGCTGCCGTTAGAGGGGGAGACGGGAGAGGTCCCCCAAATCCTTAAGAACACAACAAAAGGAAAATAAAGGCAGAGGCACAGTTAGGAGCATAAACAAGCTATATTTAGACATCTGCACGGAGAGGACTGTGAAGTGACTGACGTGTGGTAAGCAGGACGGAGTCCACCTGGGAAAGTTCCATGGCAATGAAGCAGATTGAGCAGAATTCCGAGGGCGGGAAGAGACGTGGTTTGCCAGCACCACGTGGCATGAGAATTATCAGAGTGGGTTGGAGGAGCTAAAGATCTCAGGCTGCCAACACATTTAAGTCCACTTTCGGGTTCAAACCATGTCAGAGCCTTTCTCTTCTGGGATGAAAAAATCCAGCAGGCAGTGAGAGACATCGGATAGAGGTCCTCCAGGGGGCAGGTATAAGGAAGAGAGAGAAATGTGGATGGATTTAGAGAGGTTGCCATCTTTCCCCAGGTGCTCTGAGAAGAACCAGGCCAGCATTGCAGGAGGTTAGCCAACAGGAGAGGAGATGAGTGCCCCAGCTGCTAGAGCACCTTGTACAAGATACCCATTCACTGGGGCTTTGTTTATGTGAGGTCAAAATACTTCATCCAAGTCCACCACACTTCCATTTCCCTCACGGGGGTGGTAACTACATGGGACCATGCTGCCCCCAACTGCCTGCTCAGCAGGGACTAGAGGGCCTCATTGCCAATTCTTTCTGCTTTCTTAGAGCAGCTCTTCTGGGCAAGCCTAACGTGGTGTTGTGGACTGCCTGTTTGTGTCCCCCACAAATTCACATGTTGACTCCCTAACCCCCAATGGGAAAGTAATAGGAGATGTGGCCTTTGGGAGGTAATCAAGCTATGTATCAGAGTTTTCATAAGAAACAGAACAAAAATATTAGAGAGAGAGAGAGAGATGGAAAGAGAGAGAGATTTATTATAGGAAATGGCTCACATTATTGTGGAGGCCAAGTCCATAATCTGCTGTCTAGAAAACCAGGGGAACCTGTGGTATAATTCAGTCTAAGTTCAAAGGCCTGAGAACCAGGAGCACCAATGTCTGAGCGCAGAAGATGAACATCTTGGTTCAGGTGGAGAGTGAATTTGCCCTTTCTCAGCCTTTTTGCTCTATTCAGGCCCTCAAGAGATTTGATGATATTCATTGGCATTGGTGAGACTACTCTTCTTTACTCAGTCTATCAGTTCGAATGCTGGTTTCTTCCAGAAACATCCTCACAGACACACTGAGAAATAATGTTTTACCAGCTATCTGAGCATCCCTTAACCCAATCAAATTAACACATCATAGGGCACAAGGGTAGAGTCCTCGTGTTGAGGTTAGTGCTCTTAGAAGAAGAACCATGAGAGTGCTTATTTCCTCTCTCTCTCGGCCATGTGAGGACACAGCAAGAGACAGCCATTGGCAAACTAGGATGTGGGTTCTCACCAGACACTGAATCTGCTTGCAACTTGATCTAGAACTTCTCAGAACTGCAAGAAATGGCTTTTTGTTGTTTAAGCCACCTGGTCCCTGGTAATTTGTTACTGCAGCCCCAGCATACTAGGATGTGGCGAGTATGGGTTTCTGTTCCTGATCATTCACAAGGGTCTTTGAGTTTGTACCACCATCCTTAGGACCACTGACCAAGCTTTTGTGACCTACCACCTAGGACACCAGCACAATCACTAGCAAACTTATAGTCAAGTCTCCCTGGTTCTCCTAAGCCTATCCAAAATGTTGCTCCCTTTCTTGGTCATCAGAGAGCCCTTCTGAGAAATGAGCTCATGCAGCTTTTTATTCACACTTTCTTCCTTGGAGCACAGGCTGTCCCATGGCTTTCTTTCCCCCAGACTCTCCCATCTTACCCTCATGACTTCTCACTTTGCAGTTTCCAGGTCACTGGCAGCTTCTCCCTGTGTCAGCACACTGAGCTTCTCATGCAATGTGCATCTCAGGGGTGCCCATTCATCCATAGGCTCCACATTGGGTCACTCCACTGCCAGGTGCTAGGTGCATTCCTCAGTACACTGAGCTTCTCTTGGCCAACAGCAGCATAGTCATTGAGAACCCATCCCAGCAGACTGCCCAGCACTCTTTGAAGCCAGGCTTTGACTCTTTCTACCTCACTGTACCAACGCCCATCAAGCCCTCATGTAGGGCTTAGGAAGAAGATGAGCGGAAAGGTGGAAAAATGCCTGTGAGAGCAGGGATTCTGCAGTCCCAATCTCAGGCCATGTAAACCAAGACTCAGCACAATCTGTGAGGCAAGAAACCCTCAAGATGAGGATACACAGCTGAGGCCAGCCAGACATGCCACAGACTAATAACATGGGAAGGAAGCAAGTATACCCCAAGCAGTGACTTACAGGGAAGCTTAGGGCATGAGAATGGGACCCCAGAGGCAGGGCTTTGGTGAGAAGGAAGGTGATTTGGGCTTCTGTACTATTACATCCTAATTAAGGAAATTTAATTTCCTTAATGTCGGCTCTCTCATGCCTGACACTGAGGAATACGGGGCCCTGTAGCGCTTTGCTTGGTCTGCCATAACAAAATACCCACTGAGTGACTGAAACAATAGAAATTTACCTTCTGGAGGCTGGAAGTCCAAAATCAAGATGCCAGCAATGGGTTTCATTGTGTGTGTGTGTGCGTGTGTGTGTGTGTGTGTGTGAAAACCTTGTATTCTTCATGATTCAAGCTTATTTCTAGAAGATGTAGCATTTTTATTAGTGCTTTGGATTAGCCTTTGAGCTGTATTAAAAGATGGAGGGATGAACTTGTTACTTTACTGAAGTTCAACAAAGCAGATTCAAGTCAAAGATTAAATCATAGGTATTTCTCATCACACCAGAAACTGACTTCCAATACTAGATGCTGGAGGCAGAACTCTGACAGGCAACTGCCTCAGGTCAGGAAGGGGGAAGAGCATACCTGGAGGGCAGAGGACCTGGAAGTTTCCACAGCCTGATTCTACCCATTTGCTAAATAAACCCCCCTAGAAAACAAGGTCGATGAATTACAATATTGCCCAGGTCTCCTACTTGTGTCTTCCTAACCATCCAACCAGTAAATTACTACCCTGAATATAGAGTATGCAATTTGGGTCAGACAAGCAAATTCTAGATCAATCAGGGTTTCAGACCACTCCCATTGGAAGAATCTAGGACCCCAATCTCCATTTGGAACATTCCTTGTCATCCCTACAGAACAAGAGCCCAGATGCATGATTTAGAGAGATAAAACAAAACAAAAGAACCTATGGCATAAAGGGAAGCAACTGCAGACCACAGATTAAGCATGCTGCCAAGGCCTGTCAACATCCTCAATGTGAAGGTCCTACCCCTCTTTCCACTAGTAAGCAGTGGGAACACTATAGGCTGGAGTCCTAGCCCAGATCTGCCCCTCTCTAGGTTCAGAAAAGCTTGAGTCCTGGTTAGCAGCCCTACTGTCACATGTTGTAAGTATCCAAAAGATGTAAATAATAAATAAGACTGCATGGTTTTGAAGGTAGATGCAACGTACTTCCTGGTTTGCAGTATGGAGAAAATGATCACCCATCACTGGGTGCCAGAAACTGCAATCATCCACACAGTGCTATAGCATGCAATGTCAGCTCAGAAAACACCTCCCTCTCCTTAGTCACAGACAGACAGGTAACGGTAGCACAGGGTTTATTAAGCTGGGCCCATGGTGCTTTTGATGTATAAAGCCCAGACATTCTGCCAATTCTTCTTGAGCATTGACACCAGGAAAGTGACAGCTAAGTGGATGTTGTACACAAGCTCATCATCTGTCATCTTCACGTGGCCAACAACCATTGCCAAACGCAGCACCTTCTTCATCTGGAATCTGATCGTGGACTTCACTTCATCTACTTTGGCCACCATGTTCTCATTGTGGGTCAGCAAGGAAGGGAACTTGCCAGCCTTATTCAGGCCCAGGCCCAGGATTCGTGGGATCTGCTTAATCAGAGATTCTGAAGCCAAAAAAGCATCATACTTCTTGGCCAACTTCTTGACTAATTTTTTATTCTTGTCGAGTTTTTTCAGCGCCTCGATGTCCGTGTAGGCAAAATCCACAGTTTGGCCTCATCACAGTGCTGCTGGTCTCCCAAAACACATATGGGGAACTTGGGATGAGGAGTGCACTTAAGCCTGACAGTGTCCAAGAAGCATTTGTCCTTCTGAGCGTCCTAGTTCTTCAAGCTGATCTGCAGCTCCACCATATCCAAAAACTTCTGGCATTTGCACTGGTTGCATGCAGGACTTCCCACACTGCCTTGTACACGGTGTCATAGGAGACTTTGCTGCTCATGGTACCGCACGCCATAACGATGGGAAAAGAGACAACACAGGTTTCATTCTGAGACCTCTTCTCTTGGCTCATTCAAAGCCATCATCTAGCTGCATGCTCCCATGGCCTTTCCTTCGTGTGTACCCAGAGAGAGGGAAAGAGGGACCAAGCACAGGTGTCTTTTCTTATAAAGGCACTGATCCTATTGGATCAGGGTCTACCCCTATAACCCCATTTAACCCTAATTTTGTGCCTTAAAAGCACCATCTCCAAATACGGCCACACTGGGCATTAGGACTTCAAGGTATGAATTTGGGAAAGATGCCGGGGGACACAAACATTCAGTTCATAATAGGCCCCTAAATAGAATGGGCTTTCCCAGGAACTTATAAGCAATATTTGAGGATGCCTATAGGAAATTTAGAACTCTGATTTGATTATTAACATAATATATAATATTTGCTTTAATAATACAATGATAAGACTTTCCATGGAATATAAGGGAAAAGAAGACAGACCATTCAGGTGGGGACACTTTCCTTAGGAAAAGGAATTAGCATGAAAGGGACTGGATAATACTTCCTGTAGAACAGAAGTCAGAAGAGGGATCAAGTGTTGGAAGTGTGAAGTTTGGGGAGAAAATGGAGAGGTGCTGCCAGGGAGCTGAGAGAATCCTGTGCAATGCAAGATGTTCTACTC
Organism: Mirounga leonina; assembly: GCF_011800145.1. Taxonomy (NCBI): domain Eukaryota; kingdom Metazoa; phylum Chordata; class Mammalia; order Carnivora; family Phocidae; genus Mirounga; species Mirounga leonina. Next base: position 1,206,161 of record NW_023270702.1, read on the forward strand.
CGCAACTCTTTCCTCATAAGATCACAAGTCTGTTTGGATTTCTTATGAAACACAATGAAAGGATAAGCCAGCAATTGTTTACAACCAGGAAAGTACCACCCTTACAGGAGGTAGAGAGCAATGTGTGGCTGTGTTTTAGATTGTCATGACAACCGCAGAGCACCATTTATAGGCTTAATGTCCATAATGCAAGGGATGGTCCCACAGATTGAAGAATAGTGTTATCCAAACATCAATCAGTTTAGTCTAAATTTACCTAAGTCTCTGAGGAGTACCTGAGGCCCTGGGTCACAGTTATTTGTCTATTCATCTACTCATACATACATTTATTAAATTCCTACTAAGTATAGAAAAGCTGGGATAAACCAACATGAGTAATACATGGAGCTTGCTCTCAGGGAACTCATATTCTACATGCACAATTAAATATGATGTTCTATGATATGCTCTGTAGTAGTTGTATAAGTAGAGCAATAAGACAGTGATTAATTCAAACTGGGTAATAATAAAGAGAAGAGCATCAGAGAAAAATACATTCAAGCTAGGATAGAAAGAATGATTCGAATACCAGCAAGTTACCATTGCAGAAGTGAGGGAGAAGGCAATTCAGCTGGAAGGAGCAAGCAACACAAAGACATGAAGGCATGAAAGGATATGGTGTGTGTCATGTAGCACAGGATATGAAACATAATTTTGGTAGGTGAGACTGGAAAGACAGGTTGTGAAGAATTGTGAAAATCCTTGCTAGTCATTCTAAGAAGTTGGATTTCAATCTGTAGGAAAGGGAGACCTATCAAAGAATCCAATCCAGAGAAACGACATAATTATTTAGGACTTAAAAAACAGCTCACAACAGGGAAGGGAATAAAAAGAGGAAGACTATTTGAGGACATTGCATAGTGCAGAGGAGAAAAGATAAAGACAGTGGGAAAGGAGAAAGAAGAATCCAGCAAGTAGAGATAGGTATTTCAGAGCTGAAGTCGACACACTCCCTGTACTGTTGGGAAGTTAATTAAAAACAGTCGGAGTGGTTTTACCAGGTTTCTGTGACACCAGTTAAAAGTAAAATTTAGTGAAATGACTCTTTCCAATATTGGCATTTTATGGACTTAAAGAAGACCAAATGGGAAAAGAAAAACAGAAAGCAATTTATTGTGACAAAAACTACATGATCTTGTGTTAATTATGGATAAATCTATATTTACTTAATCAGCTATGAGCTTACCCTTCTACGTTTCCCTGAAGAACTGTTCATGTAAAATCATCTACCATGTTCCCAACATGCCAGTGGGCTTTAGAGATAAGTTCTCTCTCACGGTAAGGAGTTTTCAACACACAGTGATACCTCTGAAATTTCTTTCTCTAGCAATTTGGTCTTCCACTGACTTGTTATTTTGTTTTCCTATAATCAGGACATTGCCCATCTGTCCAATAATGCTTTAGCCTGAACAATATGGATGGGACGGGTGACAAGGGAAAAAGCCAGCCGAATGATATTGCTGCTGCTTTAATCTTTACAAAGCTTAAATATGAGGGTCTCAATGTCCCCAGTAATCTTAACTCACAGAATGGACTATCAGACTTTTCCCAGACAGGAAGTGACCTTGCTTTTCCTCCTTTCAATGCACCACTGTTCACTTGAAGATTTGGGAAAGGTCATTGGACTGGGTTCTAGCATTGGCTCTGTGTTCACTAACTTCCAAGAATGCTGACCAGATTCTCAAAATCTACTCGGCTTATTAGAGATGCTGTTGCCCTTTGGGGCCAGCTAATTCAGCATGTCACGTCGAGGCAAAGGATTTCCAGACTTGTTGGATTATGGCTTCTGGCAATGGGTGCTGCTGGCTCTGTTGTTGTTTTGATTCCCTGTTGTTTCTGAACTTTCAGAAAGGAAGTCAGTGGGAATCAAACATATTTGGTTTTTATTACGCCATTTCCATATAATCTTACTCTATAATTGTTTAAATACAATGCTCATGTTATTAAAGAAGAAAATAAACACAATTCAATTGTGGTTGTATATAATTACATTTAGAGTCGTAACTGATAACACGGAAGAGTTTCAACTTCAATACTTTCCAGTTAGGCAAAAGGCAAGGTAATTATATTAGTGTTATGTAGTGTAATTCTAGAATTTTGCAACTAGGATTTTACTTCCTTTAGTCCAGGAATGTTTCTTACCTACGCAAGTATCTCATGCATGCCATTAAATGCATGCTAGTGTCCTTAAACACTTACCTAGTCCAGGGTTACAAAACAATAAGCCATCTTTACAATGACTAGCCTTTATTGAGAACTTACTATGTGCTAGTTATAGTGTTGAGTGCTTTAAATGTATTAACTCATGTAATCTTCACGCCTGTAAGGGTGCTACCATCATTACTCTTCCTATTGTTCCAATAAGCTACAGATGCAAGGAAATTTTTCCAAGGTAACAAAGCTCATAGGTAGGAGAACTGGGGTTCTTATTCCAGAGTCTGTACTCTTAACCACCAAGGAAAAATTTTTGTCGTTGTTTAAAATATGTACACACATAGGAAAAAGTCATGAAGAGTCATATCGGCATTTTCCAGAGATGGGATTTCACATGGTTTTAATTGTATTTTTAAATTTTTTTTTATTTTGAGATGTCTAAATCTTTCTACAACAGAAGTGTTGTAGAAAGACTACTATGCAGACTTCCCATATAGTCTTTGCCATGCTTCTCCTAATGTTAATATCCTACATAATCTGAATACAATTTTTGAAACCAGGAAATTAATATTGGTACATACTATAAGCTAAAGTACAGACCTTATTCAAATTTCACCAATTTTTCCACTGATGTCCTTTTTCTGTTCCAGGACCCAAACCAGGATCCTACATTGCATTTAATCATCATGTTTTCTTAGTTTTCTCCAATCTGTGACAGTTCCCCAGTCTTAACTTTCCTGACCTTGACACTTTTGAAGACTGCTGGTCAATGGTTTGGCAGAATGTTTGTCGATTTGGGTTTTACTAATATTTTCTCATAATTAAACTGAAGTTATGCATTTTGGGCAAGGCTATCACAGAATTGGTATCCTCTGCATCATAATATAGTATACCTGATGTTGAAAGATCTTAATTATGATGATATTAACATTAATAATTTTAAGTTGGTGTTTGCTAATTATCTCCCTGTTTTCCCTTTGTATTTAATAAATATATTGTGTAAGACCTTTTGAAATTATGCACATGCCCTGCTTCTCCTAAAACTTTTACCTGCTAATTTAGCAACTATCCATGGATTGTGCCTACAATTACTACTGTGGGGATTACCTAATAAAGTTTGTATTTCCTTTGCCTCTTCTATGTTGATGAATTGGAATTCTTCTGTAAGAAAGAGTTACCTCTCTTCTCCCCCATTTTTCTACTTGTCTGATTATTTATTTATATCAATATGGGCTTGTAAATATTCATTTTATTCTATTGGTTATAAATCAATACTCTCATCTATTTTGTTCCAGGTTTGGCCACCAGGAGCTCCTTTAGTGTGAGTCCTGTCCTTTCAACATAATCCGTTCTTTTTCAATCACTTCCTTATTTTCTGGTACAAAAAGATATTCTCAGATCTTGTATTTTCCCTAACCCAGTATGGGAATCAACTATTTCTCCAGAGACCTGTTTTTTTTTTTAGTTGGAGAATGATATTTAGAAACCAAGGTCTGGGCACTAGGTATGCTCATTGCTACTGGGTTTGCCTTTCTTCTAGGCACACTCAGTGGACATGTTAAAAAATCTATGTATGTACAGTCAACCACATATACACACACATCTATATTTATCTGTGTAACTATCTGTAAAACTATATTAAAAACCACAGGTTCATACTGATGACTCCAATTTCAATTCAACACCACAGCGTTCATTTTAGCCTTTTCCTATTCCTCATTTGTAACATTTTTTTTCCGACCGTAAGAAATGTGGTTTTAATTATCTACAATATGTTTTACTTATTTGTGTAATCCTAGTACACCCAAAAAGCAGTCTCAGAATTGCTAACCCATATTGCTACAAGAAAAAAATAATTACTAATGAGAAGACAGCATGTGTATACAATTCTTTTGGTCTTTTGCTTTAAAAATACTATTTTCCAAAATAGGTTAGTTCTTTTCTTCCCCACCCCATTATTTTTTCATTATTTACATTTCCTCATATTTAACAATAGACACATATTGTTTCATACATTTTTAAGACAATATTCTCTGGGGTCTGTAGAATGGCTAGAGGATAGAAACTGTAGTGAACAAAATAAAGTATGAAGGTGAAAACAAATATAAGTTTCCTAAAATAATACTATTATCTTTACCACTTTGGTAACACGGGCTTACAGACATTTTTGTTGGGTTCTGCCACCGGGTTTGTGGACTTTTGCCTCAAGGTGCCCTGAAGCTCCAGCCCCAGCCCCTCCTGCCGTCGCTCAGCTGTCACGTGGCTCGTTCTCCCCCTTTCCCCGCACTTAAGATAGGCACATCATTTCAAGTCCAGGAAAAGGTTCAGGACATTTAAGAATCATTAAAAAAGAAATCAAGAGAGTACCTTCACTGATATTTTTTGTAAAGAAATCAAGTCAACAACATCTTTTGTGTCCTTCATAAAAGTATATTCCAGGAAGATTTGGGAAACATCGTGAACCGTTATGTTTACGCTGATAAATTTACACTCTTGGAAACATAATGATATATATAGTTGATTACTCATAATGCAGATATGACATTGTCCTAGAAAAGAAATTAGGAAACTTCCAATAAACGGACCATTTCCTTTGCATGGAAATGAATCACCCTCCGACACTCATTATGGCAGTAAAACAGAACAGTTCTAGACTTGCAAGTCAAAACCCTTTTCCCATTAAAAGTAATCACTCATTAAAATGTGAAAATAACAAGTCTGGTTTTCAGGAACTCCCTGAATCTAAAAGCAGGGGACTGCCTGCATTTCAATTTATTCCAATTTCGTGTTTGTTTCATTTGCATCTCAATTCTGTCCAATGCATTCCTGGAAATCAGGTTAAAAGCAAATCACATTTTGCTTTAGATATTTGAGGCTTTATTTTTTATGTAGAATCCAAAGAAATCATATATATGCCCAATAGTATGTCACAGAAGCAAAAATATAATAAGAATAAAACTTTTATCAAAATATACTTGTCAAATAACATTCTAAGTCTTAAAAATGGTCTCAAATGTGTGTTATACAATGTTTATGCATAGGCCCCAGTGTACTAAAAATGCACATAGAAAATGAAAACTTCACTTGTATTGTTAAAAAGGAATAAAACTAAAATCAGTATATTGGCTTTAACACTGGTCGTATTTATAATTAATATACTTCTGGTTGATTTAGAATTTAGAACATCTGAAATTAGAAGAAAGCAGGTGGGGGATAATTTGGATTGCTCACTTTATTTTAAATAGCTGTTCAGAAAGTTTGATGTTTTTCTCTCCCCTTTCCCCTCTCCGCTTACCCCGTTTCCTTCTTCTCCCTCCCCACTCCCCTCTCCCTTTTCCTCTGCCACATCACCCTCTTCATTAATATGTCCATAGCAAACAGAGGCGACAAATCTCTTGCACTAACTTCTTTCCTTGGGGAGGAGGGTGGGTGAAATTTACTGTCATTTTTTTGACATTTCAATTTTTTGAAAAATTTTTCCCCAGCTCTATTAAGCTACAATTGGCATAAAAAATTGTAAGATTTTTAAAGTATACATTGTGGTGGTTTGTTACACATTGTGAAAGTATTCACCCCATCTAGTTAATTTTAACACATTTATCAACTCACATATCTTTTTTTTTTATGAAAACACTTCCCACACTTAAGTTTTACTCTCTTAACAAATTTCAATTATACAATACAGTGTTTGTTATCAACTATTGTAACCATATTGTACATCAGATCCTCAGCTCTTATTCATCTTATAGCTGAAAGTTTGTATCCTTTTACCAGCCTCTTTTTATTTTCCCCATCCCCGGTCCCTGACAACCACTTTTCTACTTCTGTTTCTATGACTTTGACCTCTTTTTAGATTTCACATATAAGTGATACCATGCAGTATTTGTCTTTCTCCGTCTGACTTATGTCACTTAGCACAATGTCCATATTGTCACAAATGGTAGGATTTCCTTCTTTCTCATGGCTGAATAATATTTTGTTATATGTATTATATATATGTGTATATATATATATATATATGCATATTATACATACACACACACATCTTCTTTATCCATTCATCCCCATGGACACTGTTCAGGGACACTTAGTTGTTTCCAGAATAAAATCTTTACATTTGATTTTGTGTTTTGAATTTCCTACTTCACCATAGAAGAATAAAAGGAAATAAAATGAAAACTTTGTCAATAAAACACACTGCTTATTATAATTTTTTAAATTTTACATATTTTTTCATACAAGACAGTCTATAAGAATCAAATTGCTGATATTTGATTTCTATATTTCATATATTTTACACAGACTATTTCAACACAGAATATTTGAAACTGGTAGTTTCTTATTGAGATTTTGACAATTATTTTCATATTGATTCATTATTTTATATTGAGAAACCGAAAGCCTATAAAGATTGAAGAACTAATCCAAAGTCATATATTTCTATTACAGTAATAAATAATATTAAAATATTAAATATTAGATTTACAAGAATATAAAGATATTGCATATTCAGAAAATAAACAAATATTACATTAACTATTTTTTCTTAGACAATATTTTAATTGAAATATAATTCACATACCATATAATTTACTCATTTAAATTATACAATTCATTGGGTTTTCATATATTCACAGAGTTAAGCAACCATCACCACTATTTAATTCCAGAAGAGTACCACCCTCACCAAAATACTATATCCATTAGCAATCACTCCCCATTCTTCTCTAGCAAACATTAACCTACTTTCTGTCTCTGTGGATTTGCTTAATCTGGATATTTCATATAAAAGGAATCAAAATATGGTCTTTTATATCTGGTTTCTTTTGCTTAGCATGTTTTTAAAGTTCATCCATGCTGTAACATATCCCAGATTTTTTTTTTAAGATTTTATTTATTTATTTGAGAGAGAGAGAGCACAAGAGTGGGGAGGGCCAGAGGGAGAAGGAGACTCTCCACTATGCAGGGAGCCTGACTTGGGGCTTGATCCCAGGACCCTGTGATCATGATCTGAGCCTAAGGCAGATGCATAACTGACTGACTGACCCAGGTTGCCCCTTTTTGTCCATTTTTATGGCTGAATAATATTCTATTGCATAGATATACCACTTTTTTAAATTCATTCATCAATTGATGGATATTTGGTTTATACTTTTTGGCTATTATGAATATTGCTGCTATGAATATCATGTATAAGTTTTTGTATAGATAGATGCTCAATTGTCTTGGGTATATACCTAGGAATGAAATTTCTGGGTCATATAGAAACTCTACGTTTAACTTTCTGAGGAACTGCCAAACTGTTTTTCCAAAGTGGCTATGTCATTTTACAATCCCATCAGTAATATGTGAGAGGGTCCCTATTTCTCTTCATTCTTCCCAGTGCTTGCTATTATTAGGCTTTTTAGTTCTAGCCATTGTTATAGGTATGAAATAGTATCTCACTGTGATTTTGATTTGTAGTCTTTAATAACTAATGATGTTGATCATCCTTTCATGTGCTTGTTGCCCATTTGTATATCTTCTTTGGAAAATGTCTATTCAAATCCTTTGCCCATTTTTAAAAATTAGGTGATTTGTATTTTAGTCATTGAGGTGAATAATTATACATTTTGGATACTAGTCCCTTATAGATATATATGTTTGCAAATATTTTTTCCCATGCTGTGGGTTGTCTTCCACTTTTTTTATAGAGTCCTTTGAACAGAAATTTTAAAGTTTGATGAAGTCCAATTTATCTATTTTTATTTTGGTTGCTTGTGCTTTTTGTGTCAAATCTAAGAAATCAGTGCGCAAGTCAGAGTCACAAAGATTTACAGTTACGTTTTATTCTAAGAGCTTTATAGTTTTAGCTCTTACACTTAGGTCTTTGATCCTTTTTCAGTTAATTTTTGAATATGTTGTGAAGTAGGAGTCCAACTGCATTCTTTTGCATGTGGATACCCAATTGTCCACATTTATTGAAAAGACTATTCTTTCTCCCATTGAATTGTCTTGGTACTTATTAACTATATTACACTGCTGTGTTGGACCTCATCAACATCACATACTGCTAAAGTAGTTCCCTCTTCTGTGTCAGTGATTCCCTTTCTTCTCTGGCCTCAGCATTTGGGTTCAACTGCAGATAGAAGTCATTCCGACAATTGTTAAGGATGTTTTAAAAACCACTTTAAAGAATTCCATTGTTCTTTCACTTATTGTTCTATTGCTCCACCCTACTCAGTATTTGTTCATCAAAAGAAGTTGTCAGAAGACTTGAACAAAGAAACTACAAAACTGCCTGAACTGAGATGTGGTCCCCTTCCTTCAAGTCTTGTTTGCCTCTAATCCAACCCAGAAATCTGGATTTCCAAACACCACTCGTTGAAAGTGAGATTGCAGCAGCGTCTCTGGCCTAGTCAGCCCCTACTCTGACACCCAGAACAAAGGTAAGCTGGAAAAGGATAAAAAAAAGGCCCAATGGAGACAAAAGAACAGCCTTTTCCCAAAAACAATTAATAGAGAAAACACCTCATCGTTTGACTTTCCCATTATGGCACAAAGACAAATTTTCTTTTTTTTTTTTTTTTTAAGATTTTATATATTTATTTGACAGAGAGAAATATAGGGAGAGATGGAACACAAGCAGGGGGAATGGGAGAGGGAGAAGCAGGCTTCCCGCGGAGCAGGGAGCCTGATGTGGGGCTCGATCCCAGGACCCTGGGATCATGACTTGAGCCGAAGGCAGACGCTTAACGATTGAGCCACCCACGCGCCCTGTGACAAATTTTCGAAATTATTTGAAAAAAGTTAATGACCCAGGAGTATAAGATCACCAAAAAGTGTACAAAAATGTTGATAGCAGCTTCTCAGAAAAAAAAATTATCTTGTTTAGTTTGTGGGTTCTGTTCTTAGAGTAAATGCTTGGGGCTCTAAAGACTGTGGAGTTCATTAAAGAACTGTACTTAGATCGGGTGAGGACATCTGGATTACATTAGGGTCTGAAAGCAGCACAAACTGTGGAGTGTTTAGAAACAATGTTAGTGCTGTATCACAGTCACAACAATAAATACTTTAGCAAATTAATTGTTACCTAGCATGCATTTAATAATAATAATTTCTTGTGTGAATCTCAGCTCACCATTTGTCACTGAACCTGACTAGTTAATAACTGTGTAGATGTCTCTCATGGCTTTAAAATATTGACAGCTGATTAAACTGACATTTTCTAAACAACCTTAAGAATTCTTTTTCATTTAATCTAGAAGTTTCATTAATTGATTAAAAAAAAAAAAACTAGGTTGGCAATGAGATACTAATGCATGCCCACAAGAATAGCTAACATTTTGAAGACTTACAATACCAAACACGGATGAGAATGTGGAACAACTGGAACTCTGAAACATTGCTGGAGGAAGTATAAATTAATAAAATAATTTGGAATATGGCCATTACAAATTAGAGCTAATCATATGCTGATTCCATGATTCAAGAATAATTATTTCATGTGACCACCAAAACACACGTATAAAAATATTGATGGCAGCTTTCGTCATAACAGCCCAAACTGGAAACAACCCATATCCAATAATAAGAAAATGAGGAAATGAATTGTATGTGCTCATAAAACAGAATATTACACAGAAATAAAAAATAGATTACAACCACAGACATGCAACCACATACTTTCCCAGACATTATAGTGATCAGAAGAAACCAGACACAAAAAGTACACTATATGGTGCTATTTATATTAAGTTCAAGAGCATGCAAATCTAATTCAAGATGTTAGAACATAGAAATCAGAGTAGTGATTACTTTTGGGGGAGGTATTGACTGAAAAATGAGGAAAATTCTTTGGTATGAGAATAGTCTGTCTTGAGCCAGGTATTATATAGGTGTAGACAGGAAAAATAGATCAATCCATGCATTTTTAATTAATGCACTTTATGTACTTCATTCACATATAATAAACTTCTGTAAAAAAAAAATTTAAACAAGGTGGGAGAAGTGGCCCAGGAAAATAGAGAAAATATACAACCTTTTTTAACATGAAACAAAACGTTACTCTCATCCACCTGTAAGAGAAAAACAGAATGAAGAATTTAAAGCTAAGAAGCTAGAGCACAGTTGGTCTGAAAAATGGTGTGATGAAGACATCAGACATCATTCCCACTCCCCTACTGCCAATTTGAGTCCATGCATCCTACTATTTCAACTCCAAGAAATAGAAGGATAAGCACAAATTATCTGCTGCAGATGCAACCCAGTTCTTACTTCAAATCATGGGATGTGACAGAAAACTAGATCCTAAAATTTCTAGAGTTCATTTCTTTTACTTTCCCACAAACTCACTTCTCATCCAAAGAATCAATCAATATTCAAGTTCAGCCACACTAAACTAAGTCATATGTTAATTCAATTCTACTTGAATGGCTTTTACATAATCCCTAGGCAGGGACCTTTTCAAAATCTTTGCTCAGTACATTTCCTGGGACACTGCTGACATTCAGTTGAGTGTAGTATAATTAATATCATAATAACAATAACACACAAGGAAAATGCACACCTCCTGCAGTTTGCAGAAATACCGGGCTGTAGCTAACACAGAATTTTAATTCAGAAGCAACAAAGAGCGATCGGAAGGCAGCAAGAGCAATTGGATTCAATAAATTCACAGACTCAGCCTAAACTGCAGGAAAAACCATACTTATTAGGCAAGCTATCCTATAGGAGACAACTAAATTAAGCAAGATAATTTCGTGTTCCTAATGCATTTACTTGGCTACAATGAAGGCTGATGTCTTAGTAGCTACATGAAGTCAAACCTCCGTCTACAGGTAGAAGGGACTGGAAGTGTGTGTGTGTATGTGTATGTGTGTCTGTCTGTGTGTTTACATCTATGTATGTATGTCTGTGCATATTAGGAAATGTTCAACAGGACTGATGGGTAGGGTGAGAAAGGAAGAAAGAGTAATAAAACACTTTTGTGACTGAAAAAGATTGTCTAATTAATGAAATGAGTTACACCTTTAGCTCCTTATTCCCACTACAAGAAGAACTGCTGGTATAATGAGGATTAATAAACATTCCTTCAAAGTGCAAAGTTGTTGTTTTTTCCTCTGGAGAGCAGCCAACATCTCTTCTCCAACCCTCAGGTCAGGCGCACACGTCTGACTTTGCCAGCAAAAAGAAAACTACTCTGGCCTGCATTTCACGTGAACACCTGTCAAAAAGCCCCAGGGCAAGGAGGATTTTCCCCAAATCCAGGCTTCATCTGAAAGGCTCCTTTTACAATCCTTAATGGGTGAGGCTCCCTGAACAGCAACAGCAACATTACCAGAGAACTTAGAAAATGCAAAATCCCCTACTCTCCCCCTGACTTACTGAATCAGAAACTTCGGGGCTGGGGCCAGGGAATCTGTCTTTCAAGAAGGCCTCTCCACGAGTTGACACATGCTCATCTTTAACTTGTTTTCCTCAGTTCCACATCCTCTTCTACCCCCTCCAAAAGATAGATGGATAAATAAATAAATAAATAAATAAATAACTGGCCTGGTCTCTCCTTCAGCAGGGGCAAATCTCTCTACTTGCCCCGTTACTTTTTTTAAATCATTCTTCGTGGTGAAGTCATCGTTCCCACTTGTCACTTCACACAACATTATTCAAACAAGATATACTCTCCCGCTGGTGATCATCAGTATGCAAAAGAAGTTTTTTTCCGTCCCCAAATCTTGCCAGTATCTATTGAATTGTATTAGGGCCACCACATAGCACACAGATGTTCTGGAACCCAGCTCTCAGTATCATGTTTCAGAGCATCCCACCACAGCCATACCTCAGCCCCCAAAGCACAGTTCTCCTACATCCTATATGAGTTTGCATTTAAGACTCTGTAGAAGAGATCCTGTGGCTGTATCATTATTTTATTTCTAGACGATAAAATGTGGAGGAAGTAACTCATGTGTGACATTTTTGGGTCAAGATTTTTATGAAGCAGGTGTTCCTTTTACCCCACCACCTACTAGATGCACAGAGTGTGGGGCTCCACACTGGGGGCAGTGGTTCTCAAATTTTACCATGGATCAGAGTCATCCAGAAGGCTTTTAAAAATGTTAATCACCAGAACTCAGTTTGTATTCAGTAGGACTAGGGTGGGGTCTGAGAATTTGTATTTCTAATAAGGTCCTAGATGAGGCCAGTCCCCCTCGTCTCGGGACCACACTTGGAGAACCACATGGGTCTGAACTATTGTTCTAAAGAATGGTAGAGCCAAAAGAAGGAAGCTGCTTCCCTGGGGGACCTTGGAGAGGAGAAATGTTAGCTGATCAAGAACATCAACCTCATTCCATCTTTGAGCAAGACATAAACTTCTCTTGGTTTGGAGCCAATGTGCCCCTACCCTCTATTTTCAACCATCGTTTGTTCTACTCTTAAATAATAATATTGCCTAGGAAAGTAAATTTTGACATCTTTGAGATCTTATGCAAAAATATATTTATAATATCCATTAATATAAAACAACAGACACTAAACAAACAAAACACAAAACACAGACAAAAATGAAATGGTATGCATCTTAAATTAGAAATAAGCGATTTCTAGTTTTTCTTTTTTGTCATAGGTTTTTTTTTTTTTCAGTGTGTATCTCCCCCAGGGTTTCAACAAGATTTTTATGGACTACTTTTCCTTAGTGCAATATAACATCTTTTTCTGTCTAGTTTTATGTCAATCAATGTCTTTTTGTGAGGCCACCAGGACAAAGCTGTGTCTAATTTATCTTTACTTTCCTGGTGCTTAACACAGTGCCTGGCACGTGGTTGAGATTCAAAGAATACATTGGTGAGATGAACAAATAATAATAATAATAAAGCATGGCAAATGGACAAATGAATATTTCTAAAACTTGGTTTTGTTAACCGTCAGATCCTAGGTTCCATTTAATTCCACAGATGCATTCAACAGGTACTGTTGAGATGCTAGGTAAAAAACAGGAGACAAAGTCCCCGCTCTCAGAGTTTCTCTCTATGAAAAGAGACATAAAAAAGGAAATGTTTTTAAAAATGCAATACAACCAAATAGAAACAAAACTAAAGTGAGACAAGTAACAGTGAGGGTAGATTCATTAGGAAAATTAAAATAGGCTGCTGCTCTCTGAGATGCTTGACGTAGACAAAAGTACTTGGCAAATTTTATTTGCATAAAAAAAGGGGAAATCTCCATGGTACCAGTAACACTTATTAATAGGTTCCTGTATTAGGGTCTAATACATCACCCACGGTTAGTCTGACAAAGCACATGGCATGCAGCAGACACAGTGACGTGACTTTGTCGGTCTTCTGTACAAGCGCTCACCTCCCTGAACTCCCAGAGATGGAGTAAGAGGGTTATAAGTCCAGTTAACATTGTCAGAGCTTTTGTTAAATCTCAGAAGGCTAGGGGTGCCTGGGTGGCTCAGTTGGTGAAGCAGCCAGCTCTTGATTTTGGGGTCCTGGGATCAAGCCCTGTGTCAGGGCTCCACACTCAATAGGGAGTCTGCTTGAGCTTCTCTCTCCTTCTCCCTCTGCCCCTCCCCCCAAATAAATAAATCTTTAAAAAATCTTTAAAAAAATTATCAAATCTTAGAAGGCTACACTGTGAATATATTGCCCCTACTTTGCAATCTGCTATATTTCCCTTTTCATCTTCATCTGTTTATTTTATAAATACCCAAACCGAAATGATAATTGATTTAGAATGATATATGAGTTACAAGCCCCAGATCTGGGGTCAAATAGACCTATTTCAAGTCACTCAATGACCTAGAAGGCCTTGGGTAAGTCTAAACTTCTAACGTTTCTATACTCATTGAATGAGATCACAATAGTGACTCTTTCATGCGATTTGGGAGAGGGATTACATGAGACAATTGCATGTAAACACTTGCATTGTAAATAGTCATTCAAGTTGTGCAATTCTAAGGAGGATAAGAGTATGTTCAGTAGGGGTGAGAAAATAAGGTGGTCATAGTGAAAGAGTATCAGAATTTGAAAATATAGTGGTAAAACCATTCCGGATTTTGGAGTTTTACAATGAGGCTATTGTGATGAGTTGCTGAAAATAAGTTTGATGGAATAGAGGAGGGTAGAAGAAACTGTGAGTCAGGGTGTTAGGCGTTGAACACAAGGATAATGATAGAGGGTAGGAGTCAAGTGCTAAAGTTATTAAAAACATGGAAAAGGGAAGTCAGTAGATGACTGTCAAAGAAGTGTTCTTCAGTTGATTCCTCTATTACGTACCACCTAGTACTTTTCCTTTGTGTCACTCATCTAAGGTACAATTAATTCATTTATTTATTAATATCCATCTGTAGGATAATAAGCTTCTTGAAGGTTAAGAGCAAGTATATCTTGTTCCCAAGCAATTCCATTTACTTGTAAAATACAGAGCCAAACAAAAAGCATAATCAGTGTTGGATGGGTGGATGGATGGATGGATGGATGCATGGATGGATGGATGGATGGACTGAAGGACTACTTGGCAGATAAACAAATAAGAGATACTACTAAAAATAAATGGCATCAAGATAAAAAGAAGAGAGCTTCCAGAGTAAGGTCTACAGGATGATTATCTTTAAAGCAAAATTATACCTAAGAATCCAGGATGTCTTAGTGAGGGGTTACTTATTTCCCACCTCCCTATTTAACTCCTCCTCTTTCCCAGATTAATAAACCATATCTTTAGAAACTTATTTGATAATTAATAATTAAAATATGTGTCCCGAATGCTCCATCAAGCATACTACTAGAATCTCTCAGCATTGTTTATCACCTTGGCAATACACATAACAGTTTAAAATGTGCATGACTTTGAGCCAACAATTCCATTTCTAGAAATTTATCCTACAGATACACTCATTCAAGTATGTGTACTATGCATACAAAGATTTTCCTTGCAACATTATTTAAGATACTAAAAAAAAAAAGACACTAAATATTCCAAAATAGATTTGTTAAATAAATAAGTGATAACATTCATACAGTTGAATTTTATACACCATCAAAAATATCCTGACCTTTAAATATTCTCCATGATATACTGTTAAATAAAAAAATATATATAAAACATGGAATAATCTATATAGGATGGTTTCATTTTTAAAATATATAAATGTGTAGCGGGGGCAGGGGGCAAATATTTCTAGATAGCACTCAGGGGCCTCCTCTTTACTTTCTTTTCCTCTCCTGTCTCTCCCTGCTCTTGTCATGTCTTATTAAGGGTGAGTGGTCCTTGGTGAGACATAATATAAAGATTTTTGAGCATAACACACAAACATTTGCCAGGAGAAACTGTCACTATTAGCCAGAAAAGTACTGGTTTGGCTTGTAGATATTTTACTCTGAAGACTGGAAGGTGCTCCAGCTTTCTTTGGCTCTGTAGAGCTCAGGAGAGAAGGGGTGGACTCTGTCTTCTGTCTCTAGGTGACATCCAGGCACTTGAGCATCAAAGTTTTCAATGAAAGTCATAGGTAAGACCAGGAGCTTGTGGAGGAGGAGAAGGAGTAAACCAGAGTGAGAGGGATGAGATCTCTGTGATTATGTCTCAACTGGGATCTGTCTGAACTGACAGGTGGCATGAATTAAAGGAAATGCTTTGCTCCACCCTCGGGACTCCAGAGATAAGTGTGTCAATACTGTCCACACTTCCAGGTTCTCCTGGTATAATGAGGTGGCAAAATATGTATGTTTACATATATAATTGCATATGCAAAAAAACAATCTTAAGATACAAACCAAGGTGTTAACAGTGATTGTTCTCATGGAGTAGATGGTTGCATTTTGGTGGGAGAGAGGTACTAGTGAGATAAAGATCAGAAGGGAATGGAGATACAAAGGGAGGGAATGGTTTATGGCAATTATGTCCCATAATTTAAAAATGAAGAGGAATTTTTAAAAAGAGCTCAACCAAACCATAGCTAGCTCATACATTAATTAGGCCTGAGCAGGAGAAAGTCAGTTTGACTTTCCTAAGGATGGTGCATCTGTCATTAGAGTTGACCCCAAATTTGGAATAAAAATGGTTCTGAAATCTTACTTCCTAGAAAAGCAATTGTTCCACATTCTTGGAAATGACTATTTAGCTGTGCAAACAAATGAAATAGGCATATCATAAATTTTCACGATCGCTTACACAAAGAGAAAAAAGAAATCTCACACAGCACACCTCCCACATTCAGCACTCTATAGATTAGCTCTATTCATCCACACAGCACAGGAATTCATACTATTACCATCTAATTTAAATAATTTGAGTTTTTTCAGAATAAATTCTGTGATTATCTGGTATTCAAAGACTCTCAGCTTATAGTCTTATAGCACATATTACTCCTTTTACATAAGTGGACTCCCAAGGCTGTAGACATTAAAGTCGCAAAGATTACCACTTAATAACTAGCTACAAAACTCTATATTCCTATTTCCACACTAGATTGCAAGGACTCAGAAGGCCAGATGGAGTCTTTTTTTTTTTTCAATCTAATTTCCTATAGCACTAACCAAGAACAGACATTTACTTCAGTCAATGAAAACTAAATCTATCACACAGAAGCGACAGGTAACTGTTCTTCCTTGGGCTTTCTGGCCATAATTTTTTTCACTTCTTCACTGATAAAGTGTAATATTTCAATTCTTCTGTTCCTCTAGCTTTTTTGGAAGCTTAATTTATCAGGACACCTATTACAATGTGGAAAAGGGAGAAGAGGTAAAAATTCAACTAATAGATTTGGTTCTTCTAAATAACTCTGTCAGAAGGTTGGCTGGAGATCATGTTTAATTCCTGGCCCAGGTGATTCTTTCCTCCAGACCATGGGGCCAAGACTTGGTTAACCAAGGGTTGGCTCTTGTCAGGGACTCACTAAGCTTCTTAAGTAACTTTCATAGTTTCACTTGGAATTGCCCCTGCCATTGATCTGACAAAACAGCAAGTGCTTAACTACGAAATCACGAAAAATGGGTATAATTTGCTCTTATAAATATTGAAAGAGCTCTTATCAAACATTAAGTTTTTAGAACATAATTTCTAAAGGATTGGAATTTATATATTCTTGTTTATTTCAACATGTACTGGTGTTCCATTTTTTTCTAAAAAACAGCTTCCTCATACTTCAGCCAGAGAGCATGACTCTAAAATGAAGAACTCGTGACTGGGCGTGGGAGGGAAAAGTCTAAAATTAGAGAGACCAACAGGCTCTAATATTAGGGATTTATTTTGAAAATGCCACCTCCAATGAGAACTAACAAATAAATTCTCTAAAAATGAATTGACTTGTTTAGCAGGTTGGAGTTCTGTCCTGTAGTAACAGGAGAAACAGTCAGCCTTTCTGGATTCTTTTTGAAGTTGTACAGTCAAAAGAAAAAAGAAGTATTCACCCATAATCATGTAGAGAAGAAAACTGAATATTTGGTCTGAAGACAGAAGAGGTTGACCAGGACAGAGACAGGGCAAAAATAAAGAAACCTGGAGAGGTACTCTTGATCGGTCTGTTGGGCTTCTAAGATGTTCCCTGGTTTTCAGCTAAATAGTTAACACACAAACAGAATTAGAAGTCACACACTGCACTTAGATGGGGTACTGTGTCACCATGGTAACTGGTTTTGCTTAAACATAGCTCTGCATGTACTCAGTCCCAATTAGAAGAGACACACACACAGAGTATTCCTGGAGCTTATGTAACATCCGCCTATCTGTTATATTTTTCTGAAATGGGATATTTGAGTTCATGTTTGTAAATGCTCTTTCTTTAAAACTTTCCTTTCTAGATAGTGTGTCTCTGATCCCTCAGCTGTTATGATCCTGGAAGCAATATTACAGATACAATTTCAGGTGATAATCAACATGTGAAAAGAATAATTTGCACCAGCTCTTGTCAGGAAGTTCTGGGTGCTTGGAATATGGATTGTAAAACCTACCAGTGGAGCTTCTAACCTGTCAAATGCTATTTTATTTGGCTCATCCTTGTGGAGTATTTTGGATCGTTTTTCTTGAAAGATGATCCCCAAATAGCATTCCCACCCCCATCGACTCCTCCTTATGATAAAATAGCTAAGAAAACAACTTAAGCAAATTGAAAGAAGTTTTAAAAAGAAAGGAAGTTGCCACAACCTGGTATCCAAACCAAGAAATATCCCCAGCATTCTTCTCATGATTTTTCCTTGAAGATTTATCTAAAAGAAAGGAAAAAGAATTTATTGGTTGAACTCCATTACATGGCACTGTTAAAAGCATGTGATTCTTTTTACTTGTCAAGTCTCTATTTCTGTTTTTTTTTTTTTTTTTTTCCTCCTCTCTCTTATTTTCTGAGACGAGAACTAAATATGATACACTTTAGGGGAAATTACATCATTGGCTGTTTTACCATTTTCAAGACCACTCTGATTTTGTACTAAAATGGCATAATGTCTGCAGTGTTCACAAATATTTGTCTAAGAAGAGGGAAAATTAATCATATTTCCCCTACTGAACACCAGTGAAATGATCTTTCTGCTTTCGGCCACAGGATGTATTCACAGTTTGTCCAATGTCCCTTTCATTTAAAGGAAAATAGCTACCGTTTAACTGAACCCCAAGTATGTACCAGGCACTTGGTGGGAAATCTAGCACGCCACGTCATTTAATTCTCACAAAACCTTGCAAGGTGGGTGTCATTATCTCTACTGAAGAAAAGGAAATTAATGCTCAGAGGGGGTCCGTTTTTTACCCTATTTTACACAGCTTATAATTTGGCAAAGCTGATATACAAATGCAGATTCCCGAACACATTTGCTCAAAAGATACTCAGCCCATTTCTAACGGTGCTACTACTAAAAAACAGCAGATAAGGGCTCTTCCGCATTGGATTATGTTGGATCTGTTGTGATTTTTCATTAGAACTCTCTTCCCTCTGTTGGAGCATCATTACTGCGATCCCCCGAAGGACCACTGGGAGGCAGTAGTAGTCCGAACCCCGCATCCTACCTTCAAGTCATCACCATTGGCTTGCTTCCTCTACAAAGGGTCTCTAGCTCTACAAGGAAGTGAATATGTAACACTTTTCTTCCTCCCCGAGACATCCAGAGTCGAATGTGCTGAAATATTTCTTGAAAACCGTTGAAGAACGTGGAATGTCCTGACCTTTGTATGCAATGAGAAGCAAGATAACTGTTTCGCGAAGTTTCTGAGAGCGAGTCGGGAATAGCAGTGCCTGGGGAAATCGAGGCAATGGGACGGGCTCCTGCCCTGAACTCACAAGGTCCAGAGGCGTGGGAGTAGGAGAGAAGCTAACATCAACCCTCCAGAATCGTAGGAGCGTCGCCAGTGTGGGCTGAGAGGGATCAATGGCTACAGGAGGGGACAACGCCTTTCCGTGCCCCTGATGTGACAGACGCGTGGAGGAAGGGAATCCACAGATCCTTGAATGCCAGAGCTGGAGACGAGCCTCAAGAAAATCTCATCCAGTCGTTGTCACGCTGTGTCTTGGAGAGCTTCTTAGGCAAGTGCCCCAAAGGCAACTCAGGGCGAGGAATAGGGAAGACTCCAGGTGAGGCCCCTGGTGGTGCTTTCCAACCCTGTGTTTCAGCCACAGTGTTTCCCGTTCTATCAGTTTCGGGGTTTCTGCATAGGATTTTCTTTCATAAAAGAAACCTGTAGTTTTGAAAATTTTGCCAACTGCTTTATAAATGAGGAAACGGAGACCAAGAGTTGGTCTCTCATATGATATTTCTTTCTGCAGCAATGAGCAGACTGTTTGGAGCATATTCCTTTCAGTAGTGCAGACGGTTACGTCCATGATATTCTGCAATATCCCAGCCCCGCTCTGGAAGCCTGCGAAGAGGTGTGGACATCAGAAGAAATAACAATCAATGCAGTGGCCCGAGGGCTAAGCCTCAGCTCTACCAAGATGTCTTGCTGTTACATGCCTTGAGACAAATCAGTGACAGACAACCTTCCTTTATCTTCCTCTTTAAAATAAAAGGTGCAGAATCAGCCTCCTTTATTAGAAACAGATTCAAAGGCCCACTTGGCTGGGTGCTCTATCAAGAAAGGGGCACGGGCTAAGGGCTAAAGGAAACAAAATTATATGTTTAGGAGTGTGATTTTTATACTATTAACTCAAAGCAGGAAGCTTTAATTCAGCTAGGGGATTGAAAAGAGACTTGACTGAGGCATGAACCAAACTCACAGTTTTTTATATAGGCAGGAATTACAACCAGAACAACCTCTCTTTGGCAAACTAATGTGCAAAGTTTTTCCTAAGAACAGTTTCCATAATTGGGGGCAACAGAATATTTTAGAAGAAAAAGCATCAGCTTTAGACACAGACATTCCCGAGTATGAATCTAGCACTGCCAGTTCCTGATTGTGTATGCCCTTGACCAAGTTGTTCAGTCTTTGTGGGCCTCATGTTCCTGTTTGGAAATGCTTGCGGGACTATTTCAAGCGTTAGAGATAATACATGGCACGCATCTGGCACGTGTCTGACATTGTTATTATTGTGTGTTCTTGTTGTTTTCATTGTTCTTGGACCTGAAAATCAGGATTCAGAGTTAGAGGGAAGTGACTTGAATGATCTTCCCACAGTATAGAATCTTCTGGTTCTATAGCCTGTTTCATCTAGCGGGGTAATTCTGTTTGGTGGTGGATGTTTTGACTACTATGAGGAGAAAATTTCGGAAGCTTCTCAGCAGGAAAAAAGTATCAGGAGAGAAAGTTCACAGAGAAGTTGGGGAGGGAACAATATAGGTTGGCGGTGTTGGGCAGGTGTCACCTGCTATCCCTAGCACTCATTCAACCATGCAGCTTTCATGCAGCAGGCTGGAGTCTTCCTAGGGCCATTGTAAACTCCTGGAATAACCTTAGTGTTGGACAAAGTTCATTTGAAATTAAGCTATCCAGGAAAATGTGATCTGAGCCAATTTTGTCAAGAAACTCCAGAGGCCTAGAGTTAGTGAATTCAGAGTAGCCAAGAGCCGAGCTGACCGACACTAAGCTTTAGATGCTCCAGAATTATTTCTGGGTCAAGGAAGCCAATTATAAGATGGGTTCTTACAGAAAAAAAAAAAAAATGAGAAAGAGATAAGACTTGGCAAACCTTCCTAAAGTGACTGTGGTCTAAGAGCATGGAATTGGAGATTTTGTGCACTTTGAGATTTTTCTAGAGTGACACGAAAATAATGCAGAAAAATAATACCTCCTGTGGATGTAACTTTTTTCTTTAGAGATTGTTGGAGGGCAGTTCCTTCGCTCCCTGTGTTAGAAGTCTATCAGGCTGGTCATCCATCAGCCATGAGCAGAAATTACAGTTTTGAAAATCTAAGCCATGTGGGTCTCACGGTGTGGGCTGGCAGTGTGGGCCATATAGATTGAGGGCTACAGCTGGTCACTTTGCTCAAAACGTGTCAGCCGGGCCCTTGGGTTCTCCCAGGACCAGCTGCTAATGGCATCTTCAGTGTTTCTTTTATAAGGCCTTGCTTCCTAGTTATGGCCTTTTGGGCTATAATTACTTGCTAAAGATGACATTTTTCTTTTGCAAGTAAGAGGCCTAAGATGAGTATGTGAAACCACCCTATTTGAATAAGTGCATCAATTTAGCATCTTGAAGTAAACAAGGTTAATGAATTGGTGCATTCCGTGTAGTCCCTGAACGTAATTAAATTCAAACTTTACCCAGGAGGGAGTTGTGTTGCTGACCGCCTTCCACAAGGACAGCACCAGGGAAAATAGCAGCCTACAGACTAATTATTAAATCTTACCTCTTCATCAGGGAGAAACAATGGGTTAACCATTTTAAATCACATTGGAACTCAAGGTTGCTATGCATTTCTGTTATAAATATTTACCCAACACTCGGGTTTCACCATGCTCTTTACAGAGTTAGAGTTTGTCCTGGATCCTACATTCCTATGTTTCTTCAGGCTACATCATTGCCTAGGGATTTTTTTTTTTTTTAATTTGTAAATGGTATGTTCTCTTATCTTGGGTTCCTGAGTTGATTATGGAATCTCCATTCCTTTTCCAGTCTCTCAATCTTGGGAACCCCCAGGAAGTGTCTCATCAATAGCATATTGAGCTATCAGTCAGATGCCACCATCTTTCTCCTCTTTTGCTCTACTTTGAAATCCCTATCTACATATCTGCTGCCTCAGCCATTAAAATCTTAAAGGCCCCATAAAGACAACTCACCATTGCTCCTACAGGCTTGGGCATTGTCTATAAGAGTTGTCCACCAAAGTCAGGCTGTACCACCCCATTAAGAGTGAAAGCTCCATGTCCACTCATCCTCTAAGACTAGGGCTGTCAGACTTAACAAATAAAAATACTGAGAAGCTGGGGCGCCTGGGTGGCTCAGTTGGTTAAGCGACTGCCTTCGGCTCAGGTCATGATCCTGGAGTCCCAGGATCGAGTTCCTCATCAGGCTCCCTGCTCAGCGGGGAGTCTGCTTCTCCCTCGACCCTCCCCCTTCATGTGCTCTCTCTCTCTCATTCTTTCTCTCCCAAATAAATAAATAAAATCTTTAAAAAAAAACAGAGAAGCAACCAATAAATGTTTCTTGGAAATATGTCCTAAATACTGCATACAATATACTTAAAAAATTTTGTTTATCTGAAATTCAAATTTAATTCAGTGTTGTGTATTTTCCCTGGCCACCCTATCTAAGACATATAGAAAATGCCTGGTTTGTTCACACTACAGTATCATAAAGGAGTTTTTATTATTTTTATTAACCCCACTTTACTGAAGAGGACACTGAGGTTTCCAGTGTCAATGCACGAGTTGTACTTGGATGTCTGATTTCAGTCCTGGGCTCCTAAATCCTCCTTATGCTGCTGAGTTTCTCTTTTATACTGCTGCATATATCATACCTCTGCTAAATAGAGATCATCCACACTGTCAAATGGGGGATATTAAAATTACAGCACATAGATGAGCGGAATTTTGAGTTAAGAGTGACGAGACCTTGGTACAGTCCAAGAGTAGCCTACATTTACTATAGATTGAGCACCTAAATGAGGTGGGCTCTAGTTGCCAAGGAAACCAGCTGACCTGAGTATCAAAAATGTGATAAGGCCTTCATATTTTTTAAAAATATGCATCCATTTTGGAACCATTCCTTTCTTACCCTTTTGATCTATGTGCCACTCATCCTAAAGCCCAAATCCCATGCCCATCCTACATTGTCTCACCTGGCTGGGAAATTGCTTAATCAATAAAGCACTTCACCTGCTATTTCCACCTACTTCCTGGCTGCCTGCTCTCTTTGTTCACTTGTAATGCTATCCGAACAGAATTTTCTACCCTGTCTTTTTCAATAACTAATAGACAAATAAGTGCAGTATCTGTCCTGACCAGCCATTGGTTGTGGTCTCTTTGAAAGAACCAATAGAACCCATGCTCCACACTAAAGAGATTATTAAAATAACCTCACTACTTTAAAGTCATTTACCTGGAAAAAGAAGTTTATATGCCCCTCAATGAACAGGGACCTATTTCCTTTTATCTAGTTGTATTCTGAGACACACACACATGTAGGTTGGATCCAGGAATGGAGCCTTTTTCTAAGAAGAATCAAAGAAGGCAAGAGCAGAAAAGTCCTGTATTTATATCTTTACCATATTTGACATATTTTATTATACTGAATCTCTTTTATTCGGTATGTTCTTGAAAACCAAAGGTGAGCTGACATACCTACTGGGCAACCACAGGCTAAAAGAAGCTTTCAGCATTTCAAGTGTTCAAAATACAATCTGAACACTCAGGCTAGGACCTCTCCGTTTTCTTGGATGGGAACTTTGGGCTCAGGAAAGACACTTCCTCTTGCAAGGATTCCCCTTCAGACAATAGCAACTACCTTAAACATGTCATTTGCATGAATAGAGCATGCTCTGGGACTTTCCTTTCCAATAAAACTTACGATCCCAGGAGCTTACCATATTTTCTTTCCAAAACATGTTAGGACAGGGGTTGCAAATTAGTTTCTAGTCACTTCCTGGAGGACTGTGTTAAGGATACTACTCAGGCCACGTTTGGGCTCTAGAAAACAGTTTTATGGATGATCAACCATGTTTCCCATGGTTACATGCTTGGAGAAAATGCAAGTACACATGCCTTGCATTTAATATGCCTGTATTAGAAGCATAAACTGATTACATGAGACTGGAAATCAACTACAGATTCCTGGGATGAGACAGCAGAATTTGTAACTAACAAAGGCAGCTTCATCTCTTCCTCAAACTAACTGACCAGGACACCTGCCAAGCAGAGAAGCACTGATACCTTTCTCTAATACCTTACCATCTTCATCTAAAAGGACTTGTTAAGCCTTTAATTGTGCATCTGGGTGCTTATGGTTCTGAAAAGAAGCACAGCCTCATCTTCAAGCTGCATCTTTGCCTAGAGAAACATTATGATCGAGTATTAAAGCATGGAGGGACTCAATGTCTTTTCCCCTCCATATCATATTTTATCAAAAGAACCCCCTCTTTACGTTGCTTGAACCAATATTCCCAGTGTATGGAATTCTTAATAGAATACTCTCTTAATTTTACTTGTAATTCCATTTATGCCTAGGAATCAGACACTTTTTCAGAAGCTAGCCGGAGATTGACTCAACTGACAGCCAGCAAATCAAACTCAGATCACCACCACCATTCAGGTGACAAGTTCTTTCTTGCTAAAAAAGGACCCAAGCTCCTGCTTGGGTCTTTTTTCCCTTGAGATGACTTTTCCTGAGAGGTTCCTTTGTCCTCATGCAGACAAACTTCTCATAGCTGTTCAGAGAAACCCAGACAGGTGTTAATTCCATATAGATCCATACTGGGATTCTGGGCAGAATTTCCATAATCAATTGGGTGAGGCTCATTTGAGGTAATCAGTTAGTTATCTATGACTCCCTTAGGCATCCAGAAAACAGCAATATGATTATAATAGCCAGATAACGTCCAAGCCATTTCTTTAACATCCATGAAGATTCCTAAAAATGGACCTGGGTAGATTCCAGTTCACATGACTCCATGGATAGGACAGCTCAACACTTCAGCAATGGTGTGTATGATGAAAATATTAAGTTTCCTCTTGAGTGACCCTTGAGTGATATAATAGCACTAAGTTCTCAGGGAGCAACCTAGCCTGATAAGGCTTCCCCCCTTTGAAGTTGCCTAAAGGTAGACCCAGTATTTCTGAGTTGAATCGGAGCAAGCCTGTACAATGGCATTGAGAGAGAGGGTGGGTTGGGGCTGATCACATCCCAGACCTTACTCACCAAGCCGTGTTCAACCCAACTCTTTATTGGTCCAGAAGAAGAAGAAAGGTGCCAGATGGGCTAGAGGTAGCTCAAGTTAATCATTAGTTCTGTGAATCCTCTGGGTAGATAAGGATCTTTTGAGTAGACCCACGCCAGATTAAAAAATAAATAAATAAATAAACCTAGCTTTTGTCTGAACAGCTTCACCAAGTTAGAAACCAAAGGGGAATGAGATGGAAAATTAGATCCACATATTTGAAAATCCCTGTATTTCTACATTTTTATTCTCCCTGTGCTTATACCAGAGATCTTCAAAATAACAAAAGGACTCAGAACTAAAAGAACTATTTGCAGGATTATACTTTGTGGAGAACTGTTGTGGTACAGTGTAAAAATAATTAGGACATAGGACCTGGCCCACCTACAACCTCTCTGAGCTTCAGGGACTTTACTTATAAAATAAGAAAATAGAGGCTGTATGGGCACTTTAAGAGATATCCAAAAATAACTTCTGCATGTCAGTGTTTTGTACATTGTAAAGCTTTATAAAAATATGAAGGAGTATGACGATCACACTCTAAATATATATGGTGGGTTAACATTTTTCAATAATGTTTATTTTATTTCAAATAAGAAATGTGACAACTTTTAAATAGGACAAACTGTTTCCAAATTTTTAATCATCAGGTGACACCAGGGACACCATTGTCTCACTCTGACTCCATCAGCAAACGAAACAGCTTGTTTCCTGTTTCTTAGGATGATCCAATTATCAAAATATGTGCAGGATATCAGGTCATATCAAGTGAGATTCATTAGGTTTAAAACCTAGAAGCAAAAAATAAACCATAAAACAAAGGACAATATGTTTAATTCATAGAATAAGAAAAGAATTTTCTCCTCAATCATGGGCCATAATGAAAGTGAACCCCGAAGTAAGAGAAAAGCTCTCAAAAAAAAAAGTCACAGTACAACAAAGCAAGGTACAGTACAACACAACAAACTAATAATCTCTCTCTGCAATGTACACTATTAATGCTGTAGATCTTGTTAGTGATATGTTTTAAGAAATGACACGATACAATTATAAACCTGAGTGTCTTTCTCAAGATTATATAAACCATATCATACCCCCAGCCTCATTTTTATTTCTTTTAATTAGATGTTAGTCACCAGTGTAATGAGACAAATTCTTTATTAATAACATTCACACTTATATTATCCATGCAGAGAAGGTAAGACTAAAAATGAAGGGAGGGAGGGGCTTGAAGTTGGGAGACTTTCATTTTCTTTTCAAAGGAATGGAAGGCCACTGATGAGATGTGACTTGAGATATGTTTTAATAACATTAATTTGGAAATAGTATAAGGGAGGCTGAAGGAAGAGAAATCGGAGATAGTTAATTATTACAAAGTAGCTTATTGGTGTGATGGCAAGCCAATAAACAAAAAAGAGAGACTACTACAATCATCCAGGGGCTCAGTTATTTATTTGTCAAATATTTTGGGTTCTTGAATGTGCTGGTTATGAGCTAAACACAGATGACAACATAATGTTGACCAAAAAAACTAGTGAGGGTGGTGGTAAAATAATCATATATACAATTAAGTGTATGGTAACAGACATAAATGAGTTCTATAAATGAAAAGGAAAATAGTTTTATAAATCATAAATAAAGGCAACTGACAAGAGTTATGAATCAGGCAAGGCATCCCTGATGAAGTGACATCCAAGGTAAAATAAAAATAGTTAAAGAAATTAACTAGGTAAAATGGTGGGGGAAGATGTTGAAAAACATGTTTCAAGTAGCATGAGAATCATGTGCAAATGCCCTGTGGCAAGAGCAAGTGATTGAATAATAAAGTATGGCTGAGTTTAGAGTACAAGAGAGAAAAAAGGAGACAAATAGAAATGAAATACATCAGATAGTGGTTAGGTATTTAGAAGAAAAATAAAGAATAAGAGGAACAGAGAGAGATCAGGGAATAGAGTAACACTTGAGCAGAAACTAATGGATGGAAACATGTGGGTAGCTGTGGACAGAGCTTTCCAAGTAGTGAATCAGCTGGTTACCTGAAGTGAGAGTCTTCTTGCTGTATGTGAGGAGAGGAAAGATTCCATTCTAGCTTCTGTGGAATGACCAAGGGGGAGAAGATTGAAAATGAAACCAGAGAAATAGTAGGGACCAGAGACCACTACGCGGTATGACACTGAAAGGTACTGGAAAATTTTGGAGAAGAATTTCATAATCTGGCTTATATAAGTCATTCTGGCCACTGTGTGAGGAACACACTGTGGAGGCAGGAGCAGATGCTGTCATGCCGTGGATAGAGGAGAGACCAAGGATGACTCCTCAGCACCTGACCCCCACACCTAGGGAGGAGTGGTACCATTTGTGTAGATCAGCAATACTGGGAGAGGAATGAGCTTTCTGGCCAGATAGCAGAGGAATCACTGATGTGGAGGAGAGCATGAAACACATCTTGGGCATTTGAGTTTCAGGTGCTTTGTGACATCCAAGTTGAGACGTATGGGTGAGAGTCATCAGTGAACAGAGGATAACTAAAATTTTGTGTATAGAATAGATTGCCTGAGAAGAGAGAATATACTGACAAGACAGAGGGGTCTAAGACTCAGTCTTGAACAATATCAATACTCAGCAGTGAAATAGTCAAGAATTAATAATCATACTAACAACAATAATAATGCATGAATGTAGGACAAGAAAGAGGAAAACTAGAGCTGCAGCTGCATTTATTGAGTACTTAATATGTTCCAGCAGCAATTCTTCATGCGTCACACAATTTATCTTCACAACAACCCTATCTGGGTTCTTTCACTCTCCTTGTATCAATAATTTCCATTATTTGACAAGGATATAAATTTTTGTCATCAGCTCTGTATCAATTTTCTGCAGTCATCTGCAGATTCAAGTTGGACTTTATTTCAGGAAATTGTTTATTATTCATATTTTTAGATATTTTTGTTGTTAGTCCCTATGTGCTGAGCTCTTTTGCTTTCTGTACGTTCTGTCCCTCTATGTCATCCACATCTATTTCTCTTTCTGAAATTATGCTATATTTTTGGGACTTTTCTTTTTCCTTATGTGTGATTTCGTTAAGCCTACCCACAGATTCTCCCATTCACAGTTGCTTTTATTCTAATTGTTTAAGTATGGCTTTCAACTCTATATTTTTCCTTTTCCATTTCCTTCTTGAAATTTTTTCTCCTTTAAGCATTCTCTTCTCTTGGTTTTCATGCTGCATCTCACAGCTGTTTATGTTTTCTTCCTGCATCATTGTTCCTTCTCACTGTTCTTTTCTTTTTAAAAAGATTTATTTATTTATTTTAGAGAGAGAGAAATAGAGCATAGGTAGGGAGGAGCAGAGAGTGAGAGAGAGAGAGGGAAAGAGAATGAGAATCTCAAGCAGACTCCCCAATGAGTATGGAGACTGATGCGGGGCTTGATCTCACAACCCTGAGGTCATGACCTGAGCTGAAACCAAGAGTTGGACACTTAACCAACTGAGTTACCCGCACTCCCCCTCACTGTTCTTTTCTAGTGCTTTCCCTTTTCCCTGAACTCTAAACCTTCACCCATTGGTGCTCAGTCTTCTGTCTTCTTTTTTTCTCCCCCCAGCATTCTTTCCTTCAGTTCCATAGACTTAAAGAATATCTACTCCTGTGATTTTCAAACCTAAATTTCTAACCCAGCCTTCTCTCCAGAAACTTCTAGTCAGCCTTCTAACAAATCCATTTCAACGTCCACTGGCCCCCCATACTTAGGAAATTGAAACCACAGCTTTACATTTTCCCCCCAAAGTGTGCTTTTCTTCCATCTTTCTTAGTTTTGAAATGGTACCACTATCTGCCCAACTGCTCACACCAAAAACTTCATATTTATTATTGCTACCCTTTCCCAAATCTCATCTACCATTTGGAGGGCTTAGACCTGTCTCTCATGATCATGAGAAAAATCTCCTAACGTCAGGGGCTGCAGATCTCATTTCCTACCCAAATCCTTCACTCCTTGAAAAGGTAACACCAATTTGCTTGGGATGAAAAACAAATTGCTTGGAGATGGAAAAATTATTTAATTAGAGGGTAAAAATGTCTAACTCCAGGAAGATTGAGGATTAAGGTTAGAAATAATGAAGTAAATTAAATGCGTAATATTAGTACTTTTGCATTAAACTAAGAAATAACCTTTGTATATTATTTATTTGATATACTTGTAATGTTTAAGAGAACTTGGTATATTAGAGTTGCGACTATAATTTAAAATGTCTAATTACTAATTTACACTTGTGATTTTAAAACCAAAAGTATAAAAATATTTTATCACAAACTTATGATAAACTATTTGTAACATTAGTCAAGTTGCAGTAAAGAACTTCCTCAGTCCTTTGTAAGTTTCATTTGGTCATATTATTGAAATAGTTAAAAGAGTTAAGTATCTTCAAAGTATAAAGGATAAAAATACTAAAGTTCCTTAAAAGTGGTTGCTTCAATTTATCAGACTTTGAAGAGAAAAATGAGATTTTAATGAAATAAATTAATATTTTCAGTCCTGTTAATTTGAAGGGGGGAAAAGCACACACACACACAAACCCTTAGGAAGTACTGATATGTGCCTGCAATAAAGTAATTTTTCAACAAGTATGTATTGAATGAAAGAATGAGACCAAATCTATCTTAAAATTTAATCCACTGGAGATCTAGGTGCACAATGTGACCATTTATTTAATGAGGAAGGGACCAAAGCTTTTGGGGAGGAATCATAAAGGATTTGATATATTCTATTAGCCTTATCAGCAACCATATACCTAATAACTTCCTGATATTGCTAGAGCCAAAACATCCACCAGTCCCTGTCCACATTCCCATGTGTTTGCTGGACTTCCCTCTTCTCAGAGGGCAAATAGATAAGAACCTTATTTAAAGCAATTAAATACTGCTAGTAGAGCTAGTAAATACTGCTAGTCCTATGCCTGCTCTAGGAAAGAAACTCATTCACCTAGATACCTCAGTCCACAGGCCAACACTGAGACCTCATTTCAGTAACTGTACCATAGACAGAGTCTGTGGCTTGCATAATAAATTCTGGACTCCAGAAACCATTTTTTAAAAGTCTCATTTTCATTTTAGCAGCCAATTCAGATTACCATATTGTTGATTTGATCAACTGCCAGAAAAATTCAACTTTTAAGCTTGGTGTAATTTCAGACTAGACCATGCTACCACTATTTAGAAGATCTTGCAGAAACAACCTTTGAGTTCTCTCCAGGTCAATTTAAAAATAAACATAATTATGCTTAAGATGGTAGACCTAAAGCTGAAATGTTCTGTAGTCAGATGCTCATCTTGTGCCATTTTACAAAAATCTTCCCAGAACCCAGCCATTGGAACCAAGTCCCTAGTACCAATTTTATACATTGGAAGCATTTGTAGGGTAAAAATACCAAAATCTTCTCCTAGTCAGACCTGACTCTTTTTCTTCAGTAATCTCTGCTTCTATGTGTAAACTTTGTAGATGCATCTGTTTTGAGTTACATAAATACACCAAAAACGTATTTTATACCAGGAAAATTTATGCATTCCATATTCTCACAGTTTGAAAATGGCCAAATTTATTCTCTTGAATAAATGTTCTGGGGATAAAATCAAAAGAACAACTCAAAAGCAATATTTTGAGGGTTTTTGCCAGAATCAGAGAAAAAGAAGGTACATAAAAATAGACACATGTTTATAATACATATATCCAAATATCTATTTATCCTGAGAAAGGGGATATACTGCAAATAATTCAAAGTGATTTGGCATTCAAAATTTCTTTATTTTTTGCTTGAAATATGTTTCCATGCAAATATTTCTATTTGCATTGTGTTTAATATTCTTGTATTTAGTTCAAAGCAAATAAATGAGTTAAGAGGGTACTAGTTGGGACCATATAGAAGAAAGGATTTTATGCAGCACTTCTATGACTACTAGTAGGTTTTCACCACCAAGATAGTATCAACATTGAGACTGCCCCCTCCCAGAGCTGCTGGCAGGCAAAGAGAAATGGATCTCTATGCCACTACCCTTCCTTACCTCCTTCTGTAGGGAAATGTGTGTCTGGGGTGCAATCTCATGCTCTATTTCTCTACCCTAC
The DNA here is from genome assembly GCF_011800145.1 of Mirounga leonina. Lineage (NCBI taxonomy): Eukaryota > Metazoa > Chordata > Mammalia > Carnivora > Phocidae > Mirounga > Mirounga leonina. The sequence continues at coordinate 1,237,741 of NW_023270702.1, forward strand.
TCCTGATAACTGCAGTAAAAAAAGAATTCTAATCAAGGTTCAAGAACAGGAACAAGCAAGTAGTGGATGTGGAAGATGGGATTCTTGGAAGGGGTAGCAAAAATGGTTAGACAAGTACTTCATTTAGAGCTACTGTGTCCTCTTCAGGGACAAGAAATCCCTGACAATTTCCCAACCCAAGCCCATAATCCTAACATTAACTAGTTTCCACTCATGCTTCATAATGCTTGGTGCTCTTTCTTAGCTCTGGCCCCATGACCATATGTACTATCATCTGCAGCATAGGGTCAACTCTGCCCACCCTTCCCTTCATCTCTATGGATATGCCCACCCAGCATCAATTATTATTACAAGGAGAACATCAGCTAAAGAAGTTGGAAAGCTGTTCAATTTCCCGATTTTGTCTTTTTGGAGGGTAACCTAATTCAAGCTAATAATTTACTTACTTAGAGCTATTACGGATTTAATAGCTTAAAAAAAAAACAAAATTTGAATGTTAAAAGAAAAAAAGTCCTAAGAAAGGGAAGTGTTTCAAAGATTTTCTCTGCATAACACATTAAAAAAACCTTAAAATGTCAATTAAGGGGGAAAAATTACAGGCAAGATCAGTAGGGACATTTATCATCAAGCAGCTGGGCAGAGAAGGTAAGGGTAATACATTTAAAATCAAGATTTGCCAGGAGTTCATCACAACTGAGATACTCTTTTTGAGAATAACAAAGAGAAGATTCTATAGATGGCCATTTACTTTCTGGATTAGAAGCATGAAATGTTAGGGCACCTGGGTGGCTCAGTCATTGAGTGCCTGCCTTCGGCTCAGGTCATGATCCCAGGGTCCTGGGATCAAGCCCCACATCAGGCCCCCTGCTCCGTGGGAAGCCTGCTTCTTCCTCTCCCACTCCCCCTGCTTGTGTTCCCTGTCTCGCTGTGTCTGTCTCTGTCAAATAAATAAAATCTTTTAAAAAAATATGAAATGTTCATGGAAACAGCTCCTTCTTTCTGTCTCCATTTCTGGTAAGATTTTGCACATTCTGGGCTCCTGGTCCTATGTGTACATCCTGTCTTTGACTAATTCTTCACTAATCTCTTTCTGAAATGTTTTGTCATTTTCTATGCTGACTATTTCTGAAAATTTTACTTTACTTATTTCTTTTTTTTTATTTATTCTTATGTTAATCCCCATACATTACATCATTAGTCTTAGATGTAGTGTTCCATGATTCATTGTTTGTGCATAACACCCATTCTCCATGCAGAACGTGCCCTCCTCAATACCCATCACCAGGCTAACCCATCCTCCCACCCCCCTCCCCTCTAGAACCCTCAGTTTGTTTTTCAGAGTCCATCGTCTCTCATGGTTCATCTACCCCTCCGATTTCTCCCCCTTCATTCTTCCCCTCCTGCTACCTTCTTCGTCTTCTTTTTTTTTTTTCCTTAACATATATTGCATTATTTGTTTCAGAGGTACAGATCTGAGATTCAATAGTCTTGCAAAATTCACAGTGCTTACCAGAGCACATATCCTCCCCAGTGTCTATCACCCAGTCACCCCATCCCTCCCACCCCACCCCCCACTCCAGCAACCCTCAGTTTGTTTCCTGCGATTAAGAATTCCTCATATCAGTGAGGTCATATGATACATGTCTTTCTCTATTTGACTTATTTCGCTCAACATAATACCCTCCAGTTCCATCCACGTCGTTGCAAATGGCAAGATCTCGTTCCTTTTGATGGCTGCATAATATTCCATTGTATATATATATACCACTTCTTCTTTATTCATTCATCTGTCGATGGATATCTTGGCTCTTTCCACAGTTTGGCTATTGTGGACACTGCTGCTATAAACATCAGGGTGCACGTACCCTTTCGGATCCCTACTTTTGTATCTTTGGGGTAAATACCCAGTAGTGCAATTGCTGGATCATATGGTAGCTCTATTTTCAACTTTTTGAGAAACCTCCATACTGTTTTCCAGAGTGGCTGCACCAGCTTGCATTCCCACCAACAGTGTAGGAGGGTTCCCCTTTCTCCGCATCCCCGCCAACATCTGTCCTTACTTTACTTATTTTTTTTTACCTCTTTTCCATTAGGGAACCCAGTATCAACCCAAATATCAACTCTGTCTGGTATAAACATGGAGCAGAGATGGATCTCTATCAAGAAAAATCCCCAGAGAATTTTCACACAAAATGGGAAGCAATAAAGAATTTACGCTCTCAAAATATAAATCCCCTTAACAGTTCCAGAAGTTCCTTAACAAATCCCCACAAAGCTTTGCATTTCTGTTACTGTTTTTTTATTTTTCTCAAGAACTTATATTTAATAATAAAAATGAATTAAATTTTAATATTGATTTAACTTTGTTTAATTCCTAGTGTGGCCATTAGATTTTGTGTAGTATCTTTCATTATAAATGTGTAATTTTTCAGTCACGTTGTGAATTAAATAGGTTTTCAAATGCTGATCTGGCCAAGCAATAGCTGTTTATAATGTTATACATATAAAAAAGAATATTATAAATAACTAATGTCAAGAAGACTTTTCAAACACAGTCTATTTTACATTGAGCTGTGACTGAATAGATGTTTGCAGAACAATCATCTATATGTCCAAGTTTCTCATTATAAATCAAGTTTGGTAAGTTTTCCCTTTTATTATGTCAGCTGTGGGATCAACAAAACATACTGTGAACCTCAGCAATTATCTTCATACAGAAAGTCAGGTGGGGAGTGTGAGTGTGGTCCAGTCAGTCTAACATGTATTTCAACTTTCTTGCACATGCAGAGATTGAAAAGTTTGTGAGGCAGCCAACCCACTGCCCTGATTTCAGTACCTGGAAAGAAGCTACTACCAGCTTCATTAGCAGAAAAAGTAATCTTTTACATTTGTCTGTGTTTAAAAACTCATAAAATCTTCTGGTAAAATACAATTTGACCTGAAGATTCTGTAATAAAAACTCACAATTATATATCTCTGAAGCTAATTTTTATGTGCATAAAAATATGTTGCAGAAGTTCTGCCAATGGTTTTCATTGAGCAAAACTTGCTCCTTTAAATCCCTCTGGATTAAGTGTCCATATATAGCCCCATGGCAATTGAGCCTTGCCTGCACAGTTTGAAGGTTTCACAGAGTATGGGAGCAGTATGAAATAGACATGGTGTTCTTTAATTTTTAAACATTTGCAGAATATGGCTTTCATGGCTCACCAATCAAAAATCTAAGATAAATTATGTATAGTGACATTTGACATATTTTTCTTAAGGCCTATAGCTAACTAATTTTTCTCAAATTATCTATGCCTTGGTGATTTTATCCTTAATTAATCTTGGTTTTATGAAAAAGAATTTAGGTTTAATTTCCAGAGAAATGATTTCAGAAATATTTTCTCCAACTATCAGCCTGTAAACTCTCACCCAAACTTTTTATTCTTTCAAAATTCTTTTTATTAAAAAAGACTACATCTTCAGAATCAAGTACCACTTCCGTCCAATAATTAATATGATTCATCAGTTGAACAAATATTAACTGAATACCTCTTCTTTGCCAAATATTGTATCCAGATAAAGGAAATAACTTGTTGCTGAGTAGATTCAATAATATTGAAAACCTTACTCTTCTAGCTAATATTTACTGAGTTCCTCTTATGTTCTAAATACTCTGTTGGTCATGGGTTTGCAAAGAAATGATTTGAAAACCTGCCCTTGAAAAGCTTACATTCTTGTCAGGAAGACAGTAATAAACAAAAAATCACAAAGGGGTAAATGACCTAATAGAGGTACTGTGCAAAATATGAAAACAGAGAAAGGGGAGGATCTAATTTTAATGTAAGGCAAAGATGGTTCAAGCAATCTTCCTAGAAGAGGTAGAACTTGAGCTAGTTCATGAATGGTAATGAGGGATTTTCCAAAGAGAAAAGTGGAGAAGGGTACTCCAGAAACAATATATATGTGAATCCACAATAGATGTGAATTTATGAAAATGAGAAGAAAGGCAAGTATTTTGGTGAAGCAGAGTGTAGAGTTTAGGGGAGCAATAGGATGTGAAGACACAGTCTTGAAATCTGGACCTGCTAAGAGATGCTGTCCTTGGACATGTGTCCTTTGATTCACATAGTCTCAGAGTAAACACTGAGAATTTATTGATATTATTTTTTTATATCTGCTATTTGCAGTTGAAGAAAAGGCAGGCCTGGAGCCAGCATACCTATGAGTCAGGGGTTGAGAGTAGGTCTACACAGAATAATGAAAAAAATTGAAAAAGACTAAGGAGAATTTTTCACCCAGTCTGGATCTTCAACTTATCAGTACAATCAGCATCAGTTGTACATTTCCACAGGGCACTTTGGTAGACCTGAAAAGCCTGAACCAACCTCTGGGAAAACACTGGTTTATCTCCTGTTTTGTGCAATTATTATATTCAGTTTATTATTCTTTGTCCATTCAAAAATTTTGTAACTTTTAATTGTGTACTAGCATCTATCTACTGCAATGCCCATGTACCTCCTATACAAATTGGATTTTTATTTTATAGGTTATATAAATACCAAGATAGGTTCAATTTGGGGAGTTATGTATGTTTCATCCTGGAAGTAATATCTAAGGTGAATGCAAAATGATTGAGCCAGACATATTTACTAGCTGGCCCTTGGTAAATAATTCAGATAGTAGAAGATCAGCTCCTGAACTCAAGTGTATGGCACTCAGAATGAAGGGAAAGGGTCAGATTTTAGAGATCACATGTACAGTTTCAGAACTTGGTAACCAAATAGATCAAAGGAATGAGAGGGAAAATGATGATCTCTGGGGACCTTCTTTCCAGATTAGCCAAACTCACACCAAAAATCAGAAGAAAATCTGGGTTTAAAAAACAGAAACACTATTTGAAGACATAAGAGAGCTACCCAGCAGCCAAGACTTGAGGTGTTCAAGGTCCCAGAGAAAAGGAAAATGCTAATAGGTGAGTCAAGTATTCTCATTACCCTGCCCCTAGATGCATTTGCTATTCATAAGTAAACTGGAGCCAAGAGCCTCAAAATGAAAGAGATAGAGAAGCTAAACAGGGTGACTGACACTCTCATAAATACAAGAGAGACATAGAGTTCGACACCACACAGATGAAGTAGACCTGGCAAGCATCATAAACTTTCTATGGGGACTCCTGGAAAACTATGCAATAGAGGTAAAGGTGAACTGGAAATAGGTCAAACCTCACAGAATTAAATTCATATTTGATCAGCTTAATCCCAGATTAACAAAATTTCACTATCTGAAGGAAAGACATTCAGAATCTTTCCAATTATTTATACACAATATCTAGCAGATAAAATATTACCATGCACACCAGAACACAGATCGATTGCTCAAAACCCAAAAGGAAAAGAGATAACTAAAACAGATCCATAGGTGATAAAGATATTTGTTTTGTCAAACTTAAATTTTAAAACTGATAACAAAGACCTATCACATTCATAGGAACAGCAGATTGAGCCAAATGACAACAGAATGGTATCTTCAAAATGCTGAAAGAAAATAACCAGCAACCTAGCATTCATACCCAGGAACAATATTCTTCAAGAACAAAGTCAAAATAAAGTCATGCCAAGCCAACTAAAACTGAGAGGTCATTGTTGGCAGACCTACACTAAAAGAAATAGATGCAGAGTTACTTAGGCATAAGGAAAACAATCCCAGAAGGAAGTGGAGATGCAAGGGGGAATACGAGGTAACAAAAAGAGTAAATATGTGAGCAAATATAAATAAATACTGACTATTAATACAATAGTAATGTTTGTTGAGTTTAAAATACATGTAAAATTAAAACGTGATAAAAATATAACAGCAAGTAAGAGGCTTACATTGTAAGAGAATGGATAAAATTAATTGACATTAGACTCTGATAAAAGGGAAAATGAAATAATAAAAAAATCAGTTAATCAAAACAGATAAGAAATGAGAGAAAAAGAAATATAAAGGAAGCTGAAAAAATCGTAAACAAATAGTAAGATTATAGATTTAAATGGAAATATAAGAACAATTACATTAAGTGTAAGTAGACTAAGCATTCAAATTAGAAGTCAAAGTTTTCAGACAGGTTGCAAAAAAATAAAATCAAAACATACGTTGCTTATAAAAGAAATATTTCTCTATTAGGACACAGAAATACTAAAAAAGAATTTTAAAAAGGGTATCATGAAAACACTTAGAAAAAGTGAACACTTATAACTGTATTAATGCCAGATGAAGGCCCCTTTAAGGCAAAAATCTGTAATAAAGGTAGAGAGGGCTATTTCATAATGATTTCACTAGGAAGATAAAGCAATTCTAAAGTAAAATATATAAAGCAAATCTGAAACTAAAAGGAGAAATCTTATCAAAACTAAAAAGAGAAATATAGGGAGCCTGGGTGGCTCAGTTGGTTGAGCGACTGCCTTCGGCTCAGGTCATGATCCTGGAGTCCCTGGATCGAGTCCCACATCGGGGTCCCTGCCTGGCGAGGAGCCTGCTTCTCCCTCTAACCCTCCCCCCTCTCATGTACTCGCTCTCTCTCTCATTCTCTCATTCTCGCTCTCTCAAATAAACAAATAAATCTTAAAAAAAAAAGAGAAATATACAAATCCACAACTCTATGGAAAATTTTAACCCACATCTCCTATTAACTGATAGTATAATCAGACAGAAAAGACTGGCATTGTTTTACATTTTTGCAAATCCCTTTAAAGCTTTGTGTAATAGAAAACAGCTAGCTTCTCAGATCTACTTCTGCATTCAATTTGATGTATTATCACACATAAAGTACTTCTGGAAAACTCCACTGTTCACTCATAAAAGAATGAGAGTAAAAAAGGATCATCTGAATGGAATTTAGGAATCCCAGGGCTTCTTGGACCACACCTTGAAAACTACTACTTTAGAAATTTGATTTTTTTTATGCTATTATAAATAGTATTATTTTCTAAAATTTCATTTTCTAATTATTTTCTACGTGGATATGGAAATAGAGTTGATTTGTACATACTGACTTTGTATTCTGTGACCTTGCTAAATTTGCTTAATAATACTTTATTTGTAGATAACTTCAGATTTTCTACATATACAATAGTATCAGGATGAAAAATGACAATTTTATTTCCTTATTTTCAAAACTGTTTCCGTTTTGTTTATTTTTCTTCCTTTATTGCAAAGTTGGGACCTCCAGCTCCAAGTTCTGAGGTTCTGGAAATGTTCTATTTCTTTTCTGGGTGGCATGGACATGTATCTTCATTTTGCAGTAATTCACCAAGCAGTAAACTTTGTGCAAAGTCACCGATTAAATTTTTTCTACTGGCCAAAGAAAACTCAGTGTTGGGAGAAAAAAAAAATCAACATATGAAAAAATTCATACAGCATTCAATTTCCCTTTGAGATTTTCCAAGCCAATCTACCTCTGGAGATGCATGTTAAAGAGTTAAAATTTGGATAATAAAATAATCATTGCTTCCAGAGAAAGCATTAGGCATGTTCATGAATTATTTACTTTTATAATTTCAGCTTACTTTGCCTGCACGTGTGTGCCAGAAAAAACACCCATTTAGGTTGATGCCAACTAGATTTCTTTTTTAATTCCTGCTTGAGAACGCTGACTACTTCCACAGGATTTAGATCAATTTACTTTGCCAAGTAATTCGAGTGGTGCTGCTGACTAGTTCATTAACCAGGTTGGGCAAGGTTAAAGATAGAGGAGAGTTAAGGGAACAGATTTCCTCTTGCTGGGTCCTGGGGCCCTCTCATTATTCTCTCTTTTCCCAATCCCCAGAATTGCCTTTGATGCCAAAGGAGGAATATCTGGACCTTCCCTCTTACAAAGGAGATTAGCAGGTTTAATGGAGTTCATCACTACCTAATTGAAAAAAATTGCAATGATATCATCAGAACAGTAAGAATACATAAAGAGAGAGAGAGAAACAAACATTATGGAGATTGGCAGATATGCTGCTTATTTATTTTGGACTGGAAATACTTCTAAACATATTCATTCAAAATTTATCCAAGACATTCTTCTGTTCATGTGGCCCAAATTACCTGTAGTAATATAAATATTTATTTTATATTATTTTGCCCCAAATATTCCCCTAGGCAATAAAGTTATTTAGGGGAAATTTGTATTGTAGAGGATAATTTAGAAGTGACCTCCCAGGACTCTCAACATAAGGGAGGTGGTGGGAGAGAGACCACAAAGCAGAGCCGCCTGGCTCTTTTGGGGTGCGGACAGTGTCTTTTCACGCTACTCTTAAGAGTTCTCCCCATTGGAGCGCCTGGGTGGCTCAGTCATTAAGCGTCTGCCTTCGGCTCAGGTCATGATCCCAGGGTCCTGGGATCGAGTCCCGCATCGGGCTCCCTGCTCAGCGGGAAGCCTGCTTCTCCCTCTCCCACTCCCCCTGCTTGTGTTCCCTCTCTCGCTGTGTCTCTCTCTGTCAAAATAAATAAATAAAATCTTAAAAAAAAAAAAAAAAAAAAAGAGTTCTCCCCATTGTCTTTGTCTCAATTCCTCAGAGAAATTAAGATGAAAGAAGGCTTAATTTCCTCTCTGAGGAAAACAGTATTTGTAAATTTTGGAGTGCATTTCTTACATAGTACATCTAATTTTTCCCTTCGATTTAAAGACCATGTTCAAGAACACTTGTAGGTCTGCTAAAGGTAAATAAGGAAGCTCTGTTCTATATCCATCGTCAATACTGGCAATGCCAGAATAAATCCTGGCAGAGGTGATGAAGGTAAAAAGAGGAGATACCGAATTCTGGAAAATGGGATCTCCTTTCCCCTTTCTGCGCTCCGTCAGGAAACGTTATACCTCTTTTCCAGCAGCTGGCTACAACCAGGTGATGACCGGCACGAGGGACAGAAAGCAACTCCTAATGAATCCACCACACCAGAGAGCCAGGCTGCTTCCTTTCTGTTGACAATCCTCAAATCCTCCTTGCAAATTGTAAAGTGTCATTAAAATCTGGAACATCTACCTCCCTCTCTACGGGTCCGACTGACATGTGGGATTAAGGTCAGATACATCAGGGGACCGCTTTGTGTAAAGGTAAAATGACTTTCTGAACTGAAATAATGGATTTAAGGCACTGAGGCAGAACACAGCTCCATCCAAACCCCCACTGACATATTTACAGAACCAGGTCTGGCTGGAAACAAGGTGAAAGAAACAGTAACTCTAATTGCAGCCAGCAAAGCGAACGAGCTGATTGGCTGAATGCTGGCCAAGCTCTTACCATTAAAAATACCACAGCGTTGCTGCCAAAAGGGGTGTTGGGACAAATTGCCAGAGGTAACCGTTACATAAGCCAGAGCTCACGCTGCCAATTAGCCAGAAACCATTGCCACAATGGTTTCTTCTGGCCACAATGGTTCTGATAGAGCATTTGCGAGCTCTTCTGCTGCTTCAGGACTGTACCAGAAGAAAGCAGTTCCGGGGGACCAGAGAAATCACCTTGAGGCCAAAGTAGCTGGTGGGGTCCTGGTGAATCCACCCTGTTGGGTGGTAGTATTTCCAGCAAGAAAGTCAGATAATCTCAGAGAACTCAGGCAAATGACCTTATTAAAATTGCTGCAGCTTTTCCGGAGGAGGGAGGATAGGAAACGTGAAGAAATGTGCCTTGGCTTGCAAAAAGGAAGGAAAGAAAAGCCCATCGAATTACCTCATTTTCTTTTTTAAAAGATGCTTCCCAATCTGATTAGCTTTGAGCTCAGCAGCAGTTCCCTGAGGATTGTTCTCCACAAGCAAAACGGAGGCAGGCACCGAGGACAGTTATCTGGGGAAACCTGAAAAAGCCTTCCCCTTATCTTGAAAATGTGGGTGTACACATGGAATTACCCAGCTAAGAACTCCCATGCCCATGTGTCACTGCTCCATTAGGCTGCAACAGTTGTGGGGTCCTGGCACCACCTTAGTGCCACCTGTCATCAAGTCCTTCCTGCCTCCTAGCCAGAGACTGCCTCTGAGGAGTCTGTTTTTCCCCCCCAGGATTATCCATTTTCCCACCCCACCCACAATATACTCACAATGTCCTGTCCACAGTCCCTTCAACTGCCACCTACCTAAGGTCTTGGTCTAATCCACAAATTTGATTTTGCTATTCACCTGCATAAAATCCTTGAGGACCTCTCTGTGACCTTTATTTTGAGTCTGAGCTTCCTGCAGTGAACCCCATCTGCTTTATAAGTCTCTTCTCTACTCATCCCCCACGAGCTCTACAGTCCAGATAGAAGATAATTTCCAACAGTGGTTCTCCACATTGAACAGCACATTCTAATACTCAAGGGAGCTTCTCAAAAATCCCGATGCCCGGACAGAATCTTGTACCAATTCAGTTGGAATCTCTAACGATGAAACTTAAGCATAAGTATCTTTTTTTTTTTTTTTTAAGATTTTATTTATTTATTTATTTGAGAGAGAGAATGAGAGAGAGAGAGAGCATGAGAGGGGGAGGGTCAGAGGGAGAAGCAGTCTCCTCGCCGAGCAGGGAGCCCGAGGCGGGACTCGATCCAGTGACTCCAGGATCATGACCTGAGCTGAAGGCAGTCGCTTAACCGACTGAGCCACCCAGGCGCCCTTTATTTATTTATTTATTTATTTATTTATTTATTTATTTATTATTTTTATTTATTTATTTTTTATTTTTTTATTTAAAGCATAAGTATCTTTTAAAATTTGTTTGGTGGTTACAAGTTTGAGAACCAGTGCAATATTACCACGGTTATGGACTGAATGCTTGTGTTTGCCTCCCCAGAATTCATATACTGAAATCCTAACCCCCATGTGATAGTATAAGGAGGTGGGGCCTATGGGAGGTGACTAGGTGATGAGGGTAGAGGCCTCATGGGTGGGATTAGTATCTTATAAAAGAGCTCTCTAGCTCTCTTTCCATCACATTAGCTCACAGTGAGAAGTCAGTAGTGTGCAGCCCAAGAGAGGGCTCTCAGCAGACGCCGACCGTGCTGGTACCCTGATCTCAGACTTCCAGCATCCCAAACTGTGAGAAATACATTTCTGCTGCTTATAAGCCATCCCATTTATGGGATTTTCTTATTGCAGCCCGAAACTAAAACACCCACTGCTTACGCCTTTACATTTGCTTTTTCCTAGGCTGGAAATGTGCTCTTTTACATCTTTATTTTTTTTCCCCCTGCTGTTCTTATAGGACACAGGTAACATATCTTCTCCTGCAACCCTTTGGTCACCTCCCTTAGTTTTCCCCGTGACAACCCTCATGTGCCTGCATCCTGATCCTTGATGTCTCTCATTTCCTCGCTAACTGGATGAGAAATCCTTCTGGACAGGAATAGCCTTTCATTTGTCTTTGTATCATCAGTGTCTACTGAGGAAGGAGAATAGATGCACACCAATACCAAGCTTGGACTCAATTCTCCAAGCTCTTCTTCAACTGCCAGAAAGCAAACAAACTTCTGTTTACAAAAATTTCACAGGCATCCCAGTTTTAGGACACAAGAAAGTGAATGAAGAAGAAAGACATCTGGAAGATAGGGCATCACAACTACTCCAGGACATCGGTAATGCTAGGATTTTATTACTCTCGGGTGCTTGAGACTGGGTGAGAGTCCCTTGATGGTTTCCGTATTGAAAGATTTAAAACTGGAATTCTGAAGTATTCAATCAAGAACATGCAGGCTCGTAAACAGTTTGATTTCATGGCCTCTCCTCAAATGGTTTTGCATTTTAATGCATTCTGGCAAGGAGTGCTGCGCAGTGTAGGAGGTGGGGAAGACATTTACATCAGTGCAAACTGGGGCGTTGGTTTCCATGAAGAGAAAACCCAGAACACTTCCAAACAAAAAAGGGCTCCTGGACACAATGCAAGAAGGATGTTGAGAGAAGAGGTCCAGATTTAGCAAGAAGGATACAGACATGAAAGGAGATCTGTGCTGGAAAGACATTTAAAACTCCTGAGATCTGCAGGCCAGAGCCTGCCACTGGAATTGGCAAAAGAAGAAGAAACAACTGACTTTCATTTTGGCTTTTGCCGCAAGTACGATTGCTTTGTGATTCTTGCCCGAAGTCTCTAAATGAGATGCGTGGTGTGTATTTCAAAGTTCTTGCCTTCTGACGCCGGCATGGAAGATACAACACACTCTTTTTCCTTTCTTCCTAGGGGAAAGAGTTTGAGAAAATAAACGGCCCTGAACAATATGTTTAAAATAAAGTTATTTTCCAATATAGGTGGTGACCTGATCATTCGTGCTTAGGAAAACCACAGGGACATATAAAGGCAAAGCAAAACACAAGTAAAGAGCAACATTTTTCCTTTCCTTTCCCTTTGTCCTTTCCAGAATTCTCCTGACAGAAATTTTATGCTTTATCTGATACTGAGATTTTATGTTAAGGAGACTTCATTTCCAGGAGCAAATACAGAAAGGCACAGGAACTGTCTTGTAAAGAACTTATATTCTAGTTGCAGACGTAGCTTTCAGAAATCACCTCTGTCTCAAGCCAGGTATAGAAGCAATTGAGAGATAAGGGGGGAGGGGAGCATAGTAAACATTCCACACAGAATCACCTTCCTGCCAAATTCTTAATCATCACGTTTATCCTTTGTCTGTACTTCCTCTTTGGACACAATGACATTAGATTAAATGCCTACAACTGCCATTTCTATAGATACCAACGATTACCTTGAATTCACTCCAACACCAAACTGATGCCGCCTGAGATGAATGAGGCCCCTTTGTATTTCATCTTTAAGTTTCAAGTCCCTTCTTAACATTTTGAAAAATATATGGTTAGTTAACCTTTGTGGAGTGCTTCTCATGTACTCAGCCCTGCGTGAAATGACTTGCACAAGAAGTCTCGCTTAAGGCGTACAACAATCCTAGTGGTATTATGATTAGCCTCGATTTACAGAAAAGAAAACTGAGGCTGGTAAAAGTTAAGTAAATTGTTCATTGGCACATAACTTGTAAGCAGCAGAGAGCTGGGACTTAGAACTGTGTTCTGATGGACACCGGGCTTCCAACCCTCCGCAGAGGCCAGTTGGGCCATTTCCAAGGACCCGTGTATCGGAGGGATTCAACATTACGGCAAATACAAGAAAATGAAATAAATGACCATAATTCTTCTCAGGATGAGTGCTGTGTGTCCGTGGGGAGAAATGCTTTGAGAGGCTGCGTGGCTGGGGAGGGGAGTAGTGGGGAGGGGTGACAGCCCCCTAGAGCTGTGTGTGCACCTTGGCAGCAGCCTCCCCGTCACTCACACAGTGTGACTGTTTCAGGACAGCACATGCAGGCCACCACGGCTACGGATTCAGAGGCTTTGAAGTGATCGTGGTAGCACTAGGCTATTGCCCTGAATTCCCAAGTTTGCACAAGTTTCCCCAAATGGATCTCTCAATTCCTGGTCTCACTAAAGGCTTTTGAATCAGTATTAAACCTTGGGGTGTGACAAATGGACTGGTCAATTCCTCGCTCGGTGTGTTCACAGTTCACTACTCCGTGCTTTTTCTTTCTTTTTTTTTTTTTATTCTTATGTTAATCCCCATACATTACATCATTAGTTCTAGATGAAGTGTTCCATGATTCATTGTTTGTGCATAACACCCAGTGCTCCATGCAGAATGTGCCCTCCTCAATACCCACCATCAGGCTAACCCATCCTCCCACCCCCCTCCCCTCTAGAACCCTCAGTTTGTTTTTCAGAGTCCATCGTCTCTCATGGTTCATCCACCCCTCCGATTTCCCCCGCTTCAACTCCGTGCTTTTTCGATACTGCCGACTCTCCCACTCGTCAGTCCAGTTAAACAGATACTTTATGCAAACCTTTCAATGGAAAAAAAAAGGGGGCACATTTTGGAAGGGTGCACATTTGGTGATCAAATAACTGAGAGCATATCGTGGCAAAAGATCCAAAAGCATTAAAAACCTCCCCAAACATTTCTCAGCCAGTTTTATTTTTCCACTGATTGTAAGCCACTAGCTCTGCTTTTCAGTTGCGTGAGGGCTTAAGCAACTTTCCAACTCAGAACTCTGCTGTTCCACAGAGCACAAACACCCAGACTTTTAAGAGGAAGTTGCACACAAGAAGACAGGCTTCTCTTTAAAATCGTCCATTATGGACAATCCTCAGAACCTTTGATCTTAATTAGCTGAACAAGCTCCTAGGGCTTCACTGACAGCTCAATTAATTTGATTTAATCACATTTTGCCTTGTTGGTATGCAGTTCGGATCATAGTAACTTCAGATGACCAAGATATGCAAAGATACTTCATCAGAAGGGAAATAACACTATAAAATATAAACATCATTTCCTGTGACCAGTAACATGAAGTGCCCAATATATTGTACATACATCTACTCCTGCATCTCGTTTGATTCCTACAATCATGTAGCCCTGTAAATAAGAGAACTTTAGAATTTTCTTTCTATTATTAACTCCCAGGGATTTGATAGGTAACTTCAAAAAACAAAACAAAACAAAAAATGAATTGAAAGCCCAGACATCTGCACCCAGCTCTTTCTTTTGTTCTTGCCATCCTTCAAACTCTGGATTTGCAAAGAAATCTCTGTATAAGGTTGTGTGTGTAGAACCATGTACACTCGATATACTCCATACGTTGATTTAAGGGATTCACAATGGTAATTATTTCCATACGTTGTTTTCACTTTCTGCATTGATTTTAGAGATTGATCCCTGTGATTCTGCTAAAGAAATGAGCTAATGGGGCCTCGAGGGAATTAAAAAGCATTCAGACTGAACCACGGGGCTAGGCCATGAGCAACTTTTCTTCATAATTAGTCTTTGTTTAGAATGTGATGTTCTAGCTTCAGATATTTATATGATAGCCCTTCGGACTATTTATTCCTCTTAATACATAAGGAAAATTATGGGTTTGTTTTTGTTTTGTTTTGTTTTTTTACAGCAACTCCTTCCCAACCCAACCTCTCCTCATGTTATGATAGCCTTTACACAGTGAGCAGCAGAGAAGGTTCCAAGACTTCTCAGCCCATGTTGGGTCAGGAGGCCAGGGCGCTCCTCCCTTTATCTTTTATCTAATGTGGATCAAATGAGGTCAATTGATCCCTGAGGACAAGATAAACCAGCAGCTTCCTCATTTTCTTTCTCCTCCTTAGTCATGTACCTAGCCCAATTCGAGCAGGATGTATGTACATGCTGCCTACTAGACTGGTAGAAAAGACCCCCATCAACTCCAAGGGAAAGTCGGCTCAGTGATGGACAATGCTCCTCAAACTTTCCCATCAAGTGCTCTCAGGAAGAGGAGAATGAACTGATACCCTAGAAGTCTAGAGATGTCACTTCTACATGGGATGCTACAAGCTGGAAAGGTTTGCAAAGTTTTGTACTTTATCATTAAATTTGTCACATGATTTTTTAATCCTACTCCAATTATATCTTTAAATACAAAAGTATTGGGGTGCCTGCGTGGCTCAGTGAGTTAAGCCTCTGCCTTTGGATCAGGTCATGATCCCAGCATCCTGGGATCGAGCCCAATATCGGGCTCCCTGCGCAGTGAGGAGCCTACTTCCCCCTCTCCCCACTGCTCATGCTCTCTCTGTCATTATCTTTCGCTCTCAGATAAATAAAATCTTAAAAAAAAAATACAAAAATATTTTATATTACTTACCATAGAATAAAATTGACTTACCATGGAATCAAATCACTTCTTAGAATCAAATTCAAAAAGATATACCATGTTTTTCCTATGGAATCATGTGTCTTTTGACGTACTAGTTTGAGAATCTCAGATGTAGATGAAAGAGTCTTGAGCCTGGATTCTACAGTGAAGCCTGGATTCTAATCCTGCTTCTACCAGTAATATACTCTTTAGTCTTATTTTGTTTAATATCTATCCATACTCCTCCATTCTTTTTTTTTTTTTAATTTTTTTTTTTAATTTTATTTATTTATTTGAGAGAGAGAGAATGAGAGAGAGAGAGCATGAGAGGGAGGAAGGCCAGAGGGAGAAGCAGACTCCCTGCTGAGCAGGGAGCCCGATGCGGGACTCGATCCAGGGACTCCAGGATCATGACCTGAGCCGAAGGCAGTCGCTTAACCAACTGAGCCACCCAGGCGCCCCATACTCCTCCATTCTTAATAAAGGGAAATATTTTTTAAATGTCCATTCCAACTTTAAAATTTTATAAATCTTATATTTTTGTGTTATAATTTTATACATATTATTTTTAGGATAAATTAAGTCATGTTAAAAATCCTTGAAAACATTTGATGCTCCTAGAAAAGAGAATGGAGTAGTCATGAAAAACAGCAAAGGGAAGATTTCTTAGAGCAGTACCAAGAGTTTATTGAAGTCAGGGAGACTGACTTAAAACTCAAAAACCAGTACCAGTGATCGGTGAACTTGAGCTTCAAGATTTCTACTATTGTCTGCCTTTTGCACTTAAAGGTGGTCAATAACTGAAAAAAAAAAAAATACTTAGCAAAATTATGTACACATTTATTTTTTCACCTAGAAAAGCCACTTCAAAGAATCTATCCCCACGATATGATGGCAAAAATACAGACATAACAGGGTGCCTGGGTGACTCAGTCCATTAAGTGTCTGACTTTTGATCTCAGTTCAGGTCTCGATCGCAGGATTGTGAGTTTTAAGCCCTGCATTGGGCTCCATGTTGGGCATGGAGCCTACTTTAAAAAAAAGAAAAGAAAATACAGACATAACACATCTGTAATAAAAAGACTAGAAACAATCTAAAACTTCCCTACGGAGGCACTGGTTAAATAAACAACAGTTTGTCCGTATAATGGAGTGTTATAAAGCTGTAAACAAAGCATGAGAAGTATTTCCATATAGTGAGTTGGATTGATCACCATAACATAAAGTTTAAAAAATATGGAGAAAAAAATGAGCATAGTATAGTTCATGTAAGAAGGGGATGAATATGAATGTATATACATATTCATATTTTTTAAATGGAAAGATAAACCAAAAGCCATTTTATTAAAAATACCATCTGTAGTGGGAGAGAGGAAGTAGGGTGGAGGAACAGAGATAGATATAGACTTCTTTGAATATACCTTGCTTTATAAATTTGACTTTGGAATTTTTGCATAATTGTAACACAAAATTAAATTTTAGAAAACCAGGGTGGCTCAGTCGTTAAGCATCTGCCTTTGGCTCAGGTCATGATCCCAGGGTCCTGGGATCGAGCCCCACATCGGGCTCCCTGCTCCGTGGGAAGCCTGCTTCTCCCTCTCCCACTCCCCCTGCGTGTGTTCCCTCTCTCGCTGTGTCTCTCTCTGTCAAATAAATAAATAAAATCTTTAAAAAAATATTTTAGAAAAGCAATGTCTGAAAGTCAAAAACAATATTGAAACAAACTTAAGTATTTATCAAACGGGTAGCATAACTTCATGGAAGGAATTAGTTGAATCAACTTAACAACAGAGCAAAGTGTTCACATGTTCCTAATGGGATATGTCATAAGACAGAGACATAAGACAAAAAGAACTACAGGAAAAAAATAACAAGTCTTAAAATATTTTTTAGTAACCACATTGTTGAAGATAGTACTGGTATTGTTATCCTAAGATGACTGCACATGAATTGGGGGATAAATCCAACGAGCAATTCTGTTGGTTCACTGGGACCTGGGATTTTCTGTGTGGGAGAAAAGAGGAGTGGATAACAGATAACTTTTAGTAAAAATACTGTAGTCTTGAATTGAAATGGAAATTACTAGTAGAAACCTATAAATAGATTATCTTTTGAAAAGAAGCAATTTTTCTAGCCATATTCATGGATTAGGTCTAGAAACAGGAGCTTATCCCTTGTTGCCAACATTCCCTTATCCCACTAAAGAGAAACGGCTGCTTAGAGAAAAGGCCTATTCCAGGCCTGGGGCAGGACATGTACAAGACAAACCTGAAATAGCTTGTCATACAGGCAGCAAGGATACACTTCCAGGCTTTAGTGGTTATACCAACAGTTATCCAGAGCAGTGGTAGACTGGAGGGAGGATATGTAAGATCATTAGAGCTGATTGTGAAATATCCAGAATTTTCGGACTGTGGTAACATGACCAAATGGGAGAGAACCACACATTTGCTTACCTCCAAAACATCATCCATGAAATAGTCTTGCCTCCTTCACTCCCTCACCCCCCAAATTAACCTCTATAGCTGTAACTACCATTTTACAGGAAAAACAAGGTAAAAAGGAATCCAGTAGTCCCTGCTTGTCCTCAGAGATACGTTCCAAGACCCCCAGTGGATGCCTGAAATGGTGGATAGTACCCAACCCTACAGATATGTTTTTCCTATACTTACATTCCTATGATAAAGTTTAATTTATAAATTAGGCACAGTAAGAGATTAACAACAACTAAAAATAAACTAGGACAATTATAACAAAAGACTGTAATAAAAGTAATGTGAGTGTGGTTCCTCTCTCAAAATACCTTCTTGTACTGGACTCACCCTTCTTCTTGTGATGATGTGAGATGAGAAAATGCCTGCATGATGAGGTGAAGGAAGGCGAATGACGCAGATATCATGACGCAGCGTTAGGCTACTACTGACCTTCTGAAGAGATGTCAGAAGAAAGATCATCTGTTTCTGGCCCTCCGGTTGACCAGGGCATAAGTGAAACTGTGCAATGCGAAACCATGGATAAAGGGGGAGGGGAGGCTACTAAATGTTCATGAAAACCATGCAATCAGCAAACTGTAGGCTGTTGAAACTCTGCAAAACAAATTCTGCAATTTCTTCAAGAAGTGTTGCAAAGAAAAATAAATGGGAGGTGGGAAAAGGGAAAGAAAAGGGAGAGAAAGAACATCTATAGGTTATAAGAGACCTAAGAAAAATCAATAGGGGTGCCTGGGTGACTCAGTCAGTCGGGCCTCTGGTTCTTGATTTTGGCTCAGGTCATGGTCTCACGGCTGTGGGGTTGAGCTCCATGTCAGGTGTAGAGCTGCTTGAGATTCTCTCTCTCCCTCTCTCTCTCTGCCCCTCTCCTTCCCCAGGACCCCCTTCATGTGCTCTCTCTCTCAAAAAAAAAAAAAAAAAAAAAAGAGGAAGGAGGGAAAAAAAGAAAAACCAATTGCAATGTACAGACCTTATTTCAATTCTGATTCCAACAAAATGTGAAGGAAAAAATAAAACAACTATTAGACATCAGAGAAATTTGAACAGTGATTGAACATTTAATGTTATTGAGGAATTATTAAATTTTAAAGTAGAGTAATGACATCATGGCATGGTTTTAAAATTAACTCATATTTTCAGGATACTTGCTGAAATATTTATGGATGAAACGAGAAGATATCTGGAAAATAAGTAGATAAGGGCGAAGGTAGGTGGGGGATAGAACTCTGCTACTCCAAGAGTAATTCACTGACTAGCAAAATCCACATCATCTAGCAACTTATTAGAAATGGGCAATCTCAGGCCCAAGTACACACAATAAAAAACTGCATTGTAACATTTAGGTTAATTCTTATGTTCATTGAATTTTGAGAAGCTCCGGTTTAATAAAACACAGTTGGCTGTTATTTAAGCCAGTGTGAGTTACTTTAGGGTACTGTCCTCTCTATATTGGTATGTATCTGAAATGTACCACCCTAAAAATTTCTCCCAACAAGAAAGCCAAATCAGAGAGAAGGATGACTAGCGTGTGAATAACCCGAAAGCAGACCTTTGTTTCTTTTCCTCCTCGCCTCACTCTCTCTCATGTAGCCCTGGGGTCTAGGACTTGATCAGTAGCACATCCCTTATCTGACCCTATGGTGTCCTCACGAGGCTCACTCCAAGCCTCTTGGACTCTAGGGCCATTTCTACTGTGTTTCCAGTCCTAACCCCCAAGATCTGCAAGTAGTTTTCATAGATGGAACAATTTCTCTGGTCCCAAAGCCCTAATAGCTTCTCTGCGAACTGCGTGTGAGGCTTTCCAGAGGAGTGGAGCAGACGGTGATGGCTCCTGCCAGGAATGATTGGCAAAACTCTCGAGGAGAGGAAGTTTTCCAGCTGGCTCCATGCCATGGCCCAGCTGCACTTGTTACAAAGGTCCTTGTTCTTTCTTCAGTGATTTTCAAAAATATTTTAGCATTCTTACAAATGCCACAAAGAAGAGGTGCAGGGAGATCTCTGTACACCTGGATGGAGCATTGTATTTTCTGTGGTCCAAATATGGCATAGGAGTGAAGTTCAGAGGATAGACCGGACTAGAAGAGAAATAGGAAAACAAGGATCACGTTATTTGTGTTGTCCCTCTTCTGTTAGGCCAGGTCCCTTTAACACACAAATGCATTGACACAGTGGTTCCAAACCCAAATCTGCTCAACTTGCATTTATACATTGTCCCGTCTCCTGGTCAGTCTTCTTTCCTTTCCCCCACCCCCCACCAATTTACACAAAGATTTGCCAAATAATTCAGAATCCAAGGTCTTCTGGGAATCACCCCACCCAGAAATGTCATGACTAAAGCCAGTTAGTACTGGGCAAATTCCATCCTACTTGAGAGCAACAATACCATTCTTACAAATATTGGAAAAAGAGTCAGCTTACTAGTAATCAAATCAAGGCGAAGGAAAATAATGCGGTGCCCCTTCACCTCTCAGACTGGCAAGTGCTATACAATGATGAGGAAAAGCCTGCGCTCTTCCATAGTGCTGATAGGAAAGCAATGGGGGGAGCCTTACTAGACCCCCCCCCCCAAATTAGCATTATCTATCGGTAGGCTTTTTTAAAAAAACACTTTATTGAAATATAGCTGACATACGATAAACTGCCCATATTTAAGGTGCACAATAAGGTAAGTTTTAACATACGTTGACACTGGTGAACCCATTGCCATCAGCAAAATAATGAGCATATCCATCGATCCCCAAATTTCCTCTTAGTCATCTCACTCTGACAATCATCCCTGACATTCATTCTCGTCCACAAATATGACATAGAATATGACTGAGATGAAATCATACGGAGTGTATCCTGCCATCTGGCCTCCTTCACTCAGCATAATTACTTTGATGTTTACACTGTAGCACATATCAATAGTGTATTCTGTTGTAACGATGACTAGTTGCTATGGACTGAATAGTTGTGCCCCTCTCCCCTTCCATCTGTTGACGTTTTAATGCGATGGTATTTGAAGGTGGGGCATTTGGAAAGTAATTGGGTCACATGGGTGGAGCCTCCATGATGGGATTAGTGTCCTTTTGAGAGCACTAGCTCTCTTTCTCTCCACTGTGTGATGATACAACAAGAAGGAGGCTGTCTGTAAACCAGGAACTGGACGTCCACCGAAAAGCCAACTCTGCTGGTTCTCTGAGGCCTCCAGAACCATGAAAAATACGTGTGGTGTAAGCCACCCAGTCTATGGTGTTCTGCCCTAGCACCCCTAACTCAGACACTAGTATTCCATTGTGTAGACATGGCACGGTGTGTTTATCCATTTACGTGGAGACAGAAATTTGGGTGGTTTCTGGTATTTGGTTACTACAAACACAGCTCTGTGAACATGGGATTTCTTCAACACATGGGACTCTGAGTGGCGTGGTCACTCAGCACAAACGTAAAGCTCATGCATCTTGCTACGTTATTAGTGATAAAGTTCTTTGTCTTTGATGCAGGAGTCTCGTATCTCCTGCCAGCATTCATGACATTGTGGAAGGCTAACTTATTAGCTTGCAAATAGGGTAGAATTTCACACCATTTATAGTTCTTGGTAATTTTATTTCTGGTGCTCTTCATTTCTTTATGGAGATCCAGATTTGCATTTGGTATCATTTTCCTTCTCCTTAAAGGAGTTCCTTTAATATTTCTTGGAGTGTGGGGCTACAAGTAATGAATTCTTTCAGCTTTTGTGTGTTTGGCAAACTATTTATTCTGCCTTCGTTTCTGAAATATATATTTGCCGATTATAGGATTCTAGGGAGACAGTTTTCTTTCTTTAAACGTCAGCACTTTAAAAACATTCTTCCACTCTCTTTGTGCCTATGTTGTTTCCTGTGAGACCTTGTTGTTATTTTTTTTCTCTATGCATCATGTGCCTTTTGTCCCTCTGGCTGCTTTTAAGATTTTTTCACTTTATCATTGGTTATGAACAATTTGCTTATGATGTACCTCTGTGTAGTTTTCTTTATGATTTTTATGCTTTGGATTAAGCTTCCTACATATACACGTTTGTAATGGTCACATTTTGAATTTTTTAGACCATTCTTTTCCAAATATTTTTACTGTTCTCCTTTCCTTTGTAAACTCTAATTACATATATGTTGAGTCTCTTGAGTTATCCCACAGTTCACAGATTATTTTTACATTTTCTTTTCCAAATTATTTAATTTGGGGTAGTTTCTATTATTATGACTTCAGTATGACTAATCTTTTCTTCTGTAATATGTCAACTGCTATTAATCCCATATAGTATATTTTTTCATCTCACACATTGTCGTTACCATTCCTAGAGCTTTCGTTTGAGGTTTTTTTTTACGTCTTCGTTGTCTTGACTTCACTTTCAAATATCTGGAACCAGGACCAGGACTAGAGTCAGGTAGGAGAACGTGTCTGGGTACAAAGTTTAAGAAGGCATTCGCTTTCAAGGATGCACACGTGCTGACCTTGTTGTTTGAAATACAGTTATAACAATTCTGTTAATGACTTCAAGGGCTCATGCTAATACCTGTGGCAGTTCTGTATTTGTTTCAATTGATTGGTTTCCTCTTTGTGGGTCATAAAAAAAATCTAGAAGATTATATAGCAAAGGCTGCTCTTTTGGGCTTTAGTATTTCTTTATTTAATTGTTAAATCACACTTATTTACACTTTCTAACCTATTTCATCAATCATCTCATGTAGCTATATATCATGTAATGTTTGCTAACATTTAGTTTGGGGGAAAAAAGTATCTTAAACTTACAGAAAAGTTATAAAAATAATAGACACCCAAATAGCCTCCACCTTAATTTATAAGTTCATAATATGTTGTTAAGTTGCAAACATTATTATGAAATACTTTAATCACACTGGCACTTATAAATAATATATCATATATCTGTGAACTTGGTCCCAGATATATGAGGGTGAATACCACTCTCATCTACACCACTCAATGACAAATACTTGCTCCTGGCTAGAAAGTGTCCAGGGTAACTAATGTGTGGAATGATGAAAGTAAACCCATCAGTATTATTCAGGGGGAAAACAGCATTATACTGTGCCGGTGATGAGTTAGAATGCACTGCTCAAATGAGAGCATAACTCCTATAGATAAAAATAGTCCCTGCATATTCCTTTGGCAAAGCCAGTTTGTTTGCTTCTATCTGAAGATCGTGCTTATGTGTTTTCATTATCATAGTGTCAGTTCTTCTTCAAACAACATAAGCCATGGGACCGTGGGGCTAAAGAAGGGAGAAAAGAAAGCCATAAGGACCAGAATATTTTATTTGGATGTTGCCAAGGTATTTCCCAAGTTGGGAATGACTAATGGAGAGAAATGATTTGGGGGTTGGAACTCTGCCCCAGACCAATTTTATAAGATCAGTCGAGCAGATTTACTTCTTCATTTAGTGAATAACTATTGAGAGCCACCAAATTACCTCTCTCGGAGACTTGAATCCTTTTGTTCAGCATCGAGAAGGGAAGTCTTAGAATGCCATTTGTAGCTGATGCCCCTGGCCCTCGGTCACAACCCCTCAACCTTGCTTTTCTGCTTCCAGCCATTGCAGTGGACAGCTCCCTTTGCTCATGGATTCACCTAAGGGTCAGCCCCCAAGCAAACATGCCTCCGCATTCTACCCCGCAACCTTCTCAGACATGGCATGAACTCCTTTGACCCACATGCAAACCCACAGCAGGTATACAGGAGAGTTCATGCCCCCGGGAGCAGCCCTCACACAGTAGGAGAGGTAGATAAGTGCTCCCATCTCTGGGCTTTCAGCGAGCAGCTCTTGGAGGCATTGTGCACTTCTTAATGTGGGTCCTTCTGGAATCAAGCCAGCATGGTCCATGTTAGTGACCTTTCAGTCTTAGCCTCTCTGTTCCCTCATTCCTGCATCCTAGGCTAAACTACTAGCACCCTAAGCTTTGTCTCTGGCTCTACTTTTGGGAAACCCAAACTAAAACCCCACTTACTCCTTTGAAAATTTACTGAAGGCAACTAGATTTAACTCTGCTTGTTTTACTAAATGCCCTTAAAAGCAAAGACAATACCTATTTTTACCCACCATTTTATTCCCAGAGCCCAGCATAATCACTTGAGTCAAGAAATCCCTGACTAAAAAAACTAAATTAGTTAAAATGAGGCAGAAGAAAATTCATTCTTTATTCATAATTTTGAGAAATAACATATACTGCTTTTGGAATTGCATAAATACCACTCAAGAATCTTTTATTCACCTGGTTTGGTTTTATAACAATTATCCATAAGGCTAAAAAAATAAAATCAAATCAATAGCCAGGAGCAATTTGTCAAATTATCCATTAAATATCCATTCAAACTCATTAAAATCTAATAGTTCCTTTATACTTAGAATCTTTTAAGAAATTTAGTAAGATCATGTTCCCCTATGTCTGCATAGAAATAGCATGGAGACACTAGTGGCTGAGGTGAAGGTGAGGTGATCTTACTCTGGGATCCCTTAATGGTTTGTCCTATCAGAAAACCAACCATGACATGCAACACACATTTTTGCCTCACTTGGTTGTCTGCCTCCCTGTTAAATGATATGCACTGTGAGGGTGGGTACTATGGTTAAATTCTTTACTCCATAACCAAGAGAGCTTAGATCCAGTCCTGGAATTTGGTGGCTCTCAATAGTTATTCACTAAATGAATAAAAGCATTTTTTTTTTCTTTCTTCAACTTTATTTTTTCTTTCTCTGTTCCTGATGAAGGACAGGATGAGATAGGAGAATGGGGTGGGAGAAGACCAGAGAAGAAGGGAGGGGATGAAAGGGAAAGAGAATGTAGAAAAAGGGTGGGGGAGGAGAGGAGTGGAGGGAAAGGAGGGGACCAGAGGACAGGGAAGAGGAGAGGGGGGGAGAGAAAGGGGGACATGGGAGTGAGGAAGACAAAGGGAGAGTAGCCTGTCATTGAGCAATATCTGCCCATCACTGCTGAATAGAAATAGATTTTCTGAGTTAAGGAAATTGCTCTCAAAACTGAACAAAATAATTATTTTTAAGAATAAGTCGACTATATGTATGAAGATCTTTTAATAAGGCTTTAACTGCCTCCTCATTTTTCCTACAGCCTGAGTATTTAGCTAGTATGCTTAGTATGTTTACATAGACATCTCACTTGTATTTATAAATATATCTGTAGAAATATTTCTGTTCTGTTCTCTGTTTTACACCACAAGAATGTAAAACAGTATATTTCCATTTTGGTTCAGAGAAGATAATTTTGCTAAACCAATTAGTTGGCAGGTTCATTAGGCAATTCCCAAACCTAATTCAGAAATCACTATGAGCTAGGTAATGCCTGGACCATGTCACCATCCACGTCTAACCTAATTTCTTCCTAAACTCTGATGAAGACATTCTTTCCTCCATCATCTTCCATTCCCTTCCATTTAAAATGTCCTTAGGGTTCCTGACTATTGCTTCAGGTTTGGTCCAAGAACCATAGACATCCTATAGATTCTTTTCTCAAGTATCAGCAGGCTAGAGATTCAGCTGTGCTTATTTTTTATTGAACTCAGAAGGTAAAACCTCTGAGTAGCTTTTCTTGTAAAATGACAGGGACCTTCCTAATTGGGCCAAATCTCAACAAGTAATTTAAATTCAGCCTATCTGGTTCAAGTACTTCTTCTCCAGCCCTATCAGATGTCTTGGCAAATGATCATTACTTTTCTTTGCCCAATGAAATGTGAATATTACATATAGCTTCCCTAAGTATAGATATTGTACATCCTTTCCCTTTTTGGATGACTCATACTGTGCACACCTAAGTGTGTGTGTGTATGTGTGTGTGCATGTGTGTGTATGTGTTTGGGTGGGGGATATGAGGTTAGAGGAGTACTAGCCTCCAAGTTAAGGATGTCTTTCAGAGTCTAACACTCTATCCCTTACCTTGTTCCAGATGCCCTTTGATGACTTCCAGAAGCTGATAATTGCTTTCCAAGTTGTACATTTAGTTTACAATAGAAACTTCTAGTGATCTAGGTTTATCAGCTGCTCACAGGCAACTGGTTGTCATTCTGATCTTCAGGTAAACTCAGTGTATTTTGGGTTTATTATCTATATTTATGCTTTCTTTTGTAAAATCAGATTCCATATTCCTCCCATAATTCCCAGTCTGCTATTAACTTTGGCCTGTACTTCTCTTTAATTTTATTATTTCTTATAGTTTTTGATAAGCAAGGCACAAGATACCACCATCACCTTCTTTCAAGGAGAATTCTCATCCTCTAGTAAAGTCCATTTCATTTATTACATTATGGATTCCATCACTTATTACAGGCTATATCCAAACTCAGATTTCTAAGAAATAAATTATAAGTTGTTTTAGTATGCCATATATCCCCCAGATGATAGTAAAGATTACTTGCCATTCATTATTTCATTTATTCAAGCAGTCTATATTGAGTGCCTCTTCCAGGAACAGCCAGTTATTCTTTAATGAGTTTGGAAGTCAACGTGCATATTGAACTGTGGCGACCAGCTCAATGTTGTATGACATCAGACTGGTAAAGTGAAATTTGATTTGGAAACACAGGGGTCTCATACGAGAACAATTAGCAGCTAAATTTTAAAAATCACTTTTTAAATACACTGGGCCAGTTGAAGAAAGGCACTTTGAGGGAATGACATTGAGCAATCATGAGAAGGCTATAAGAAGGACTATGATGTAGGATTAAGGTAGGGGTGAGAGAAGATGGTGGAGCACTATAATAGCAATGACCAAAAGGTCATATTTGAATAGGATGGGACTGTGAAGGCATTGATAAATGTTGAAGGGGCAGCCAAGATAAATGCTCCAAACTAGTTGTGTTTGGAAAGTGCAATGACCCGTTCCTCCAAGGTTCAGATTAAACCATGTTCATCTAAGAGAAAGAACTGTGGGGTGCCTGGGTGGCTGAGTTGGTTAAGCGACCAACTCTTGGTTTTGCCTCAGGTCATGATTTTAGGTCATGAGATCAAGCCCCAGCTCGGGCTCTACACTCAGCACAGAGTCTGCTTAAGATTCTCCCTCTCCCTCTGCCCCTGCTCCCACTTGGATGCATGGAGGGGCACACATTCTCTCTCCCTCTAAAATAAATAAATAAATAAATAAATAAATAAATAAATAAATAAATAAATAAATAAAATCTTTAAGAGAAAGAGCTGTGGCCTCTGACTCTGCTAGGAATCTGCTAAGAATTCACCACTCTTCCCATTTTAGTTTCCAAGGAAGCACTCTACTTTGCTTCCAGAATCTGCTTGCCCCAGTCTCTTCCTCAGAGCCGTGAGATTAAAAGACAAAGTCTTCGACCTGAGTCCCATTTTAGTTATTGCTTTGTGCGTCTTCAGATAACTGAGGTAGAAAACTTTTCTTATAATTAGAATGGGGCCCAGTCATAGTTGGTCACGTGAGTAATTCTGCCTTCTAATTTATTTGTGTTTGTGATTGTACCCAAAACTGTTGTAGGCAAAAATGTTGTGCTATGTTTAATAACAAAAATGTGAGTATGAATATATAAATATTATAAAGAACCCCCAAAGTGGAATGACAAAAGAACACAATATTATGTCAGCTTAAGGCTGCAAATAGGTAACATATAGAAAATATGAGTCTGGAAGGTACATGACCTGTAAAGACCAGATGTGGCAGAGTTGTGGGAAGGGTCATTTGGAAGCAGCCCAAGGAAGCTGATCTCAATAAAGAACCTAGGGGAAAATAAAAACGTTAAATCTGGGGAAGCATCTAGGAACAAGAACAATTAACACTGTTTTAAGTAATTTCCTAAGTGCAGTAAAAGAATTAAATTTTTTCATTCCTTCTTTTAAGAACCAACAAGTTTGAGGAAATGGCTTTAATCTTTGGTTATAAAACAAGTCACACATGAGAAGTTAGATTTCTGTGCTAAATTAAACACAGCAACATCCCACCATCTTTTCCAGTTACTGTTATCTGTTGACCTAAGTGGCTTAATTTACTCCCAGTATCCACTCCTTGCAAAAAGTCTTGGTAATAGGAGGTTAAAAACATTTGCTTTGAATATAATTAACTACCCTCTGAGCAGGTTCCCCAAAGCATCAGTTTTGCCTTAGGGTCTGAGAGCACTTAAAGTAGTGATGTTCCTTACAAGAGAAAAAGAATATTGGAAAAGGAATTAAAACCGAGGGAAAAGAAGAGTTTGGGCACAGACGGCTTGGTTTGTAATAGGAAAAGAGGTCAGGAGTAACAAAGCATTCCATTTCATTTCTAAGATGAAAAATACCTACATATTGGCAGAAAAAGTCTGTGCTTCCGATTCAGCCAAGGAGGTCAGGTCAAAACTTTATCTTTTAAAGAAATAGATCATGTAATTGGTTGTTGAAAGTAATTGAAAGTTGGCACAATTGGAAAACCATTTCCCTGGAAGACTCACTCCTTTTAAATTGAGCAAATGTCAGAACCAGACATTAAAAAGCTAATGTTTGTCTTCTAATTCTCAGAGTCTTTATTGTGTGTGTTTCCTGTGGACTTGTGTACACAAACTTTCCCAGGTTTATGTAAATGGTTCATAACAGGCTGCCTCTGACCACTGATCCCTTCAATGGATGGAGCATTGCAGAAATTATTAGTGGACTTGAAATAGAAGGAATGGTTAGAACAGTGATTTGTAACTCTTTCAGAACAAACACCCTCTTTTTATAATAAGTATTCTTTGTGTATTCGCATTTGACTTCTGTTAATTTAAAAAAAAACAACACATAAAATATAACACAAATAAGGGCATTAATTTCTTCCAGTCCCACTTTTTCCTTAGGTTAAAAAAAAATTATATCTACCTATAGGTGATTGAATGGATAACATTTCTTTTTTTTTTTTTAAGAATATTTGCTTAGATACCATTTTGAGCTTTTCAGAAAAATATGACTCATTATGACATTACCAATGTTTTGGGGGGATAAAAGGGTTTTTTGTTATTTTGGGGTTTTGATCTTTCTCTTTTAAATATCTAATTAAACCATGTACAGGGCTTTAAAAATTCAAGTACTGCTAAAAGGCTTTCAACTTAAGTAACATTGCCATTCTGTATATCTTCCAGCCCTCGATGTTTACTCCCTACAGATAATTATTTTCAACTAATAGCTATTTATCCTGGTATAGACCTCCATATTGATAAATAATATGTTTGAATCCTTATTCTTTTTTGTTTTATTGAATTATAATTGATAAATAAAATTATAGTATATTTAAAGTGTACATAATGATGAATTTATATATATAATATATATATATCATGAAATGACTCCCCCATCTAGTTAATTAACACAACCATCACCTCACATATTTATGTTTTCTTGTGTGTGTGAGAACACTTAAGTCCTACTCCCTTACAAATTTCAATTTTACAATACAGTGTTACCAACTGCAGTCACCACGTTTCACATTACATCCTCAGATTTTATTCATCTTAAAATATTATTTGTCTTATTTATCAAAAAGAATTGTAACTGTGTGTGGTGATGGATATTAACTTATTGTGGCAATCATTTTGCATATATACATACATCAAATCATTATGTTGTACACTTAAAACTAATGCAATGTTATATGTCAATTATATCTCAATAAAAAAGGTGAAGGTTTTGTTAATTAAAAAATATTTTACATACACTAAACTTAGCTTCGGTTTTGATGTACAGTTCTGAGTCGATGTATAGATTCACGTAAGTACTGCCACAATCTAGTCAAAGAACAGCTCTATCACACCAAAAATCCCCCCCATCTTGAGTCCTCACCCCAACCCGAACCTCTGAGAACCACTGATCTAGCTGTAACCCGTCAGAGCAGCTTTCCCTTTTCCAGAATGTCTCAGAAGTAGAATCACACAGATACACACAGTGTAATCTTTTGAGACTGGCTTCTGTGGGGGGTCAATTCTTCACTGCAGTTTTACACGTCTTGTGACAGCTTTTATTCCAGACTGTCTTTGAGGCCCTTTGCTGTGATAATTCCAAGGCCATTTGCTAAGATGGAGGTAGCTACTCCCTCTGAGGGAGAGGGCAATTTCATTTACTGACCAGGCTTGTAATGATTTTAAGGCAAACTTGGGTAGGATTGCTTGAGCCTCCTTTGTAAGACTGGGGTTTTCTAAGGTGGCATTCCTCAGCTGTGACAAAAATCCACAGTCCTGGTTTTTGGTTTGTTTTTGTTTTTGTTTTGTTTTGTTTTAACCTGGATCTGCCTGCGTACCCATGGGTTAGGGCCCAGGGGAACGGACTTGAACATGCAGCCTATGCTGGCCACTGTGCTGTGGCCTTTGTCTCTCACTTAGGAGTCTCCCGTCTTCTGTCCGCACCTATGACACCGGCAGCTTTAATTGTTAGCTTGCGTGTAAGGTAAAGCCTCAGACCCTTCACAGTTCTTGATGCTCCCTCCATTTGGCATGATGCATTTTGGATCGTTACG
Organism: Mirounga leonina; assembly: GCF_011800145.1. NCBI lineage: Eukaryota > Metazoa > Chordata > Mammalia > Carnivora > Phocidae > Mirounga > Mirounga leonina. Next base: position 1,268,312 of record NW_023270702.1, read on the forward strand.
TTTTCGCGTGTACTAGTAATGCACTGACTTCCTAGGGCTGCCATAACAAAGTACCACAAGCTGGGTGGCTCGAAACAAGAGAAATTTATTGCCTCCCAGTTCTCGAGGCTACAAGTCTCAAGTCAAAGTGTCAGCAAGGCCATGTTCCCTCTGAAACTTGGAGGGGAATTCTTCCTTGCTTCTTGCCAGGTGCTGGTGGGTTGCCAGCAATCCGTAGAGTCGTTGACTTGCAGCTGTATACTTCAATCTCTGTCTTGGCATCATGTGGCCTCCTCCCGGTGTGACTCTGTCTTCCCATGGCCATCCTCTTATATGGGCACCAGTCGTATTGGGTTAGGGATCCATCCTATTTTAGTATGACTTCCTCTTAATTAATTACATCTGCAACAATCCTATTTCTAAATAGGGTCACATTCTTAGGCACTAGGGGTGAGGATTTCAACATATCCTTTGGGTCAGGGGACACAATTCAACCCATAACAAATAGTTCATCTCTTTTTATTGCTAAGTACTATTCCATTAAGATTGGATGTACCACCATTTGTTTATCTACTTGCCTGCTGCAGGACATATGGGTTGTTTCTAGGTTTGGTAATTATGAGTGATGTTATTATAAACATTTGCACACAGAGCTTTATGTGAGCAGAGTGTTTGTTTCTCTAAGGTAAATATCTAGGAATGGAACTGCTGGATCAAATGGTCACTATATCTGAAACTGTTTAACTTTTTAAGAAACTGTTTTCCAAAGTGGCTGTAGCATTTTGGATGTCCCCCGGCAGTATATGAGAGTTCCAGTTGCTCCTTATACTCACAAGAAGTTGATATTATCATTTTAAAAACTTTTGCTCTGTGTGTGTTCATGTGTGTGTGTATGCGTGTGTGTGTTACCATTCAAATACCCATATAGTGCTATCCCATTGTGACTTTAATTTATTTTTTGCTAGTGACTAATGATGTCAAGCACCTTTCATGTGTGTATTTGTCACCTGTATATCTTGTTTGGTGTGATTATTCACATCTTTCGCTCTTTTAGTTTGTTTGTTGTTGTATTTAGAGAGATTTGGATATATTCTGAGATTTGTATATATTCTGAGATTTGTATATATTCTATACAAGCCACTTGATAGAGATGTGATTTGAACACACTTTCTCCCAGACTATGGGTTATGTTGTATTTCATTTTCTTAACAATGCCCTTTGCAAAGCAAAACATTGTAATTTTGATGAAGTTCAGTTTATCATTTTTCTTTTCTTGTATAACTTGTGCTTTTTGGTGTCATACATGTGAAATCTTTACCAAACCCAATGTCACAAAAATATTCTCCCGTGCTCTCATGTAAAGATTTTATATCCTGTGTTTTAAATTGGAGTCTATGATCCATTTTGAGTTAACTTTGCATAAGGCGTGAAGTTGAATTTATTTATTTGCCAGTGGAACTCCAATTATCCCAGCATCATTTGCTGAAAAATTACCCTTTTTCCATTGAATTGTCTTTGTACATTTCTCAATTGACTATTTGTGTGGGTCTATTTCTGAACTCTATTTTGTTTCATAGATTTATGTTTCTATGCTTCATCAATACCATACTATTTTGAGGTTTAGAGTATATTTAAAAATTGAGTAATGTAAGCCCTCCAACTTTGAATTTGCCAAAACTGTTTTGGCTATTCCAGATATTTCTCCATTCAATATGGATTTGAAAATCAACGTGTCTATATCTACAAGAAACCCTTGCTATGGTTTGATTGGGATTGTGTTTAATCTATAGATTCATTTGAGAAGAATCGACAACTTAAATATACTGAGCTTTCCAATCCGTGAACTCAGCATGTCTCTCCATTTATTTAAATCTTTGATTTATTTCATCAGCATCTTATAGTTTTATAATTTTTACTTTCAATAGTCATGCATATCTTAAATAAGTTACGATACCCAAAAAAAGTCTATTACTTTAACCCAAATATTTATTGCTACTCTTTAAAATTCACTTAACTTTCCCTTTGCTGCTTCTACCAATCTTAAAATATTATATCTTACACTTTGCCTAACCTTATTAGATTCCTGCAGAGAAAGATACGCCATAGCCAAAAAAAAACCTTCATAAGTGTTACGCCTTGTCCTCGCTCCTTTAGATTCACTATGGCTCTGCAAAGGTAGGGGTTACAGGACCGTGATAAGAAAGAAATTTGGCTTTGCTTTATTTATAGGTTATTTTGGTGGTATCTTCCAGTAGGCAGGTGGTGTTGTGCTAGGAAATCACTCCAGGAGCTGTGACAGTCCTTTGCAACCATGAAGACTGAAGCCAAAAGCAAAAAAGTGTGAGAAGGAGCATGGAAAGAACCTAGGTCATTGCTGATAATGTTAAGCCACCAAACGAATCTTAGGACCAAATAGTCCCAGATGTTCTTGTCAGTAACTGTACATGTCATTATGGTTTGAGCTCAGTTAATCAGGTATTCGGTTATTTGCAGCTGAAAGACCTCCTGCTACGAGTAACTGGTGTTGCCAACCATTCTCTTGTGCACCCCACCCCTCTTATGCTTTATCCACAGCAGGTGACATATCACTATTTTCCTGGATCTTCTCGTTTGCTCTTAGTTTTTCTCCGAGTCTGGAGTGCCTTCTGCTCCCTCCCCCAACTTCCTTCCTCTACCAAACCACCCTCATAGGAAGGTTCCAACCAAAGGCCATTTCTTCTAGGAGAATTTTCTGACTACGCATACCTGTCCAGCCCTGACCACATTCACACATACATGTTGACACACACACACAATCTTTATCTACAGAATATTGATTGTAAGCACTCATGCAATGCAGCATGTTGCTGAATGCCACAACAAAATCTGAAGTTCATTGATTGCTTAGTTTTTGCCAGCCACCATGATAAGTATCTTATTTGCTCTGTCCTTTTTAATCTCTATGGAAAGTTTACGAATTAATTGCTCTTACTGTCTTCATTTTTACCAAAGAACAAATCAGGTTTAAAGAAGCTTAGTAAGTTTCTCAAGGTCACACAGACAGCCACTAAGTAGCAGAGTTATAAAAATTCCAACCTAGGTCTAACTCCAGACTGGAACTGATGTAGAGAGCATTACGCAGAACTGAGCGTGTGTGGCACAAAACATTGCTTTATTTTCACTAGACTGCGTATCATGAGAGGAGAGACGGTCTTGAATTTCACTGTGTTCCCCTCTCTGCTGGCATGTGCCCAGCACGGAGACACAATGAATGCACCCGTTGATCAATGGGCAGCCATCCTCTCTGACTGCCAGAGCTCCCACCAGCTTGCTGTCAGTACTACCCCAGGCTCCGGCTGTAGCCTTCCCTTCTCTACAAACACACCCATCCTTATTAGCCTTGGACCAGCCTTGGGAGAACTGTGATAAGTTAATTCACACTAGGACGTTAGCAACTGACAATGGTTGTGGTTTCCTTCTCTAATGTGTATTTCTTAATAATGGACTTTTGGAGAAAGTGCTGCTGAACCCAAAGAAATGTCTCTTTCACGGTAAAATGTCAAGCACATTATGAGATTGTTGAAGGTAAACTGTGTTGGATATACATTCAGGAAACATTTTTTGAACAAATTTTGGCAAGCTGGTTGTTATAGTGAGAGGGGTGGTGTGAAAGAAGCAGTCTCCTCAATATGAAAGCATTTCATTCTCTTCAAGACACATGGGGCTTTTTTATTGATTTTTCTCAGAGAAGCGTCCAGATGCTTTACCACCCTAATCTTTTCTGGGTGAAGTATTATAAATTTAAAAATGCCACTGCCTTCTCCCCATAACCTGGCTAATAGTGAATATTAAGGTTTACATAAATACTTAAATAATTCCCACATTTTCATCTAAATTCCTATTTATTAAGCAACTGTAAATTCATTAGGCACAATTCTGTGTAGCAACAATTTTAAGAAATAAAATATTTGTCCATGTAGGATCATCTGTTGAATTGGAACTATAGGACTGAATTTTAAATTTACTATAGAAATAAACTAGGACATGGTTTCTCAAACTTTTCTGATCATAAAAATTTTGATGGATACTTATTAAAATACAGACTTCACTCCAGACCTTCAGTCTCCAGAAGATACTTATTGAGAACAAGTGGAACATGCTGAACTAGGACAAGTGTGTCAGCTGTTGTTCAGTAAAGATTTAACACTTGGGCTCTGGGATAACCCATTTTGTGAGATCATGCTGGAAAACATTTTTCTTCTCTTTCCCAACTTGCTCTTTCCCCAAAGAACATTATGCCACGCACTCTTAAATGCTGATTAAAAAAAAAAAGATAAGAATTCTCACTGAAGAGTCAAAGACAATAAACAATTATACACAGTATGTTAAGTGCTGAAATAGAGATAGTGCAAGATACTATGGCATTTAGAGAGGAGGAAATGCCTTGTCTGAGTATTTAAGGCAAATTTGACCTCTACAAAGGTGAGATCATTCGACATAGAAGACATAAGAATAAAGACTTAGGGCCTTAAAGAAACCCGGTGTTTTCGGAGCACTGTGAAATGTCTGGCACGGTTGGAGCCCAGCGTCAAGTTGGGAAAAGTGGGGATACATGAGGCTGGTGAGATGTGGATTGTGAACAGCCTTACATACCACCTCGAAGAGGCTGGACTCAGTCTTGCAGACAAGAAGATGCTGTTGGGAAGAAAACTAGATATCCCCAGCACTGGATATAAAATGACTTCAAAATATAACTTGACAAGAATGCCTTAGGACTGGAGTTTAAGGGGACTTTGTTCTGAGCTAATGTTCTACATTAGTCAGTTTTGGGCTTTGCTAATCTAGTAGAGACACGTCTCAGCTGACAGCTTGTATAGAAGCTCAATGTGCAAAATAGATAAAAGGGGTGCTTTGGTTGATGCAGGACACTCAGCCCCATGGCAGTATTCCTGTAAACACGGGTTCTAGGGAACAGCCTGCAAATCAGAGTTCTATGCTTTCAGGAAACTGAATGATTGAATGGATATTTAGGATCCTACTGTAGAAGCGTAATTTTGATGTTATCTTTGAAGAGAACCGCTTCAACTATGTCTAGTACAGCTCCTTCCATGCAGCATCCTTCAGGAGATGCTTGGGGCACTGAATCAAGTCTGACTAGGTTTTAACACTTCCGGGGAAGGGGAAGCACCCACATTCTCCTGTAGTTTACTCTCTGTTAAACAGGCTCATTCATTAACTACTTCTTTATGACAAGTAAGCATCTTTCTGATTTAAGCAAGGTTTATTGGAATAACCAACTTAATATTATAGCTATCATGTCAACTTCTGTTCACTTTTTAGGTTTCTTCAATCTTTGTTTAAAACAACTCTCCTACCCTGCTGGGTTTCCACTCCCCCACACGCATTCCAATTTGTCAATGTTGCCTCTTGAAAACATGATCACCAGATATAGGTCCAACATTTCTTTCCCGACTTCTTGCCTCCCATTACTACATATGGATTTATAAAAAAAAAAAAAAAAGTGAATTTATCATGAAAGGGCCTCATCAGGGGCTTTTATGGTTAATATTACCATAAAATATATCAAAAAAGAATATCCATGAAATAGAGTAAAAATGGCATTAAAAAGCAGTGTTAAGCCAGACATTGACTCACTACGTTAACATTTAACGTCATAGCAAAAACTGGTATGTTGTCATGATTACCACCTTGTGTGTGTGTGTGTGTGTGTGTGTACAAAAAATAAGAACCTAGGAGAATAGTGAGAGAACATAGCAGAGGCTCAATGTTTGTTGAATGAATTAAGTGGAAAGCCACATACCAAGGGAAATGGACATATCTTTAGTTTGGGGATCTCAGATTTGTCCAACTCAAGGGTTTCCAGTCTTGAAGGAACGTAGGCACTCAGCCAGGGCAAACTGCAAGGTCCCTGACAAGAAGGATCCAGTGATTGGGACATGAAGTAGTCAAGGAAAAGTGTTGGACATTTTAGGAAGGCCATTCCCACTGTCCCATCTGTGGTGCTGACTTCACGTCAGGGCCCTGGTTTCTAGGCAGAAAGATGGATGCATACTCAGGTTTATTACTTCACATGAATGTGGTGGGGTGGGAGGGAAAGAAATGTTTCAGGACAAGAGCACTCTGGAAGCTTTAGCATCACCATGACGTGTTCTGGGCTGACAGGGCAAGATGCTTCCACGTTGATGCTCTAGGCATGCCAATGTCAATGTGCAGAGATGTCCCCCACCACTCCACTTTGCTCCCCTCATCATACAAGTATAGTCTCTGAAGATTTTTCTTTCTTTTCTTCAAAACTATTTTAAAAGAATAAAAGTAGAGGATACTTTGGATAATAAATAGTGCTAACTGAGGGTCTGTCAAATCTAGCTCTGACTCCTTAAGAAGCGAGATGACTGGGGCACCTGGATGGCTCAGTCGTTAAGCGTCTGCCTTCAGCTCAGGTCATGATCCCAGGGTCCTGGGATCGAGCCTCGCATCGGGCTCCCTGCTCCGTGGGAAGCCTGCTTCTCCCTCTCCCACTCCCCCTGCTTGTGTTCCCTCTCTTGCTGTGTCTCTGTCAAATAAACAAATAAAATCTTTAAAAAAAAAAAAAAAAAGAAGCAAGATGACCACTCAGCATGGACTCTGAACTTCTTAGGAGGTAAGTCATCTTAAGGGTGGTGAAGGAGGGGACAGGAGGCTGTTTGTGTGTGTGTGTGTGTGTTTGGGTGTAAGGCCAAAGATTCACTGGCATGAATAACTCAAGAATTCAACAGGTTCCTTAAAAATGAAGGAGAAAGCTCTAATAACTAGTGTTATCCATCTGAAGAAATAACTTCAGTTATACATTGATTTCTTTGATAGACTGAACAATTATGCAAAAATAAACAGTATTACTTTCCTAACTACTGACCAGAAAGACCAAGCCATACTCACATCAATTGCTTATTTTAATGTCAAATGTTTATTTCTATGCCATAGTTGCCTCAGCACAATTTGTAAAAGAAAAGAATCCCCAAAATGATTTTTTTGGTCAGGATATTTTCTCCGCAGTTATAAGACAAAAAGAAACACCTCGGTATCAAGAATTACCATTTCTTCCACATCATTCTAATAAGTTGCATCTAAATATTTTCCTTGGACGTCATTTTTTTAAGAGTGGAAAAATATCCACAGGGGGAAAAATGTTTGTATTCATGAAAATAAATTTGGGATAGTCTTTGCCAGAGAATATATCTAGAACATCTTTGTTTTGGTACACTATATCACTAATTGCCATATTCTTATTATTTGATATAACAGGCATACTTTATTACATAAAACAAAGTGCACTGAAAATGGACAATGTTAGAAACAAACTAGAATTTGGTGTATCTTAAATCTTCTGGTGATTAGATATGAGCTGGAGCGCCAGTATATAAATTTCATATCAATACAAATGCAACTCTCTTCCGTGATGAAAATGCACTTAGCAGCTTAGTTCTTTTTGCTTGACCAGATAGGGCATCCAGTACAACTGAAACAACCTGATAACAATTTTTTTTTTTCAATAAAAAGGAATGCTCTGGTTTCTTAACTGGCTCCCACATTTGAGGGAGCCAGAAGATGGCATTTGCTCTTTATTTCTCTTGTCTGATTTGAGACACAAATCCACCAAGGTTCCTCCAGCGGAAGTAGGCGCCACACCTCAGATCACCAGGCCCTTGGGGAAGGAAGCCTGTTAAATAAGTAAATCTGTGATGTGCGGTGGGGGGCCCAGCACCTCGAAAACAGCGTGGTGGTTGTGCACAGAAATCCCTTCAGCAGACTCAGGGAAAGGATGAGAGTTCTTTAAGTTCATGCACATTTTATTGAGTAGTAATATAAAATGCTTTTTCTTTGTCATTGTTACAAGTGCATGCTTTGATTGCCAACATTTCAGAAGTCAAATTACAAAGGCAAGGCTTTAGGCTGTAGTGAATTACTTGGGCACTTATACAATTGTTAAAAAATATGAATGGACTTTTGTTGTTGTGGTTTTCAGAATGAGCCAGTTGTAACCCGTAACTGATATACAAAGGGAAAAAAGTGAAAAAAGTACATATTTTGTGGCACCTGACAGAACAGAACAAAATAACTAAACCATTATGACATTAACAGTTACCATGCATTTAGAGTTTCACATGTAACTACAAACTTATTTAAATGTCACAAGGTTTGCTAAACATGCTCACCATCTATATATGTGCACTGACAAGCTTATGTTAAAAACTTTTAAGAATACTCTCCCCTTTAGATTTTTTCAAAGCTTTTTTGATTACAAAATTTCAAAGGCATTAAGCATTTTAGAGAATATAAAGTACGCCAGGATACATACATTTCCAGTATATGTCAGACCACTAAGCGCATTGCAGTCCCATACAGGCCGATACAGCCATTTTTTTTTTCTTAAAAAACATGCATAGGCAGATTTTTTTTTTTTTTACAGAATATAGATGCTTTATCACTGTACTTAATATGGTGTCTTGTTCACTATACTTAAAAATGCACCACTCATAAATATTTAATTCAGCAAGCCACAACCAAGACTTGATTTATCAACAAAAAAAAAACCCCTAAATATAAACAGCAAAAAAAGATAGATGTAATTATTCCAGTTTTTTTAAAACTTAAAGAAAAGATACTCATTGCTAAATTAATAAGGTAAGTGTTATATGGAAAGAAGGGCATTCAAGCACACTAAAGAAACCTGAGGTAAGCATAATCTGTACAAAATTAAACTGTCCTTTTTGGCATTTTAACAAATTTGCAACATTCTTTTTTTTTTTTCTTTTTCTGTTTTTTTTTTTTTTTTTTTTAAGACTGCCTAATTCATTTTATAGCCATTGTCTGACAAGAGTAGCAAAACATTATCAATAAATAGTCCTTATTTAGTTTGTACATCATTTTGTTAAAAATGTTTGATGTCATCCATTTTTAGTGCTGCAACTGTAAACGTACAATAGAGTAAGAAATTAGACAAAGTTTTCGTGTCCAGTAACATAATAAAAGACCTTTCATTAACCTATCTAGAAGTCCCCAATGCAGTAGGAAAACATGTTCATTCCCCTAACATTGCAGTATATACTAGCATTAGCTTTCTTTTTTAAATTTTTTTTCCTATAAGCATTTTTAAAAGGCATACCCAAAGGAGGTGTTTAATCACCACCCCCACCAAAATATAGTTTATTATCTCTCTCCCTCTTTTTTAATGATAGTGTAAACTGAATCCAATTCCTGGCCCCCAGAGCAAATAAGCTACCGTCAGAGGCAAGAACATCCAACTGCTGATACGCAGCAATCCCCATCATGCCCTGCAGCTCAAAAAAAAAAAAAAAGTGAACAGGAAGTGGTCACTGGATATTGCTGCTATTACTGCCATTGCTGTCCGTGCCGTTAGTCTCTGAGGCGAGAGCCTTGTTGATGGAGTTAAGGTTGGCGTCAGAGGGCATGGCATCTCTGCGAGGTGGCATCCTCTCGTTAATTCGGTCTAAGCCCTTGGCCTCCTCGAAGCTAGTGATCTTATGTTGTGGTGAAAATCCTTTGATTGCTAAACAGAAAATCATTAAAAAGAAAGAAAAATTAGGTTAGCCAGAGGAAAACAAAGGGCACAGCTGTTGCATCAGGTGAGGTTAGAGATTTCGCAGTGAGTGAGGGAATCCTTTAGTAGAGAACAAAACGACAGGACCTGAACACAACACAACAGAGTCCTTACCATACCCGAAGATAACCAAAAGTTTGGAAAACAGCCAATGTCTCTTGCCAACCAAAATGTCCTCTTCGAGCTAGTAAGATGTAAACATTGCTCTGGTTCTTCATGAGAGTTTAGATCAATGACATCCGAAGTGGACATGTCAAGAGGAAAGCTGCTACCGGGGACAGGAATCGAGACTTAAAATCAACTGGCCACATCATTGGCTGATCACTGCATCAGACAGCCTAACCTCAGACAGACCGTAACACAGCCTTCCTCTGGCTATCCCACTGTACCAGTAATGGCAAAGTCAGGAGAGTCAGGCGAGCTATGCCTAGAAGTCTAGTAGAGAGCTTTAGAGCAGAAGCTAAAAGGAGCTCTAAAAGGAATTAACTTTAGGGCATTTCCATGCCACCTCAGAATCCCAGAAAGACTTTCTTGGCAAACAACTCAACGGTTGCATGAAGAAAAAAAAAAAAAAAAAGAAATTGTAAGCTCCTGTTTCTCTAACTCAACTTTGGAAGCATGTGGGGGTGACAAGGTAAGAGAAACTGAGAAAAACCAAGATTGGATCACCAAGCAGAAAAACGGTGTCCGCCCTTCAGCAGCAAAACAGGTCAAACTGATGTTCATCTGGTAACATTACTGCCTAACTCAAAGCAAAACTCTTTCTTAGTAGATCAATGCAGATGTAAGCGACGCTTCAAGAATAAGGGGAAAATGCCTTTCACAACTTCCAGCAAAAATGACAGGATCGGTTTGGGCCCTACTCAGTGAAAACATGGCATTCTCAAGGGGGCATATGGATATTTGATTTTTTTTTCATTAACCCTTAGTGTGCTGCAGAGATAGATCAGGCATTTGTGCAAGAAACTTAATGACTTTTTCAGTGGGTGCACCCACCAGCGAGCTGAAAACAGAGCACATACGGGGAACCAACAATGACGTCAGTTTGCTTTACTTCCTGTGATGTGCAAGCCAGATACTGAAGGGCCAATCACGAGTGCTGAATTGGGCTGCATCTCCATGGCTGATCGGGGACAATTTCAGGGTACCTTTATCCTTCCCACCTTATTTGGGGAAAAAAAAAAAAAAAAAGGAAAGCAGTTTCAAGCTGAAACTTTGCCAGCCAGTCCTACACAAATGTGCAGTGCCTTTCACTAATATGGATGAGATTCTTAAAAGATCTACACCGTTGCTTCCAAACTCATTAAAGGATGCGAAATAGTTTGTTACCCCTCTGCATTTTAAAGGTTAGCAAAATGGTGATTAGTCAACTGTGAGAGGAAGAAGATGGGGAAACGAGGAAAGACCAAGGCCCAAAGCAAAGCTTCTTAATTCTTCTCTAATTTGGTAATAAACTGCAAAATAATAGAGCTGTCTAATGAGCACCCACCCTGAATACTCAATTATTTTGACAAAATAATGGCACAAAGTGGTATTCTATTCTTTTTCTAAACCACTGTGAATATCATTTCATCATAATGAATAAATACAGAAGTTTGTCAACATGATAATTTATGAAGCGATTTTATTAATTTAAATGGTAAAAGAGGCATCCCAGGGTTTTAAGAGCCAATAGGGTGAGAGCGTAGAAATTGAAACTCTAGCTGGAACAATGGATATGTCCCGAATGGGGCTCTGTCTCTAATCAAATCTCTAACCCTGGTCTGGAAGAATGTGCTCTGCTGTAGTTGCTGGTCAGACAATGGGTATTAGCAATTTACATTGGTAGTATACTTAACACAACACAGAGTCACAGAAACCACAGAAAACAGCCAAACTATCAACAAGAATGCACACTGCAGATTAGAATTTGCCAAGAGGAATAGAGAATTCCCACATAAATAGCAGTTTATTCACTGCTATTTAGGAAGCAGTTGTATTTTCTCTTACAGTGCTATCATTTCCCCTACCGTAACCAAATCATATGCAAATTCGACAGTCTAAAGTGGCACTTTTTACAACGGATTGAAGGACCATATGCACACAATTTTGGGAAAAAATAAAAAAAAAGTGATCTTGCAAGAACAAAATACAACTGAAGAATTTTGTTTTAAAGGGGAACTTCAAAGTATTCTTTTTAAAATTTCCGGAGGGTATGGTATGGATAATATTAAAAACTATTTTGATAGGCAGTCCTCTCATAACTGTATATTGCTCAAGCACTTGATTCAAAAGTAACTTCTAGAGGGCCAACGCTGTTGTCCTCTTGCAGCGCAAGGACACAGTGGGTGGGGTACAATTCCTGATTCTCTGTATAGCGCCTAGCACTGTGCCCGGTGCCAAGCAGACACTCAGTGAACCATCAACTGAGTGAGGACTGGACAGTCACTGTTCTTGTCATGGCCACGGCCACAACCACTGGGGATTTTTGAGCTCTTTATAATATCTTAACGGTGCTAACCGTCCTACAAATACCAGTAGGTTAAAATTTGTGAGACTAGCAGAACTGTTTATCTCAGACATAGCTGTCTCACGTTGGAATATTTTTTTGAGACATAAATTAATGTTGAACTACAACAAAGCACTATTCAAATGAACACTTTTTTTTTTTTTTTTTTGGCTAGAAACTTCTGGAGACGAGATTTAATAAAGCTGTTTTTCCTCTCTTCTTTTCAGTGCTGACTGAAAATGATTCGAGGGAGGGACATGGTTCAGCTCAAAGAATATTATTTTATGTGATATTTGTCCAAACAGCTGCCATAACTCCCACCCCACATCGTTCAAGATATGTAATCCTTTGGTTTTCTGTGACTACACTAGGTTCGTTGTGTACAAAGTCAAACATAGCGTTAAGGGGAAAAAAACCAAACAAACAAACCATAAAAGGACATTTTCCCCTTTAAAGCAAGAACATTTTGGTTAATACTGAGCCACAACTGTTAGCCCAACACCCACACACTCTGTACAAGCTACAGCAAAAAAATAAAAAATAAATAAAAAAATGAATACACCCAGCAGAGCCCTTATCTGTTGCAGGTACAACAGAAAGGGGACTGGCCAATTTACCTTCATCAGCCTCAATAGCCTCAACAGTAGCTGAAGAGAAGAAAGGGGGTGCAAAATGAATGAGAAAAATGAGCAGAGGATTTTTAACTCTAAGAACAAATCAGTGACGATCAAGGGAGCTCAGAGAATTAATGTTCCTGTAAGTGCTGGGTTCTGGCACAGACAACAAAACAGAAATGGTAAAAAGAAAGGAAAAAACATGACAAAAATGAGAAGTTTATTTTATGAGCTGGATACACCAATCTGAGTGAACTGTGTTTGTTCATGAAATAAATGACAACATGGTCAACCCTTTTGAAAAACAGGACAATTTTCTTTTGTTTAGATTGAATCAGTGAGAGACTAGGTCAATCTTAGTCTGACACAGAACGTATAATAAAACCACTACTATGCCTGGCGATTTATGATTTGAAAATACCAGACAAAATGGCACAACTCGAAGCAGTGTCATAATATCAGTGGGATGATTCACACTATTTAATATTAAATAGTGTGATTCCTAGTGCAGTGGAAAAGTAGAGTGTGCACATGTGTGTGCGAATCTAGAGGAAGAATAAAATCAATGCATCCGAGCTGATAGTGCATGTAACTCCTTTAAAGACAAACACAGAGCTTGTCTGGAGTGGTGAGAGAGAAGGGGAAAAGGTGGGCAACAATATATATAGACTGGACTTCCTTTGCCAGGGAACCCAATTTAAAGTCAGTTTTCCTTACTGGAATACCATCTATGGAAAGGAAATTCTTGAAATGCTACTATAATCAAGTGGTAACATGTCAGTTGCAGTAATAATTCTATCAGAATTTTAAAGAGGCAGCTCAAATACTGAAACCTCAGCATATTTCAGAGGCAACACTTTAAAAGCCCATTGCTTTCTCAGCAATTTTCATAATAAGGTTAGGGTCTATATTCTCACTAATACAGGTGTATGAATCTTTCCATGTTATTAAGGCTAGTTGATATTTCCCTAATTAAGGGCTAAAATGCAAAACTTCTCTGTAACTCCAAAATGTTTAATATTAAAATTCTACCCCTTGGCTCTAATTTGCATATTTCTTGTAATTTAAGGTTTTAAAACTAGAGCAACTGCCAAATGTGCACTATAATTTCCTTACAGTGCATTCTAAATTCCTTCTGATAAGAATGTAAAATGTTTACCACCATGGAGAAAAGCTAAACAGTAAAGCTTTAAGCAGTTTCTTCTTTTTGACAATTTGAAATCCAGACAGTGGATTTTGAAATTGTTTTAATGGATGTGGTTTAAAATATATATTGCGTTTTCAAGTTCTCAGGACGCATGAGGTTCCAGCCTATATGTCTGTTATATTGTATGTGTTTGTGCATGCGAGAGTTCAACACAGAATAACACAAACCAACGGATTCAACATAAAGTAACAGAAAAGAAAACTGAATAACCTAATTTAAAATACAAGTGAAAATCTAGAAACAAAACAAAGAATTTTAAGAACTTAAATAACTTAATTTCAGAAATAAAGCAAAAATCTGGAACCACACCAGCACCAACGTATCAGTAATATGCACTGCCCATTATTAAATGTATCCTTCCAAAGCAAATGTGACCCATAGTCTCTGATAATACACTTGCTGTACCTTAAAAATGTGCTTATCAGAAACTATGCAGATTTCAGTCTTTTAGGTAGTTGTGAATTTTGTGCATACAAATGATCCATTTATGCTAACTTTTTTAGAGAGCATGTTTATTTTGGTGGGAGAAATTTTGTTTTTTTTTTAAGTTATTAGAATAATTTTTAGTTACAAATTCAGGGGGAAATGGACTTCTATGCATTGTCCTATCTTCATTTACAAATTTGTGTCTTTTTGTGGAAACCAGAGACACTGATTTTGGAATAAATTCATGTGAACATAAAGAAAACTATAGTGATGCTGAGCATGACTCTCTACATAGAAGAGGTGTGTCTAAATCATGTAACCATAGGAATACTTGTATCTTCTAGATTGAAGGACAGAGATATGGAAAAAAAAAAAACCACAAAAAAAGATTCAGGGAAAGATATGGGAAAATAAGCAAGAGGCTGAGATTAGTTTTCAAAATGTTATAACGGATTTTTGTTTTATTGATTTTTTACTCATTGATTTAATTAAAGTCTAATCTAAGAGCAAATTTTCATCATGTATTATTAAAATTGGACTCTAATTAATGACGGTATTGGTTAAAATAGATAGCAAGACAAAATCACAAACGTAAAAGAATATACAGTGCTCTGCTGTCTGATGTGGTGGCCATCAGTCACATGTGGCTGCGTAAAGCAAATTAATACAAATTAGCTGAAATAAAAACTCCCGTTTCGGTCTCTCAGTGGTACTAGCTGTATTTCAAGTGCTCCATAGCCAGATGTTGCCAGTGGCCTCTGTACGGATACAGAAATTTCCATCATCACAAAAAGTTCTACTAGACAGCACTAGTCCAGAAAGCTACACATTTTAATTAAAAAAAAAAAAAATCTCTATCTTAAAAGAAGATATTTTTTTCAAAAATGCAATGTGGTTCTACTCAGTCTCTTATGTTTTGGATGGAGCAATCAGAGAAAAGACACATAGGACTCCCAACTTCTATTCAAGTAGATAATGAAGTCACCCTTTTGATGGCCTTCCGTTCTCCACTACAATACGACCTAGGGCCGTGTATTTACGCGTGTGTTTATTGATTTATTTTTTTTCAGTCACACAGATAGCCGGAACATTGAGCAGAAACGTAATTTAAGAAGTTGTTTTTAGCAGCGGAATGGCTCAAAGCTGTCAAAGCTATCCCGCGTGCGGCCAGCCTCGGTGGGCTGTCCCGGGCCTGCAGGTGCGGTGATACATGGGCGATGGCGGGGTGGGCGGTGGGTGGGGGCGAAGACTGCAGTCCGGGGACGAGGGAGCTATTCTGTCCAACAAGACTGGTCAAACTGATGGGGGGTTTCAGCCCTTCTTCCGGCTGAGAGGAGCTGAAGACTGAGGCCGCCCTTAACGTGGGTGAAAAATCAGGGCTCTAAGGACCCCGCGGCCTGAGCTGCCCCGCACACACTCGTACCACTGGGCCTGCTTACCGCTTTGCAGTGTCTGCTTCCCTCCAGAAAGCACTCCGCTGGGGAGCATGCCCGTGGGGGTCAAGCCTTTCAGCGTCAGCACACTCTCGCTCTCTTCTCTGCAAAGGCACAAGGGGAGGGGGGGCATTAACTTGGATTTTCTTTCAAAAAAAAAAAGAGAGAAAAATGCATAGTGGAACTCGCATTTACCTCCACCTAGGCTCTCTGGATTTTTTTTTTTTTTAAGATTTTATTTATTTATTTGACAGACAGAGATAAAGCAAGAGAGGGAATACAAGCAGGGGGAGTGGGAGAGGGAGAAGCAGGCTTCCCGCCGAGCAGGGAGCTCCACGCGGGGCTCAATCCCACGACCCTGGGATCATGACCTGAGCCAGAGGCAGGCGCTTAACGACTGAGGCACCCACGCGCCCCTCAAACGTACTGTTTTTATACACTCATAAAGAAGCCATGTCACGTCAATGGACAGCTGCCATGCTAGTTTTTATACACTTGCGCTGGCTCAGCCTCTTCCGAGTCCCAAAGATACAGAAAACAATTCATATTTTGTAAGCAGGCATCGCCATACAGAGTGTTTGCTGGGCATCCACCGTGACACCCATAAATATGTTAAAAATGAGCCCCACAGAGTGCTGATGTAAGTTTTCCAGCCAAGGCTCAGCAGAAATGAGTGGAACTTATTTCTCTCCCGAGAGAAAACCAAAGAGTATATATGAGAGATAAAAACAAACAACTCTGCAGTTTATAGAATAGGGAACTAGAAGTTACATTCAGGGGGCTATTAAATAATTTTGATATCACATGATAAGTAGACCAATAATGACCACCAGCCAGGAAAGCAACCACCTTTTCTTTTCAGCAGTGTTTCCCCCCACTGATTTGCTAATAGAACATTATTGTCTTACTCATTGTGACGATTGTTTTGCAGTCTTCTGTACATCATCATTTCAATGCTGTTTATTAGTCACAGCACTATTAATCACTTTGATTTATTAACAAATCATCATGATTAAATAACCATGAAATAGGAGTACGCTCATCTCTTTGCACGTAGCAGACACTAATTCTACAATCAGAAAGTGTTTATAATACAAACATATATATAACATCTGCAATATGTAGAACTACCAAAGTCACGTTTTTATAAAGCTATCTCACGTGACCCAAACAGAAGTCTTAAACTATCCCCCCAAACCAGCTACTTCCACAACCTTCCTTCAACTTCATCTTTTCGTTAAGCTTCAAGAATCACCCCTTCGCTCCTGTCATGTCCTTTCTCCACCTCCTCGCACTTTCATTCAACCAGCAAACCTTGAGGGCTCTACGCTCAAAATATTTCCAGCAGCTTGCCATTCTCACAATCCTATCACTTCTCTTTTTAAAACAGCTTTATGCAGTAGAAGTAACATCCCATATAATTCATCCATTTAAAGTATGTAATTTAATCAATGATTTTTAGTGCATTCACAGCGTCGTGAAACAATCACCTTAATCAATTTTAAAATATTTTCATTGTCCCCAAAAGAAAACCTGTGTCCATTAGAGTGGCTCTCCATTTCTTTCACCCTTATATAACCACTCATCTACTTTCTGTACATTTGCTTCTTCTGGATGTTTCAGATAGGCGGAATCATACAACGTGTAGCCTTTCACGGCGGCTGACTTCTTTTGCTTCCCACCAGCATCTCTTGCCTGGATTTTTCCAGCAGCTTCTTTACTGGTCTCCCTGCTCCATCCTCATCACGCTCCCTGCCCCCATCCCTGTCTATTCTCAGTGTAGCAGACAGGCTGGGCCTTTTAATACGTATGCAGATCCTGCCACTTCCTATTCAAAGCTTTCCCAAAGCTTCTCCTCTCATTAAGGGTGAAAGGCAAAATCTTTAGGTTTGACCACAGCCTTTGAAAACTAACTCCCACCCCACGCTCTCCTAACCTCACCCATCTGTCGGACTCCATTTCCTACCAGTGTCTACTTCCCTTAGTGTCCCTCCAACACATCTGGTACACCTCGCCTCAGGGCTCTACCCTTGTTTGGCACACTCTCCCTCCAGTATCTGCATGGCTCACTACCTCCCTGCCTTCGAACCTCTGCTCAAGTATAGCCCTCTAAGTGAGGATTTCTTTAGAAGGCTATTTATATACTCCCTATCTCCCCTTGCTGATTTTATTTTTACCTAAAGCACTTATTACCCCTGAAAAACTATGCAGTTTATTTATTCTGTTGCTGTTGTTGTTTTAAGTATCTAGACCAGAACAGCACCTGGTACATAGTCCACACTCAAAACACATTTATAAAGTAATGAGTAAAAGAAATAGAATGGAGAGTGGCAGTGTTAGGTCTGAGATGGCCATTAATCATTGTTTGCCCTCATGTAGGTACTGCAACCTTTTCAGGCTTCTGCTGTCAAACCAGGAGAGATCACATAAAGAAGAAATCATCTTAAATGCTAATATATGGATTTGGAAATTGGGAGTACCTCTAAAGAAATGAACATATCTTTTTCTTTGCATTCATATTTGAAATCAGGCTTCCTTGCTTCTTTTCCTTGCGGCTGCACACAAAACCCAAGCTTTCACAGTTTCTGGCAGCTTTCTGGAATTGGGGATTCCTCAATTCCAACCATGTCCGCTGAGTTCTCACTCAAACAGACACCTCTGACCTCTGCTGTGCTTCCCACTGATGACCACACCCCCCTTCCGGAAAGACTCTTTGCCCAGGTCTGGAACACTTTCTTTCCTGGTTCTCCTCTTCCTCTAGCATCCCCTTCTCAGTCCCTTGGATGATCTTTTTCCTCTGGCTCCACACCTGTGCTTTCTAGAATGGAAGCTCCCAGCCTCGTGTGGCTCGTACCCACTCGAAACCCAACTCGAGAGGTGCTATAAGTACGAAATGCACACAGGGTTTCGTAAACTTAATACAAAAGTAAGAATGTGAAACATCTCTTTCAGAAGTTTTATACCGACTACACGTTGAAGGGATAAAATTCTCAATGTATGTGTTAAATAGAAGACATTCTTACAATTAATTTCACCCGTTTCTTTCTACTCCTTTACTGTGGCTTCTAGAAAATGTCAACTTACAGATGTGGCTCACATTATATTTCTACTGCAAAGCACTGTTCGAGAGGATTCTTATCTTTTTCTCCTACGTCCACTCTCTTTCACAGCGAGACCATCCACTTATGCTGCTTTAGTCTTGTGTTCCCTCTCATGACAGCGTTTCCTACCCTCGTCTCTCTCTAAAGCTCCAGGGCAGAATTCCTGCCTGTCTCTGAACGAATATTCCACCGGCACCCCAGAGGAAAATAGGCCCAATTCAATTTATCATAGTCCTCCCCCAAAATACCTGTTAGATATTTAAATGGAGAAATACTTCCTCTTTCTTAGATAACAGCACTATCATCCTATCCATCGCAGAGGCTAGAATCTGTATGGGAAATTCTTAGAACATATCCTCTCCCTCATCACCCCTTGCATAGGTCAGAATTCTTAGAGCAAATGACAGAACCTACTCTGGCTAATTCTGACAGCAGAGAGATGTACTAAAGGATATGAAAGAGCTCACAGAACCCGAGAGCCAGACTTGAACTCTCTGCAGCCCAGAAAAGTACTGGTGCCCATCCACGCTGCGGAATCTGCTGCTGCCACTGTTCAGAGCCAACACCTAGGCTCATGTTAATGTTGTATAGTTAGCCCCGAAAATGCTGAGAAAGGAGCTCTTCTGCTGGCCCCTCAGGTTTCACACCTGAGAGAGGAATCACCGTCCCTCCATCACTTCCTGCCTCCTCACGATGCTCATTTTGAAACAGATGTTTTCTGTGCATTCATTTAATTGGTGGATCGTAGGCAACACGCCTGCACCCACCCTGCCCACGCTGCTGAAAGACAGTGTTCTGATTCCCTTGTAACGTGGCAAATTACCACAGTGTAAGGGATATGCTGGACAGCTGGGCCTGACACATTTACATCCATTCACATCCACTCATTACATTTAAAATTTTCCAGCTCCACAAATTCCTTTTGTCTCTTCCTTTGTATCTTTCCTCCTATAGCCCAATTGGCTTGGATTAGTTCAGTCGCTTCCAAGATGTCCTCCCTGACATCAGTAAGTTGTCTTGTTATCCAGTCCTCACGCTGCCACTAACATAATAGCTAAACATGGGTTAGAGCATGCCTCCCATCCTATGAAAACCATCCTGTGGCTCTCGCTGCCTCCATGCAAAAAATTAAATATTTTACCATGACCATGCTATTCAAGGCTATCAAGGATCTGGACTTAAATACATTTTCAGCTTCACTTTTCCCTAGATTCCTCACTTACCTTCATGTCTTAAGACCCAGCTCTTTTGAATACTTAGAATTTAGTCAGACACTCAGTGGTGCTGCACACTGAGTTTGGACACATTGCTTCACTTGCAAGCTTGCTGTGTGGATTACTGTCAAATGCATACACTACGAGGCAGGGCACCTGGCACTTAGCAAGAGCCCATAAAGCACTGCTTTTAGGACCATGTGACTGTGTGCTTGATGACTTAGCTCCCAGGCATGCCTGTCCCACAGTTCACCACCTAATGGAATCCAGCCCATCCTTCACAGCGCTCCTTCAATGTCAACCTCTTCAGGAACTTTTTTGTTTTATTTTTTCAGGAAATAGAAGAGCTCCATGGAGCCCTGTCTTCTTTGACAACAGAGCATCTCTTCATGTATTTAGCTCACATTTCATTGTCTTATATTAGTTTAGAGTCCACATGTCTGTCATTCCAGTTTGGTATTCATTGTGCCTGATTCAGTATACGGTACACGTCTAACACTCAATCATTACTTATTAAGCTTCACTTTCTTTTCTCAGGCTAGATGCCCCCTGCATTCTGCAGAGTTACTATAAATGCTTTTATTATAGGAGAGCAATACAATATACCTTGCTTTTATTTTCCATCAATGTGTGCAATCTCAGTCAAGTCACTGATTATCACTGGGTGCAAATGGACCATTTCTCAGCTGGGAGTAATTCCATCTACGCGCCTATAGAGGCAGGGGACTGGAAGCACTTTCCGAGTTTAAGACCTACCTATGATTCTATAGCATGGCCCCTACCACCTTCATATGGTTTGAAAACTAACATGGATGGAGACAAATTTTTATATTAAGAAAGGCTTCCCCTTCTTCCTTAACTATACTTTCACTTGGAAATTTTGGAGCTGTTTTTACTTCTCCCCACAGAGACTACAGATAGAAAAAAAAAAAAAATCAAGGTGTTTATTGGTAAATGTGAGGCATGATAAACAAGCAAGTGATTCTGCAGTGGACTTCAGATCTTCACATGGTCTTTCTTCTGATCTTCACATGGTCTTTCGCTCCCACAAGACATTTTTCCAGCCACATAGACCTTGCTGGCCCTCAAAACTGCTAAACTGGTTTCTATCTAAGAATCTTTGCACCTGCTATTCCCTTTGCCTTAAACACTCTTAACTCTGCGTCTTCATGAAGGTCACTCCACACTTCCTACTCAAATGCTATTATTCAGAAAGTTCTTTGTTGGCCATCCACTAAAATAAGTGCCTCATCTCCCACTTGCTATCCCCCTATATTGCCTTTTCTCTTCATGGTATATAATCAATGCTTTACATGTGTATCTATTACTGAATGAGTGAGCGAGTCCTAGAAATTCAGTCAGGAATATAAAGCATTACAGCACAGGCAGGCTCATTCATTAGGCTGTAAGGAGCAACGATGCTCTGTTTTCAGCTTTCACGTGACTTTTCAGGGTTCGATTGGCCGATGCAGAGCTATTATTGACTTTGATTTGGTGTCTTTAAGGAAGGGTGATACTGCCTTTCATCTTTTTCATGGCTCCTCACTTTTGGCAACAAGCTATTTGGTTATTCTCTAGTGACTCTACCAGGAGTAGACTAGACACAGCAAGAGGAGAAATCCAAAGAGCCCATATAGCTACTCCAGGAGGAAGAGGTGAGACAAAAATTTGGCAAAAATTTGGTTATGAATCATACACTATGGAAATGGTCTGTTTTGCAAGGTATGCCTATTTATCCTTGTTAATGAGTAATTGTGAATTGACCATATACTCCTCACATAGAAATATGCCATATTTCAAAGTTTTTGAGGAGAAATATATTACTTTGTCTTACCTAATAGTAGATAATAGAATTTAAATAAAGAAAAGTGTAGTTAGTTCTCTTCAAGAAAACATTTGTTTTCACAATGCAGGATCAGTAATAACATGATTCATGATCTATTTAAAAAATAACTACTGCATGCGAATTGAAGCGTTAAATAACTGTTTTTCTCTCAATGACTTATTAGACTAATACAGATTCACATGAACCAGCTCAATGGTTAATGTTCATTTCCTAAAAATCTAGTGAAATGCACCTGATAAATTCATCTTTTACCACAGAGCCAGAATGAAAAATAAAATGAATTATAAGAGCTTTCCTATTTCGCCACAAGTTCAACCTATTGTGAAATAAATGTCCTAAAGTCCAGGGGAAAATAGTGATAAAACGTGAACTAGCCCATTTAAAGGCTTCTTCTAAGGAAATGATTTGATATATTTCAATTTGACTAAGAAAGTGAGGAATGAACAATCCCATTTAAAAGAAAAGAATAAGAAAAAAGCAAATTTTCTAGTAAAGTACTTAAGTTACCAGATTACAGTATTAGAATTTTTATTAAGTGACACATAATCACATTCAAAACAGAAATACCAGAACAATGATCCCACCTGAGAACCGAGAACACTCGGGCCATTTTGCCTATTGCTCGGATCTTGTTCCTTATCACCTCCTTCCGGGCTGCAGCTGTCGCTCCTATATTTTAAAACAGAGAGTTAAGTAGTCAGTGACCTTTTATCTAACTGTAATTATTTTACAAGTTTAGATATATAACCGACTATAGTAAGCAAAACCATCTCCCCTCCCCCCCCGGTGGATTTATCTCTGAATTAATTTTAAAAACCTATCCATCTGGCCATTAATACTTGGATGTGGTTCTTGAGAGGTCCCCAAAATGCCAAAGCGCAACTTTCGAGATTTTTCCAAAGGGAAGTGGGTAAAGAGAAAAATCATGGAGCTGACTGGGTAGGTTCCTATGCTTCTCTTCTGATTGAGTTCCCTTCTCTTCTGTTTACACAGAGAGAGTGTGTATTGGCAAGAAGAATCAAGTGAGTCACCAGGATTTTCTACTCATTTCCGGACTCCATGCTGAGAAGACTACTTTAGGAAACTGCTTTTTCTAAAGTTCTCCCTTGAAGTGATGAAACTAGGGAGTCTCAACTCCCTAAGTTCCCTGAAACCTCATGTATGTTATTTAATGGCCATAAAACATTTGTTTTAGCACTTGATACTCTTTCATCTTCTGCTGGTTCACAAGCTCTAGAGGGGAAAATGGAAAACTACTGCATTGGATTTAGTGAGAGATGGTGGCATGGTTTGTATTTTAGTACTTATGTAAAAAGTTACACACGGGTCTGTCTGAGTAACTTCAACCACTTATTGTATTTTCCAAATGAAAAAAAATTAATCTATGCAGGTTATTGTTACTGTAAACATTTTTTATCATGTTTTAAAAATAATACTATATGATCTTTAGTGAATCTATTTTATTTTTTATTAAATTCCCAAAGCATGTTTGGAGAAGTGCACATCACAGGAAAACACCTCTCTTCTTAAGATTATTATAATCCAAGGTAAAGGGGCTAAGATATCTTTTTTTATACATTATATGGGACTTTGTAGAAAGTGTTAACACAAGAAGATTGTTTTTCCAGTTCTACTGCCACTAACAAATACAACAAAATATTCTTTTCAGATAATATCAGAAATGTTCCTAATCCAAATGAACAACTTAAGTCGGGTAATTTGTTCAGAGACTGCAGCCCCTGAGTGCTAGTTGGTTTAAGTTTTGGTCTTTTAATCTGTGATGAGGACAAGCTTTCTGACCTTTTGGGAAGGAAAGAGTTCTGCTTTTTCTCATCTCACATTCAGGAATGTGATTTGGAATCTTTTTCATTGTTTGGTGAGAGTCAAACAATTAATCACCACCCTAACATTTCTCTAAGAAAGAAAACACATCAACACACACAATTTTGAACTGTCTGGAGGAAAAAGAAACGAACAAACAAAAAAACAAATCCTCTGCTTTTCTCTCTCCCCAAGGAAAAGGAAAACATAATGGGCCACTTTCTTCTCCCGAGGGGGTGAATTTGCCAAAAATGCTCTTAGGGCACACCCACCTCACACAACCATAGGTGTTCCCCAGAAGGTGCAGCCCAGCAAGCCAGCTTCTTCACCCTGTCTCTCTGACCTGAACACAGCCTGTATTTTTGACCATTTCTTTCTCTCTTGTGGCAGTCACACCATGGCAGGTATCTCCCAACATACTGCCTGGCGGGACTTATTACTAGCAGCTATTCTGCCTGAAGATGAGTAGAGGAAGTTTCAATGCATGAGAGAAAACCACTCTCCAATCCAGTTTTTCTAATGATTAAGTGGAACCATGGATTCTCATCCGCTAGGTTCCTTGAATTACATGCTGTTGGCCAGAACATTTGAGAAGAAAACAGTGTGTGTGCTGGATCCCTGCCTCGAACTTTATCCTGGGTTTCTAACAATATTTACTACCTATGATTTGTAATTAAGATGTTTTATACAGGGGCGCCTGGGTGGCTCAGTCGTTAAGCGTCTGCCTTCGGCTCAGGTCATGATCCCAGGGTCTTGGGATCGAGCCCCGCATCGGGCTCCCTGCTCCGCGGGGGGCCTGCTTCTCCCTCTCCCACTCCCCCTGCCTGTGTTCCTTCTCTCACCATGTCTCTGTCAAATAAATAAATAAATAAAATCTTTTTTTTTAAAAAAAGATGCTTTATACAATAAATCCTTTCCTAGAGACCATCTAAAAGTCAGATGTCCCTGTGCTGCATTTTAGGTAATTTATGATCAAGAGACTACTAAGGAACATTTGTTAAGAAAAGAAAAAAAGTGGGATGGCAATTTGTCTCCTTAAGGTGGCTTTTCTTCTTATCTATATATTTTCCGTTATTCTGTTAAATTCTTTCAGTCTAACACTGTGCTATTCCTACTCTATAGTTAATATTTCCAGTCTGTTTGACCCAGTCCACTCCGGGGTCATGAGGTGCTAAGTGACGGAAAAGATTCTGACCCTCTCCAACACACAGTATGGCCAGATCATAAATCCATCCAACAGACACAAAGAATGTAAAATGTGGGTGAACTCCAAAAGTGGTGACTATATTTAGAAGCACAGTAAGAAAAGCAGCAAAAAGGAATAACTAGAAATAAAACTATATATTTAAGAGAAATGAGAAAGGGAAAACATAAAATAAAGTAAGTGAAAAATATCTAAGAAGGATAATCTCCCAGACATTTTTCAATAAAGGCCTTGTAAAAACCACAACCAGAGCAAAGAAAAGTAAAACTAAATTGGAAAGGGAGAGAAAGAAATTATGTAGATCTGTCCTTTTCAGCTCAGCATTAACTGATTCTCAGAAAAATGTGCAAATAAATTCTAAATTTGAAATGTAAAATGAACATTCTGATAGTCCGAGCCAGTCTGTCATTCCTAATTTTTTTCAGATCAAATGACTTACTGAAGAGCATGTAATAGATTATTCTACTTTATGTATTCATTGTATTCATAGGTGTACTCCCAATAAACGGTGATTCACAGTATGTTACATTATTTTTTTTTTTATCAGAGAGCAAGCGAGCGAGCACAAACAGGGGGTGCAGCAGGCAAGGGAGAAGCAGGCTCCCCGCTGAGCAAGAAGCCCCATGCGGGACTCGGTCCCAGGACCCCGGGATCATGAGCTGAGCCGCCGAAGGCAGCCACTTAATCGGCTGAGCCACCCAGGCGTCCCGACAACACTTTTCTTAATGAAGAACTGCTGTCTCTTTTTAAATTTCTCAATAACACAGATAGGTAAAAAAAGTTTTATTACTACTTTTATAAAATTAGAACACATTTACTCAAAAAATCAAAAATAACCTAATCATAAACAGTGTGAAGAGACATTCAAAATGAGTATCTCTCAAGGTAGATATTGCCTTCAATATTTTCCAAATATTCAAAATCAAAATTAAGCTAATGCCACACTTGGATAACCTCACAAAAACTGGAAATATTCAAATAATGTTTGTTCCATTGCAAGTCCTCATAGTCCATATTCTATGAAAGGATCAAGGAAAAGGCACGTTTTTCAGAATTTTATCAGTTGCAACATGCAAATACAATGTCACATTCAACCTACTTGCTCTCTTTAAGTCGTGGAAATGACCACAGTAGCTCAAATTAAAATTCAGCATATCAAATAATGAAGGCACATAAAATATCTTTCACTCTAAAACTGAAATAACTATTTTTCACTGAAAAGAACAGAACATTTTAACCTCCAAGTCCCTAACTGAAGGGCAACATTTCATATGTTTAAAAAGCAACAGTCATTTTAAGTAAAATTTCATTTTGCATTTCCATTGTGATAATTACCACTTCTTTTCTGAGCCCCTCTCTCTCTTCAACTTTTAAGTTCTGATCTTCTTTTATGCCTGGGCTATGATGCTAATATATCCAGAGTCGAGGCAATCCTGCACATTCAGTTTTCCTCAAAGTGGAAGAGGCTCATGTACAGACCTAGGGCATCTTTAAAGATTTGCTTTTAACATGTGTCCTTTCTGACCTTAACTTAGCCCCTCGCTGACTTCTCATGAAGTTGGAAAGGTACCCATGCCAAGTGGCTTGCTGAGTGAGTGCTGCATCCCCGCAGGGTGGATTTCAGCCTCTAAGGGGACTGGGAAAGTGCAGCAGCTTCAGTGCCCAGAGGGGCCAACTGCTGGGGTGAAGAGAGACTCTCAGCACACGGGGTATCTGCCACACATCACACGTGCTTTGTCATCCAGCGCACAGCTCCAACCCGGTGAGCAACTACTGCGAATTCCTCCGCGGTAACTGAATTAGAGTATGTGAGAAGTGCTAGATAGAATACAATACTACCCAAATCATTTATTCATTAAGGGTGCTTGAGAATCTTAGCCCATGTCGCCTGCCATGTGCTAACTGCCTGCAACAGAAATATGAATAAAGTATGATCTCCGCTGTAGGAAATCACGTGAATGACAACAAGAGAGTGTGACAAATGGAGTGTTTGTAGCAGTGGTGTGCCCAAGCTGGCTTGGGTCCACTAGCGAGAGTAGACTGAGCGCATCTCTCTTTTTGTTTTTAAGATTTTATTTATTTTAGAGAGAGAAATAGCACGAGAAGGGGGAGGTCTAGAGGGAGGGGCAGAGAGAGAATCTCAAGCAGACTTCCCGCTGAGCACAGAGCCCAACGCGGGCTCCATCCCAGGACCGTGAGATCATGGCCTGAGCCAAAATCAAGAGTCGGACGCTTAACCGACTGAACTACCAGGTGACCCTGAGCACATCTCTCCTTAACTCCGTGTTGGCAGCCTGACATCAGCGGTAGGGAAGAGAATATATACGATGGGAATCTGCAAATGCCACCAACTAGGGCCATTTTCCCCTGGAGGATGAGTGGTTAAAGGTGTACCAGCATGCCACTGAAAGCAGATGTTAACTGCCTGGAGGCATGAGAAAAAAACTTCACTGAAATCGTAGTAGTTAAAGGATCTTGAAGGATAAGTAATAGTGAAAGAACAAGGAGAATGGGTATTCTCTGTAGAAGGAAGAAAATTTGCAAACTTTTGGAGGCCACAACAATCCACGTTGTGTTCAGGGGTGGGTGAGAAGTCTGGTGTGGATGAAGACATGCCCCGGTGAGAAGCAGAAGCGGCCTGGGCTAACCTGGAAAGGTGTGAGCATGGCAGTACACGCAGGCAAGAAGTTTACGTACTAGCGTACTCCTAGTAGAGATTTACAGAACGTACTTTGTCACGTATCTACCAAAGCGAGAAAGAGATGAACTGAAGGATATACAGAGAGGCAGATACGTGACAAAGCAGCTATAGTCAAATGTTAATTGCAGACAATAAGTGATGGGTACATGGGTATTCACCAACCAGTTGTTTCAACTGTCTTGTATATTTAAAATATTTTAATAATAAAATGTCCAAAAACCCCCCCCAAAACTACCTTTGGAAGAAGCTTGGTTTTGAGGGAAAAGAGAAGCAGATTTGCGAAGAGAGGTGTCTCCATCCCTCCCTTTGTGTTACAACGAGGATGCATAAGCTGGCCGAAGGAAGCAATGAAGGGAAGTTCTCAGTGCTCCTACATATACTCCGTCCCTCCTCCGCTCCAGGAGAAAACTGACCTGGTAAGGTCTTGTTTTATATGCCCAGTTCAGTGGATTCTAATTGCTTTCAATACCTTTTGGTAATTGTAAGAAATGAAGATGATGAGCTACACAAAAAATTTTATACTCAGATGTCTTATAAAATAGGAATATTGTCATATTATTAGAATGTGAAAAAGCTTCTTTTCCAAAAAAAGCAGAGGAAAGTGAGGTGTTTACTTTTTTTAGTTTAGTTTTTTTTTTTTTTTAAGATTTTATTTATTTGCGAGAGAGAGAATGAGAGACAGAGAGCATGAGAGGGAGGAGGGTCAGAGGGAGAAGCAGACTCCCTGCTGAGCAGGGAGCCCGATGCGGGACTCGATCCCGGGACTCCAGGATCATGACCTGAGCCGAAGGCAGTCGCTTAACCAACTGAGCCACCCAGGCGCCCCAGAAAGTGAGGTGTTTACTTTTTAATGTGAACAGTAGCAGAAATTCTCCACCTCATTATTACAGTGGCCTCAATTTTTGCTATTATTTAGGCTTCTTTCTTTAAAGGCCTTTTAATACAAGTTTATTCATAGCATATATTATTAAATAAAATATATTCTATACAAAAGTATGCATATACACTAACATTTTGCACTTTTTTCAAAGGAAAGATATTTTAGGAACTATATATTGCTGGTAGGCTTCAAATCTCTACCTTTTTAATTAGAATCTAGGAAACTAATAGAGAAAACTTACCACTTTTCCAAATTTGTTAAAAAAATAACAAAATTTATCTCTGTAGGAAACTTATTCTATTTGAAAGTAAAATTTTATCATGGTTCATTATTATTAAGCAGAGTTTAGATGTACCCCCAGGTTGTATTTTTCATCAAATAGAGCAAGTATTGCATTTGAATAAAGGCTATTCATGGAATGAAGCATAAGATGTTGAGATAAAAAATATCTTTTGTTGTGTTATGTTAAAGACAAAAATTAGTTAGGTTTCCATCCAAAATTAGCACCTTTGAAATACAAGATATCATACAAAGAAGAGTCTTCAGATGCCTCTAAAAACCTTGCATAATTGGTCTTTTCACAGATGATGATGATAAAATCATAAGTCTACAGACTAGCTTATTTAGGAGAACACATGGCACCATAAGGCTATGAATCCAAACCATGTGCTATAATCCCCTAAACCTTACTCTCTCTTGTCTCTTCTTTCTCTGACCTACTTTAGCAATAACAGATCTTGGGCTTCTGTATGCCAACAAAGTGATACTATCTATAAGTTACTCAGACATCCACCTGGTTTTGCCCTTGGCCATGAGTGTGACAAGTTCTTTACTACATTTGCCTTTACCATCAGGCATTTGAGCCCTTGGATTTAGGGATAGCACCATCAACACTGGCTAATTGTGTTCACTCTGCTAGACTGACTAAAAAAAAAAAAAAAAACTGTAGCTTTTACATTTTTTACTCATGCATCTAGTAAAGACCATCCTCCAAAGTATACTATTCCCACCTCCAAATTTAAATAGTTGTAGAGAATATAATATCATAGACATTGCCATTTTAAAATGAAATGACTATATTACATTTTTTTTACTAATGGCATATAAATATCACAACAATTTCATCCCACCATCATCCATGTAAAGAAAAAAATCCATGAACAAGCTATTCATTGACACTTAGAAATCTTACATGAGTCCTGTTTTTCTCTGAAATTGTATTTCCATTTCCATTTCCCCGATTTTACTCTAGTGAATTATATATTTATACTTTAAAATAGTTTTATGACTACATTGTACTTTATTATCAAAAATATGTTTCAAAATCTAAGTTAACTATATTTTTTAAAATTTTATTTATTTATTTTTGAGAGAGAGAGAGCACACATTGCGGGGAGCGGCGGGCAGAGGGAGAGGGAGAAGCAGGCTCCCCACTGAGTAGGGAGCCCAATGCGGGGCTTGATCCCAGGACCCTGAGATCATGACCTGAGCCGAAGGCAGACGCTTAACTGATTGAGGCACCCAGGCGACCCCAAGTTACATGTATTTTTAAAAAATTTCCTGACACAATGAAGCCCTAAGTGTTCAAAAATTCCTGTGTAATCAAGATCACAATTATTAGTAGTACATAACTGAGCTAGATAGCACAAATATAAGATAACTATTTAAAAATATGTTAAAAGCATAGAAACAAAGTATTATTGGAATGCATCCCTTAGTGACAAGGATGGGAGGGGGTTATGTTGCCTTGCTTAAGGAGACTTCTAGACACTGAGTTTTCCAGCATCTCTCTGTTGGTACTCCAGTACTAAACGTCTCAAGGCAAGGTTCACAATGGTGATGTCTCCAGAGACCTACACTTTTTTGTTAAAGTGGGAGGAGGGCAATTGCGAAAGAAAAGGTGGAAAAGGAGAAGCTGTAACGAGGCCTGCACCCTCCAGCTCAGGAGAGTTTTAGGAAGGAGGACATCTGGAAGCTGAGGATGAGAAGATGGATTCCCTTGAAACTCCCTCTGAGACATCCTTGGTTGACTCCAGTAGTACAAATGTTCTAGCACGAAGGCTGCTGCTATATCAAGAAAGAGACTGCTCAGTTTCTAGAGCTGATGGTTGCTGGAAGAGTTCCTTGGCTAGCCATAACTCGGAGATCTGCTCTGCTCATCCGCTTGACATCAGTGCCAGTTCAAGTTAGTCCAAAGAGATTGTTAGGTGCTGGCCCTCGCCGAATAGCTCTACCTACGCTTATGTAGGTTACTTTCTGAGGCAGGAAAACATCCTCTGGATCACAGATTTTAAAAATTCCTGTAAAACTTCATCTTTTTGAAGATCATAACCTAAAATGTTTGGAATACCTTTTTTTTTTTTTAAAGATTTTATTTATTTATTTGACAGAGAGATACACAGCGAGAGAGGGAACACAAGCAGGGGGAGTGAGAGAGGGAGAAGCAGGCTTCCTGCCGAGCAGGGAGCCCGATGTGGGGCTTGATCCCAGGACCCTGGGATCATGACCTGAGCCGAAGGCAGACGCTTAACGACTGAGCCACCCAGGCGCCCCTGGAATACCTTTTTAATTTTGATTTTCATTCTCCCATAAGACATAGCCGTAGGTGATACAATTGGGATATAATGGCTACTCACGCCAAATTCACTCCAAACCAGATATTCTGAATTTTTTTCCATATGTTTTTTAGTTCAACTAAAATCTCAGCACATAATAGACCCTGCAATAGTGTGATATTTGGCATAAGACGATTCTGTCTCATATCCCATTTTGAAAGCAACAGAAGATAATGGATTCTAAGAAAGGCCAGTACAGCCTAGATTGTTTTTTTTCCACTTTTCTTGTCATAAAACATAAATTAATTATTTGGATAGGAAATCTTCAAAATGTACAGACTACTCCCAAATGTCAAATAGCTGTCATTATTTGCTTATCCTATGTAATTAAAAGTTACTTCTGTTTACAAGCTTTAATTTGATTCCATGGACTTTTGTTCTCTGAGACATTTTGTTCTATCTGTTCAGGGACTCCTCAGTAGAATCGTAGAAATTGGTTATACGCATAATTCTAACTTGGGTAAAAACTAAAGACCTTAAAGTAGATTAGAGAACTTCTGTTGATTTTTCGAGAAACCATCACATATTCAAACTATGCCTTACAAAGAACATTGGAGTTGATTTATATTTACCAAAGTAGAAACTAATGGCATGTGAAATCCTAGTCAGATTGACCTCTTTATCATGACAGAAACACATCATTTTTTTTAATTGACAAGTGAAAATCAAAGCAAAATGAAATAAAATAATAAATGTCAAGTTAATAATTTAGACTTATTGTCTATAGGAGAAACAATCATAATGCCTGGATGTTTGAGCTATCCAGGATTATTCTGGGTATAGGTGAGGATGTAAGCTTCAAAAAGGTATTTATTAAGGACCCCATTATGCATGCATGCTAAATGCCGAAAGAATGCATGCACTAGAACTGAATTCTGGACCCTTATGGATTTATGCATTTATCAAATGCTAGAACTACATTTAAATTATCAAAACTAAACTAAATTTATCACTGAAATGATACAAATTAAGGGGGAAAATGGACAGAGTAAAATATTATATTTCATGGTCCTACATGTCATATGCTAGATAGAAAATTAACTGAGCACCATCTGACAGCACAACAAACAGGCTGGGATAAGTAAGGCAACTCCTTGGTCTGACAGTGGAGCCCCCCCCAAGGCACAGACATGTATTGAGCTCATCTGAAACAAAGGTCTTCTGATGCTATTCAAGACCTAGGTGGGGTATTTTGCCAGCACATGGGTGATGCAGTGATGTTTTGCCCAAGAAAGAGAATAAAGAAATGAGCATTAGGTTGTGGCCAATGATCAGTGCACGGGCATATATAGGCGACTTAGGTGAGACTTAAACAATACCCAAAGATATTATTATCTTATCAGAGGAAAGGGATATGCCAATCAAACATGTACTGGTGGACCACAGAGGCAGAGTACAGAAGAGAAGCTGAGGCAAACATCTGAAATGTCTAGGGAAGTACTGTCCAGGGGGCAAAGGTCTTCAAGGGTTCTGGCCCTAGTACAAGGCTTCGGATCATAAATAGCTGGCCCATTCACTTTTCTGAAGACCCAAAGACACTGGCATGTGGGAGGTAGAAGGGAACAGTGGTGAAGAACTTTTGGTTGGGAGTAAAAGACCTAGCTTGGAGTTTCAGCAACTCCATTCACTAGCTGTGCTGTCCTGGACAGATGACTAAGCTTCTCCACGTCCATATTCCTCATCTATAAAGTCAGGGAAGTTCGAAGTGTTTTATTTGCATTTTTTTCACATGACCTTCACAACAACCACAGGAGGAAGTACTATTAGTCTCCACCGTCCTTAGGATGATTCACAGGAACAGAGATGGTGATTTGTTTGCATAAGGTCAACAGCTGAAAAGTGCTGACCCAGAGCCAAAATCCCTTACAGTTAGCAGGTTGACTGATCCACCTCATAGCTGGGTGGAAGAATTAAATAAGTAATGCGTTCATTCGCTCTTAACATTTAACAAACATGCGTGCTAGAGCACTTAGCACAGAGCTTTGGTACATGAGAAGTACTCAAAAATGTTTGTGCAGAGGTGGACATTCCAGTTTCTCTAACACTCACACTTCTCACTGTAGATTAAAAGACTGATTGTGTGATCTTTGTTAATATCAAGCTCCCTAAGTTGGGGCCCCAGTTGTATTTTGTGCCAGCCAGGCTGGGAACGCTGGGCCCCAGATGATGGCACATTTACCAGAGGAAAATGCCGGCAGCCAGGATGCTGCTGGTTTCATTTTTCAGGAAAAAAAAAGAAAGAAAGAAAAGGAAAAGAAACACTCCAAAAAGGTGGGTTGACCAAATAGAATCAAGATTTCTATTTCTGTGCTGAGAAAAAAAAAAATGGAAGAAAAGTTTTATAGCTTCTCATATAAGTAAAGAGGAAGAGCAAAAACAGACTACACTCATAGAAAAATATTTTTAAAATCTAGATTTTCTGGGGTGCCTGGGTGGCTCAGTCATTAAGCGTCTGCCTTCAGCTCAGGTCATGACCCCAGGGTCCTGGGATCGAGCCCCGCA
This sequence comes from Mirounga leonina, assembly GCF_011800145.1. Classification (NCBI taxonomy): domain Eukaryota; kingdom Metazoa; phylum Chordata; class Mammalia; order Carnivora; family Phocidae; genus Mirounga; species Mirounga leonina. The sequence goes on from NW_023270702.1 coordinate 1,301,941, forward strand.
TCGGGCTCCCTGCTTGGCGGGAAGCCTGCCTCTCCCTCTTCCACTCCCCCTGCTTGTGTTCCCTCTCTCGCTGTGTCTCTGTCAAATAAATAAATAAAATCTTTAAAAAAAAATTTTTTTTAGATTTTCTGAGCACTTATTTAACTTTTTCATAGAGCCCTTAGACTTGTCATCAGAGATCAAGCAATTATCATCAAGAGAATGTTTTACAAACGTTGGACTCACAACAACTCTGTCTGCAGTTGTTCAATTAACTAATAATTATTCTCATATAAGCACAATCTTCAGGTAGACAACTTTGTACCTATAAAATGCCTTGGCACAAAGAGAATCATGAAAGCTCTGCCAAAAATACAAGAAGAATTATCTTTTCTTATGGTATCACTTTTCAGCAAGCTTCCATTGCCACTATAGTCCCTTTTGTGATGAATGCCTCATTCACATGCCAATTACCTCAACCTTGTTTGTGAGAAGTAATGTTTTTCTAAAATATAGACATACCTATATACAAAATCTTTGCCTTCACTGAGGAAAAAGATCTCTCTTCACTTCAATTCCCTTCAAATAAAGACTATATTCAGGTTTACAGAGCACAAGCTTTTTTCCCTTCTTATGATGCAACATGGATTTCTTTCTCAAATACATTTAATTGAAGTGTATGCTTAGATACGCAATGGCTAATGTTTTGTGTAAGTTGGCCAGTGTCACCATTAGTTGGAGGAAGGCTCAAATGCTACAAAAATTAATGATTTTTAAACCTGTGTATAAATACTGTACATGTGTAAAATACATGCGTCTATGAAAATACAGCATACAATTGGAGAGTATCATCTTACTGTGAGCATAATATTCTAGCCAATGGTGGACACTACCCAACCAAGTAGCTATAACAAGGATATGGCTGTTTTTTCATTTTTACTTTGTTCTGCAAAGTTTGGCTTCTATGTAATGTGAAAATCCCGTGAGGTAATAAAGAAACACATTTGTGCTAAATCATGGTAGTACAATATGACGAGAAAGCTGTACTTTCAATGTCTGTCTTGTTGTATCATTTTAATTAGCAACTTAAGAGGACTTTAGTTACTGCAATTAAATATGGTAAGCTAGACTTGATGATACTGATTACAATATGATGGCTAACCAGGCACCTTGTATGATAGTCAAGGCCCCAAAACATTAATAGCCATAAATATGATGGGAATTTCTAGCCTACTACCTAGAAAATCCCTGTGTATTTTTTAGACATGTTTCAATTTTAATGATATACTGGATATAACTATTTGCTTCCTTTTTATGGCATAATCATGATAAAAAAAAGCAGTTACCTATACCATCAATGGTACAGAGTACAAAGGATACATTTATAGTGACAAAAATGGCTTACATTCTAAATTAAAGACCAAATTATTAAGTAATTGAAAAAAAAATCAACACTAAACTGGAAGGTAATTAACAAAATCCTGAGGAAAAAAATAACAAAACCTTTTACAAAATATTGAATAATTTTTCTTTCTAATGTATGTCTTTCCTTTCTCCGATTATCTCACTCAAACTCAAATATTATAAAACACATAAGAGAACTTAACACTGGTAAACTAATACCCATCTTTGCATATTGTTTCCTAGAACACTGACATGGATTTCTCACACGGCTGTACCTCCAAAAACAGTAAAATACATAAAGTGTTTTTCTTTTCCTTGTCAGAAGTAGAAGACAAGAAAGACGTCCTCTAAATTTTCTCCTTTAGTTATCAACTATTTTGTCCCAATTCATGCTCCCTCCCTCAACCTTGTCAAGCCTCTGTAAGACAACATATTTAAAATCCATTTCTTGCTGCCCGAGCCTCTCAGCTCAACGAAGGCAGAAACCACGTGTTTGCCTGCCCCTGCATACGCAGAAAAAGATATTCTATGAAGAAATATTTTTACAGAGAACTAAAAATACATAAAATAAAATAAAAATATAACATGATATGAAAATTGAGGTAGTCTGAAATTTTATTTTTTGGCCCTTTGCCAATTATTTCTATTTTCTTTTTTTAGCTATTGTAAATACCACAGCTAACATAAACACCTCTTTTCAATAATCTGATATCTGACAAGCATAGTGATGTCCTAATATTTCATTTTTGGGCCAGACTTACATCTCACAGTAAAATTTGGTGCAAATATTTTTAACAGCTGCTGCCTGAACCGCTCTATAATCCTGGTCCTTACTACTTGATTGCTCCTTTCTCTTTGGCTCCTTTTGTCTTTTTTCTCCAGCTTCATCAAGGGTTAATCTTAAGGATCGGTCCTCAATTTTCCGATATGTCAGCAACTTTGGAGGCCTATTACACCCAATTGATTCGATGATGACATTTAATTCCAAGCCTCTAACACCAGCCCAGATTTTGTTTCCAATTTCCAGGATTCCACTTCCAAATCCCGCTTAGACATTGCTGGAGCTATGTGTGTCACTTTTACTCAAACTCATTTCTCCTGAAACTGCTGAGTTTTTCCCATAAATGTTCTCATCCTCCTAGACATCTAGGCCTGAACCACCCAAATCAACTTTTCTTTCCTTGGCCCCACTTATTCTATAGCTGTAAGTCCTTGGACAGCTCTTTGGAATAGCTCCCTTTATGTTTTATTCTTAACACTATCATGGTTTTGATACGGTCACCTCAACTTTCAAATACTTTATGAAGTTCCTAATTTATATTCCTACTCATTCTTTGTTCATTTTGCAAGCATTTTACCAAGCTTACCAACTTCGGGTTATGTGTCAATGTTGACAGAACAAGAATCCTATCACCACTGTGTTCCCTAGAGCTATTTATTTCTTTAGTATGTCTAAATGTTTCTACTTTGGGGCCACCTGGGTGGTGCAAGCTGGTTAAGTGGCTGACTCTTGGTTTGGGCTCAGGTCATGATCTCAGGTCCTGGGATCGAGCCCCACGTCAGGCTCCACATCAGCGGAGAGTCTGCTTGAAGATTCTCTCTCTCCCTTTCCCTCTGCCCCTCCCCCTGCTCTCTCTCTCTCTCTCTTTCTCTCTCTCTCAAATAAATAAATCTTTAAATGCTTCTATTTTTTTTTTAAATGTTCCAGGTAAATTTGTGGGTCTTCAGAATTTTTTTTTAAGATTTTTATTTCTTTATTTGAGAGAGAGAAAGAGAGACAGACAGAGACAGAGACAGAAGTAGCAGGGGGAGGAGGCAGAGGGAGAGGGAGAAGCAGGCTTCCCGCTGAGCAGGGAGCCCGATATGGGGCTCGATCCCAGGACCCCGGGATCATGACCTGAGCCGAAGGCAGACACTTGATGGACTGAACCACCCAGGTGCCCTTAAATGTTTCTATTTTTTATATTAAAACATAATATTCCCCCAAGCCAAACTGTCAATTATTATAGGACATATGATGAGATGTCCAGAAATGACAATAATTACAGCCGCAAGAAAATTTCTAAGTTAATGGCTCTTAGTATATGTGCTGCTGCCAGATGCACAAGGCAGATGGGCGTTTTTAAGATGAAATTTTGTCTCGAACATTCATCAGGGCAACTAAATACAGTTGTTTTTTAAAGATTTTATTTATTTATTTATTTGAGAGAGAATGAGAGAGAGCTCGAGATGGAGGAGGGTCAGAGGGAGAAGCAGACTCCCCGCCGAGCAGGGAGCCTGATGCGGGACTCGATCCCGGGACTCCGGGATCATGACCTGAGCTGAAGGCAGTCGCTTAACCAACTGAGCCACCCAGGAGCCCCTAATCCTCTTTTCTGATGGCTCCATATACTATTATACACTGAATTCTTTTTTTTTTTTATTCTTTTTTTTTAAAAGATTTTATTTTTATTTATTTGAGAGAGAGAGAATGAGAGACAGAGAGCATGAGAGGGAGGAGGGTCAGAGGTAGAAGCAGGCTCCCCGCCGAGCAGGGAGCCCGATGCGGGACTCGATCCCGGGACTCCAGGATCATGACCTGAGCCGAAGGCAGTCGCTTAACCGACTGAGCCACCCAGGCGCCCCTAAATACAGTTTTGATAGAAAATAATATAACCAAACCTTTATAGAGGTATTCCTCGGGGACCAATCAAATGCCACGTGAGGGCCACTTATTCTCAACTGCACACTTCAAAAAGTTGGGAATGGCTTTTTTAAGTTAGACAGAAAGAAGTGGGGAGACACTCTGGACCCATGATATTACATATCAAGAATTATCTAATAATTCAAAGGAGACGATGGGAGATAATTTTCTTGTATACAATTTAGATGGTTTCGTAGAGGGATGCAAAAAACTGCTCTGATCCCATATTCAGTGACGGGCCTGTGGTTAACATTAGGATAAGGCAAAAATGTGGATAAAGGATAAGAGTTCCACCATGTGGTTTGCTCTTTAGATGAAAGCAGAGACATAAATTCTAATTTAATATTAAGTCTTTCCAGTGCAGCCTGAAACTATATTTGGCTTGAAATGTCTTCATTTTATTATTCTTTTCTGTCCTTTCTTATTCTACAGGATTTCAGTTTCACCTTCACAATTTTTCTGTTAGCCAGACTTGCCACATATCGTAGTCTCAAACATAACTTGTGTATGTGCGTACATATATATATAATACACACACACACATACACACACATATATATATGTGTGATCTCAGAGTCTAAGATTTTAGGACTTAAAAGAAAGTTTCAAATAAATAAATATTTCTAACTCATGAAACTGTCATTAGGTTTCTAATGCTTATCGCTATTCCAGATGTTCTTGTTGTAATAATGAACAATAAAGAAACTTTTGAAATGAAGCATATTGCTTGATTTCTGTCAGCTCCCCCCCCCATTTTGGGATCACTTTCTAATCCTTGGTTTGAAATGAGTCTTCTTCATTAATGAGAATTAACTACCCAAAGGAAATACATCTATTTGGAGTTCTTCCTTCTCTAAAATGTTCTGGGGAATAACAACCCCAAATTGAAACCAGACTATAATTTTATCATCCAAAATCAGAATTAGAAACAGGAAACAAAGACCCCAATACATATAAATTAGATCCTCAAAAGACATGCATTGGTATTAAACGATTTCAAAACTTTACAAGATAATAGAAGTTTTGTCTTTTATTTTCAACATAAAAGAGCCACGGACCAATTTAAAACAGCAACCTTGTTCTAGATAGGCTATCAAATTCCTTTATTTGTAAGGCCGAAGTGAAGGAGAAGAGATTCATGACATGATTTCTACTTAGCAAAGACAAGATGAGCCAGAGGAATTATTGTTTCCTCAGCTACAACAAAATTCTTTTTTTTTTTAAAGATTTTATTTATTTATTTGACAGAGAGAGACACAGCAAGAGAGGGAACACAAGCAGGGGGAGCAGCAGAGGGAGAGGGAGAAGCAGACTCCCTGTTGAGCAAGGAGCCCGATGTGGGGCTCAATCCCAGGACCCCGGGATCATGACCCGAGCCGAAGGCAGATGTTTAACGACTGAGCCACCCAGGTGCCCCAGCTACAACAAAATTCTTAACACAATGAAACACATAGCTTTTCAGAGTAAACTAAGATGAAAGGAACAGAAAGAAACTATCTTATTTGCCATTTATTTGACTTTCATGGCCAAATAGCACAAAAAAAATCTACTTCCTTATTTTATAGTATATTTAAGCAGAACAAACTATGCTTAAGTGTTGTTTGTCAACAACAACAAAAAGGCATCATGCTGTTTCAAAGAAAAAAGTTTCAAGCGTTGTAATCACAGTTTGTAGAAAGTTCAAGGGTCTGAGAACAAGGCAGACATTAGTTTGAATCCAGGCTCTATTACTTAACTAGCTCTGTGACCCTAGGCTTTATCTTCACCTCATCCAGCCTCAATCACTTCATATGTGAAATAGGGATAATCATAGCATCTATATCAATAGGTTGTTGTGAGGAGGAGATAATATAAATCACTTTGTAAACATACTTAAAAAGAATGACCGTTAATAATTGTAAATTTTTGTTGGTCAAATTAGTAAAGAGTTAATACATACAAAGGACTTGGAATAATGCCTGACACATAATGTTAGACACTGTCATTGTCATTATTAAATGGTAAAGGGGAGCTGACAGAATCTGAAGGAAAAGCAAAACTGATCCCATAACTTCCATTCCTCTAGGAAATGAGAAGAATCCCTATTTGCTATATAGACTTCATAGACACTAAGAAGTCAACCTGATGAGATAAAAAGATAGTCATGGACTGTAGAGGTATCGTTAGTACCTTTGACTTTTCAGTTGACAGTGAATATGGAACAAAATAGAAGGAAAAAAAGAATATGGAACAAAATATTGAGAAGAACTTGATAAATAACTCATGAAGAGATTCCACACGTCTCCACCCCTGCCCTTAGAATAAGCAGCCATTTAAGGAAGAGGCTCAGTTAAGTTCTCTGATGTCTTCTGATTCCTGCTTTCACTTCTGTAGCCAACAAGCCTGGGAGCCTGATAGGCAGAGCTAAAGGCCAGACCCCAGAGAGACACAGACTGCAGGCTGCATGCGGGAGGGACTGGGAGGAATGGGAAACTTTATCCTAAGGTCGAAAATAATATTGCACCCTTCACTCCAAAAAAAAAAAAAAAAGGAACTTCAATAAACTATAATCTCAGAGAGTCAGAGAGTTCTGGAAAATTTTACAAGTTGCTCTTTGAGCACCTTTGAAGAAATTCGTAGTCTTTGCATCATATTACATAAAGCACTCAAGAACATTTCTGATTGTTTACTTCAAAAGGTATAATGTCCTAAGTTCAATATACTTTTAATTAATATTTTTGTTTCTGTTTTCTTTTTGTTTTCCTTAGAGGGCCTATTTATGAGATTTGAGCTTAAAGATCACTATTAGAGGTCACGGCTCTTTCTCTACAGGACTGACCAAAGATTTAAGCATGGTAGAATGAGATTTCAGTGGTCTGCTTAGAAACAAAAAAATTTTCCAAATCCCTTGAAAGACATGCACTCCATAATTGGAATTAACAGGCTTAAAAGCAATTGCTGATGAATAACTGGATGATGACTGGAAGTAATTATTTTAAAGCAGAGTACGTCACAAAATATACCCTTTCATGTAAGTGACTGAGAGGGTGGGTAAAGAGAACTCACTATTACTGACATAAACAGAGTTAGTCTTGGTAATGTTTAACTGCAGGAAACACCTGCACTGTTGAAATGAACAGGCATTTTAGCTACGGTATCTAGCACACAGTAGGTTCTCGACAGATATTTGTTGAGTGAATGGATTAATGTATAATTACAATCTACTTATTATTAACATATTATTACAGGTGTACTATGCAGTCTTATTTATTCCATATGCTACATTTTTATCGCATTGTCTATATTATAAATATTGGCCAATGAACTTGACTACAATAGAGATTTGTTAACAGACGCACATCACCGTATTAATGCTAATGAATCTTCCTTTTGAGGCATAAAGGGACATAGGAAAAGACATCTATTGAAAAATGTTTGTTGGCGTTTAAGATTTAGATTCCACCAGGGTGGAATTCTTCCTTTAGAAAAAAAATCTGTCATGATGAGAAAATATTATCTTCTGAATGCTATCACTATTCCTTAGAGTTACTAATAGCGAACTGTGGCTATAAAATATGAAACAGCTAGAACCTGGATAAAGCACAAAATATCCATTGAACTCCTGGGTATTTCAAAATATATGAATATAGTTACTGAAGTAAGTTCTTACAACTGTTTGTTAGCTAATTCTAACCTAGTAATGTTTATATATATATGATATAAATATTATTTCATGTATATATATATATATGTTATTTTCTCTCCTTCCTTATATTATACATACCCTTGCAATGTGATCTATGACTAAAGAATAGGATATGGAGACAAACAAGTAATGAAGCTGGGAGACCCAAGCATATAGACTCGATTCATATGAGTGCATGAATACTTTTATTTTACTTTTACTAAGGTCCGTAGCATTAGTATTTTGCACTTGTAGATGTGACCTGCATTAAATCCAAGTAAACATTACATCACGCTGTTTAGATTCTAACTTTCAGAAAGGGCCACATTCACTTTTCTTTTGACTTAAGTGCAGTTTTAAAAGGGAAACATGTTATCAGTTTAAATTTCCACAATATCTACTATCCGCTGCCACATTCACTCTTCAATTTATAATCTGTCTTACTCTATTGATATTTTCTGTTTACACATCAGTCTCTCTGGCATCTTGGAATCCTGAGTGTCCTACAGAGAGTAGGTCCTTATTCCATGTTTACGGAAGTACAGTTTGCTCTCACACTGTCTTCCTCCAACTATATTGTGGCTATCTTCCATTGATTTTGGGGTGCTGTGGTAAGATCCACAGTGATTTTTTCTATCCATCTTACACCTGATGGATCTTAGTCTCTTATAGAGGAAGCGTACTTTTCAAGGGTAACTGAATACCAAATAGTATCTTAAACAACAGTACAAAAGCCACATAGCTTATTCATTACTTATTATTACAGATAGGTAAAAATACTGGTATTGACATGAATACCAACATATCAATGTGTAAATATCTTCTTTTATCATAAACATAAAAATGTGAATAACTGACAGGAACAACTTCACTAAAGGCACCCTTAGAAGTTACGTAGTAAAGGGTGACTTCTGCTACAGGATTCATTTTTTTTTTTTAAGGAGCCCAGAAAAGTCACTTAGCAATGTGAGCTATTGAAAGATGGTTGTTAAAATAGTTCACTGTTTTCAGGGTAATTCTTTCATGATGTGTGTGTGTGTGTGTGTGTATTTCTTCAAAACAAATGGAAAATATAGTATCTTCCATTGTCCATACTATGTTATAATTTAACATAATCTTAATCTTTAGAAATTCATTCTTTGGGTTACCTATAAGACACCAAGTGATCACCTGGCAAATAGCATTAGCACAAAGGCTCAAGTCTCTTACCATCAAACCCATCTTCTTCTGACCCTAGTTCATCATCTGAGCAGATGTTGAGGACATTTACCAGCATCTCAGTCACTAAAAAGGAAAAGAATAAAAACAAAAAAGTTCAGATTTTCTATTATAACCTTAATTATTACTCTGGCATTATTAATAAGCAAGCTCAGCAATAACATCTCTTACCTATATTGTATATAGAATCTCCTGCAAAGTAGTTTCTATAAAATCCAGATCATAAAAGATAACCGGCTTTGTGATTCTACACAGACTTTATGAAAGTATTAGCTCATGTCTATGAAATCCTATGGTAACATTTAACTAGCTACAGGTCAATAGACAATGGACAACCGAGTATGTGGCTGTGAATATACTATACATCTATGAAGGAGGAAATGGCTACTTTCGAATTTTTATTTGTTTGTACAATGATGGATGCTACTAGATGTAGACCATGTTGCGACCTTCTGTTCTTCAGGGACTCAGTGAATGCTAGATCTCTTTTTTAATTTTTTTAATCCCCCAGAGAGCCCAGCACAGTGATAGGCATGTGGTTTTGTGTTTAATAAAAATCGTTGATTGATGAACTAATATATTTGAAGTAGTTTTGAGGATACTAATTTAAAAAATGGATGAGTTGATATATGTATCATTAAATTTTATTTTCAGAAAGGCTTTAACAATAAAGCTTAGGTAAGTTTAATAAGAAATTCAGTTGGGTAAATTGATTACAATAAAACTGCATAGAAGTGTTGTCAAAGAAATTAGTACTGTATCACTTTTACACTAAGGTGCATGTTATTTACATTTAACCGTTTCTAAAATTAGGTTGGGTTCTATCATGAAGGTGAAAAGAAACTTGCCCACGATTTCCTCAAGAGCTACTTTTTGAAATCAATGTTCTTGTAGAGTGGAAGGCATATGATAAAGAGTAAAACATCAGTGTAGCCAATATTAATCTATAGCTTCAGTTTAATTATCAAACGTGAATTAGGTACTCCAATATATGAATAGGTTCTTTTATAACAGGTGTTCAAAATCTGAACACTTAAGGGAAACAGCCCGACTGAAGGGTGTTCAAAGGGTGCCCAGCAGTTGTCAGGATTCACACTGCTTCTGTTTCCCGAGAAGCCAAAGGACGGTAACACGCATCGTGTTCTGATCAGGGTGGGAAGATGGTGACATGGGTAGTGCTGGGAACACTTGTCAGAGGCTATCAAAATTGACTTTTGACTTATTTTGGCATCCAAAAGAAAGATTTCTTCACCGACTAATCATAACTTCCTGATTTAATCATTTTAGGGCATTTAAAGAAAAAAACCCCACAAGTATTCTAGGAAAATAAATATTACATTAATATATTACACATATTTATTAATATAAATAAAAATTTTAGGAAAATGTGTAGTTTTTCTCTAAAACCCCCCTATGGGGATGCTGAAACATGTGCAAACTCTTACCTTCATTCTGATGCCTATTTACCTGCTCCAATGCGCTATGTGATAAGGTGCATGAGGAATGACCTCGTCTGTCCCCACTAGGCCTCCCGAACTAACTGCTCAAGCTCAGTGGGTATGGACCTTTCCTTGAAAATTTTTGTTGAGGTTTAGGTCAAAACATAAAACGAAACAAAGGGAGAAGGAAGGAAGGAAAGGCAAGCCAATTCTTTTGAAAAACTGGGACAAGTTAATAGTTACAACTTTTTTAATGTAAATTTGTCTCACCTTGTAACACATCAATGGTTGCTATATTTGTCATGAACTATTTTTGTTGCTGTTGTATATACTGTCTCAAATTATTATAGCCACTGATCACTATCATACGATGATTATTATCAACATCAGAAATGCAAGAAAAGCATACCTATCTTAACCTGTTAATCTGACAGGGAGTTTGTAAAATAAAATAGCACTTTTGAATTAATACACAGGGGTAAGGAGAAAAAGTAGCCATTATAGCTTGAAGCCAGTTAAAACTAGAGATCTGTTATTTTTAAAAGAGTTGTATTGTTCCAATGAAATGATACAAATGCTCCTGGTATTTCTCATTGGTTTTGTTTCCTCTTATTTCAGTCATTGTATTTTGTTAACAGGGTACACAGTGACATACTTTCAAATCACTTCTTTCCTGTTGCAACATGTGAATTTCATTGTTTAGAATAGTCCCCATCTCCTCCCCTTCCTTCTTATATGATTGCATTAAGAACATCTCAAGATTTCCCAACACACACCTTTTTCTCCAACGAATGGCAGGGACCAAGTGAAAACATCCATGAAATTTGGAAGCCAGTATGGGTGAGGAGAACAGTTGAATTGCCTGATATTCATGACATTGTTCTCATACTTCAATACTGCAGCTGAAAAACAACAGAAACAAGGACATTAGATTCAAGTGCACATACTTCTGCTTCTCCACATGGCTTTAGTTGATCCAGAGAATTCAACTATGTGACTTAAGTTCCAAAATATCGACAAGTAGCTTCATCAGTCCCAAGTGTTTATACTATTGGGAATTAAACTATACTCAGTGTAATATGTAACTGCACACTATATGAATGCTAATATGAAAAAGCATTGAAATTTGGCAAATATTTATATAAAATAGTTAATCAAACGTTTGTCAGGAATTGGTCAAGCTCCTCTCACAGCCAAGAACATTCTAGTCTTATTTAACATCTAATGACCATAATAAAAGTGGTATAGCTAAATTAGTTTGACAATTTAATAATCTCCTCAAATATTTGAACAGAATTTACTTCTACGTTTTCAAAAAAAAAAAAAAAAAGCGCACATTTCCCACTAGAACTCACAATAGTTGTGTAAATTAGATTGCATTCTTGACTTAATAAAATAAAGCGTTTGGATTGAATCCTGCATAAATATTATACTGGTATCTGACTTTACCCTTGACTTCTGAAACGGATGCACCACCCATGACTTAGGAAAATCAATCTGCCCCTTTCACTCTGCTTTGCATGGGGTCTGAAGGTTAGATACACACATAGAAAGTTATGGTTACAGAGATCCTAAGAGCACCACCAGTCTCACTTCTAACCAGATTCAGAAATTCATTCTATAACAATCCTGATACAAGTTTAGTAGGTCTCTGTGAGTTCTTTCTTTCCTTCTTTTTCTCCCTTCCTTCCTTCCTTCCTTCCTTCCTTCCTTCCTTCCTTCCTTCCTTCCTTCCTTCCTTCCTTCCTTCCTTCC